>NW_026535958.1:0-400551 GCF_028551555.1 Melozone crissalis
GCTGCCGCTCTCTCCGGCTCCCGGAGACGAAGAAGCTGCTTCTTCGCGCAAAGACGATTCTGCCGCTCACAGTGCTCTGCGGTGTGCGCCTTCTGCCGAAAGAGGTCCGGGAGCTGTGCTTAGCTCTGCAGAGCACCGTACCTTCGTCTTTAGCCTCTCTTCTCGTCTACATCTTAGCAAAAAGCTTTTCCACTCTGTCTGGCAAGGAGAAACTGTGCCAGCTCAAAAAACATCTCCCATCGTGTTCTAGAGGCTGCACGGAGGTCTGCCGAGTGTTTTGCAAGAAGAGAAAGAAAGTTGTCCAAAACAGCTTGCAATCGAATGTTCATGTGAATAGAAAAGGCAGGAGAGTGGTCAGGTACTGTTTTCTCTCAGTTGGCAAGCTGCGCACACAATCGCAGTGTTGTACAGCTTGTTTCATTGCCTTTGCGAAGCTGCCGCTCTCTCCGGCTCCCGGAGACGAAGAAGCTGCTTCTTCGCGCAAAGACGATTCTGCCGCTCACAGTGCTCTGCGGTGTGCGCCTTCTGCCGAAAGAGGTCCGGGAGCGGTGCTTAGCTCTGCAGAGCACCGTAACTTCGTCTTTAGCCTCTCTTCTCGTCTACATCTTAGCAAAATGCTTTTCCACTCTGTCTGGCAAGGAGAAACTGTGCCAGCACAGAAAACATCTCCCATCGTGTTCTAGAGGCTGCACGGAGGTCTGCCGAGTGTTTTGCAAGAAGAGAAAGAAAGTTGTCCAAAACAGCTTGCAATCGAATGTTCATGTGAATAGAAAAGGCAGGAGAGTGGTCAGGTACTGTTTTCTCTCAGTTGGCAAGCTGCGCACACAATCGCAGTGTTGTACAGCTTGTTTCATCGCCTTTGCGAAGCTGCCGCTCTCTCCGGCTCCCGGAGACGAAGAAGCTGCTTCTTCGCGCAAAGACGATTCTGCCGCTCACAGTGCTCTGCGGTGTGCGCCTTCTGCCGAAAGAGGCCCGGGAGCTGTGCTTAGCTCTGCAGAGCACCGTACCTTCGTCTTTAGCCTCTCTTCTCGTCTACATCTTAGCAAAAAGCTTTTCCACTCTGTCTGGCAAGGAGAAACTGTGCCAGCACAAAAAACATCTCCCATCGTGTTCTAGAGGCTGCACGGAGGTCTGCCGAGTGTTTTGCAAGAAGAGAAAAAAGTTGTCCAAAACAGCTTGCAATCGAATGTTCATGTGAATAGAAAAGGCAGGAGAGTGGTCAGGTACTGTTTTCTCTCCGTTGGCAAGCTGCGCACACAATCGCAGTGTTGTACAGCTTGTTTCATCACCTTTGCGAAGTTGCCGCTCTCTGGCTCCCGGAGACGGAGAAGCTGCTTCTTCGCGCAAAGACGATTCTGCCGCTCACAGTGCTCTGCGGTGTGCGCCTTCTGCCGAAAGAGGCCCGGGAGCGGTGCTTAGCTCTGCAGAGCACCGTACCTTCGTCTTTAGCCTCTCTTCTCGTCTACATCTTAGCAAAAAGCTTTTCCACTCTGTCTGGCAAGGAGAAACTTTGCCAGCACAAAAAACATCTCCCATCGTGTTCTAGAGGCTGCACGGAGGTATGCCGAGTGTTTTGTAAGAAGAGAAAGAAAGTTGTCCAAAACAGCTTGCAATCGAATGTTCATGTGAATAGAAAAGGCAGGAGAGTGGTCTGGTACTGTTTTCTCTCAGTTGGCAAGCTGCGCACACAATCGCAGTGTTGTACAGCTTGTTTCATCACCTTTGCGAAGCTGCCGCTCTCTCCGGCTCCCGGAGACGAAGAAGCTGCTTCTTCGCGCAAAGACGATTCTGCCGCTCACAGTGCTCTGAGGTGTGCGCCTTCTGCCGAAAGAGATCCGGGAGCGGTGCTTAGCTCTGCAGAGAACCGTACCTTCCTCTTTAGTCTCTCTTCTCGTCTACATCTTAGCAAAAAGCTTTTCCACTCTGTCTGGCAAGGAGAAACTGTGCCAGCTCAAAAAACATCTCCCATCGTGTTCTAGAGGCTGCACGGAGGTCTGCCGAGTGTTTTGCAAGAAGAGAAAGAAAGTTGTCCAAAACAGCTTGCAATCCAATGTTCATGTGAATAGAAAAGGCAGGAGAGTGGTCAGGTACTGTTTTCTCTCACTTGGCAAGCTGCGCACACAATCGCAGTGTTGTACAGCTTGTTTCATCACCTTTGCGAAGCTGCCGCTCTCTCCGGCTCCCGGAGACGAAGAAGCTGCTTCTTCGCGCAAAGACGATTCTGCCGCTCACAGTGCTCTGCGGTGTGCGCCTTCTGCCGAAAGAGGCCCGGGAGCGGTGCTTAGCTCTGCAGAGCACCGTACCTTCGTCTTTAGCCTCTCTTCTCGTCTACATCTTAGCAAAAAGCTTTTCCACTCTGTCTGGCAAGGAGAAACTGTGCCAGCTCAAAAAACATCTCCCATCGTGTTCTAGAGGCTGCACGGAGGTCTGCCGAGTGTTTTGCAAGAAGAGAAAGAAAGTTGTCCAAAACAGCTTGCAATCGAATGTTCATGTGAATAGAAAAGGCAGGAGAGTGGTCAGGTACTGTTTTCTCTCAGTTGGCAAGCTGCGCACACAATCGCAGTGTTGTACAGCTTGTTTCATCACCTTTGCGAAGCTGCCGCTCTCTCCGGCTCCCGGAGACGAAGAAGCTGCTTCTTCGCGCAAAGACGATTCTGCCGCTCACAGTGCTCTGCGGTGTGCGCCTTCTGCCGAAAGAGGTCCGGGAGCGGTGCTTAGCTCTGCAGAGCACCGTAACTTCGTCTTTAGCCTCTCTTCTCGTCTACATCTTAGCAAAATGCTTTTCCACTCTGTCTGGCAAGGAGAAACTGTGCCAGCACAGAAAACATCTCCCATCGTGTTCTAGAGGCTGCACGGAGGTCTGCCGAGTGTTTTGCAAGAAGAGAAAGAAAGTTGTCCAAAACAGCTTGCAATCGAATGTTCATGTGAATAGAAAAGGCAGGAGAGTGGTCAGGTACTGTTTTCTCTCAGTTGGCAAGCTGCGCACACAATCGCAGTGTTGTACAGCTTGTTTCATCACCTTTGCGAAGCTGCCGCTCTCTCCGGCTCCCGGAGACGAAGAAGCTGCTTCTTCGCGCAAAGACGATTCTGCCGCTCACAGTGCTCTGCGGTGTGCGCCTTCTGCCGAAAGAGGTCCGGGAGCGGTGCTTAGCTCTGCAGAGCACCGTAACTTCGTCTTTAGCCTCTCTTCTCGTCTACATCTTAGCAAAATGCTTTTCCACTCTGTCTGGCAAGGAGAAACTGTGCCAGCACAGAAAACATCTCCCATCGTGTTCTAGAGGCTGCACGGAGGTCTGCCGAGTGTTTTGCAAGAAGAGAAAGAAAGTTGTCCAAAACAGCTTGCAATCGAATGTTCATGTGAATAGAAAAGGCAGGAGAGTGGTCAGGTACTGTTTTCTCTCAGTTGGCAAGCTGCGCACACAATCGCAGTGTTGTACAGCTTGTTTCATCGCCTTTGCGAAGCTGCCGCTCTCTCCGGCTCCCGGAGACGAAGAAGCTGCTTCTTCGCGCAAAGACGATTCTGCCGCTCACAGTGCTCTGCGGTGTGCGCCTTCTGCCGAAAGAGGCCCGGGAGCTGTGCTTAGCTCTGCAGAGCACCGTACCTTCGTCTTTAGCCTCTCTTCTCGTCTACATCTTAGCAAAAAGCTTTTCCACTCTGTCTGGCAAGGAGAAACTGTGCCAGCACAAAAAACATCTCCCATCGTGTTCTAGAGGCTGCACGGAGGTCTGCCGAGTGTTTTGCAAGAAGAGAAAAAAGTTGTCCAAAACAGCTTGCAATCGAATGTTCATGTGAATAGAAAAGGCAGGAGAGTGGTCAGGTACTGTTTTCTCTCCGTTGGCAAGCTGCGCACACAATCGCAGTGTTGTACAGCTTGTTTCATCACCTTTGCGAAGTTGCCGCTCTCTCCGGCTCCCGGAGACGAAGAAGCTGCTTCTTCGCGCAAAGACGATTCTGCCGCTCACAGTGCTCTGCGGTGTGCGGCTTCTGCCGAAAGAGGCCCGGGAGCTGTGCTTAGCTCTGCAGAGCACCGTACCTTCGTCTTTAGCCTCTCTTCTCGTCTACATCTTAGCAAAAAGCTTTTCCACTCTGTCTGGCAAGGAGAAACTGTGCCAGCACAAAAAACATCTCCCATCGTGTTCTAGAGGCTGCACGGAGGTCTGCCGAGTGTTTTGCAAGAAGAGAAAGAAAGTTGTCCAAAACAGCTTGCAATCCAATGTTCATGTGAATAGAAAAGGCAGGAGAGTGGTCAGGTACTGTTTTCCCTCCGTTGGCAAGCTGCGCACACAATCGCAGTGTTGTACAGCTTGTTTCATCGCCTTTGCGAAGCTGCCGCTCTCCCCGGCTCCCGGAGACGAAGAAGCTGCTTCTTCGCGCAAAGACGATTCTGCCGCTCACAGTGCTCTGCGGTGTGCGCCTTCTGCCGAAAGAGGTCCGGGAGCGGTGCTTAGCTCTGCAGAGCACCGTACCTTCGTCTTTAGCCTCTCTTCTCGTCTACATCTTAGCAAAAAGCTTTTCCACTCTGTCTGGCAAGGAGAAACTGTGCCAGCACAAAAAACATCTCCCATCGTGTTCTAGAGGCTGCACGGAGGTCTGCCGAGTGTTTTGCAAGAAGAGAAAGAAAGTTGTCCAAAACAGCTTGCAATCGAATGTTCATGTGAATAGAAAAGGCAGGAGAGTGGTCAGGTACTGTTTTCTCTCCGTTGGCAAGCTGCGCACACAATCGCAGTGTTGTACAGCTTGTTTCATCACCTTTGCGAAGTTGCCGCTCTCTGGCTCCCGGAGACGGAGAAGCTGCTTCTTCGCGCAAAGACGATTCTGCCGCTCACAGTGCTCTGCGGTGTGCGCCTTCTGCCGAAAGAGGCCCGGGAGCGGTGCTTAGCTCTGCAGAGCACCGTACCTTCGTCTTTAGCCTCTCTTCTCGTCTACATCTTAGCAAAAAGCTTTTCCACTCTGTCTGGCAAGGAGAAACTGTGCCAGCACAAAAAACATCTCCCATCGTGTTCTAGAGGCTGCACGGAGGTATGCCGAGTGTTTTGTAAGAAGAGAAAGAAAGTTGTCCAAAACAGCTTGCAATCGAATGTTCATGTGAATAGAAAAGGCAGGAGAGTGGTCTGGTACTGTTTTCTCTCAGTTGGCAAGCTGCGCACACAATCGCAGTGTTGTACAGCTTGTTTCATCACCTTTGCGAAGCTGCCGCTCTCTCCGGCTCCCGGAGACGAAGAAGCTGCTTCTTCGCGCAAAGACGATTCTGCCGCTCACAGTGCTCTGAGGTGTGCGCCTTCTGCCGAAAGAGATCCGGGAGCGGTGCTTAGCTCTGCAGAGAACCGTACCTTCCTCTTTAGTCTCTCTTCTCGTCTACATCTTAGCAAAAAGCTTTTCCACTCTGTCTGGCAAGGAGAAACTGTGCCAGCTCAAAAAACATCTCCCATCGTGTTCTAGAGGCTGCACGGAGGTCTGCCGAGTGTTTTGCAAGAAGAGAAAGAAAGTTGTCCAAAACAGCTTGCAATCCAATGTTCATGTGAATAGAAAAGGCAGGAGAGTGGTCAGGTACTGTTTTCTCTCACTTGGCAAGCTGCGCACACAATCGCAGTGTTGTACAGCTTGTTTCATCACCTTTGCGAAGCTGCCGCTCTCTCCGGCTCCCGGAGACCAAGAAGCTGCTTCTTCGCGCAAAGACGATTCTGCCGCTCACAGTGCTCTGCGGTGTGCGCCTTCTGCCGAAAGAGGCCCGGGAGCGGTGCTTAGCTCTGCAGAGCACCGTACCTTCGTCTTTAGCCTCTCTTCTCGTCTACATCTTAGCAAAAAGCTTTTCCACTCTGTCTGGCAAGGAGAAACTGTGCCAGCACAGAAAATATCTCCCATCGTGTTCTAGAGGCTGCACGGAGGTCTGCCGAGTGTTTTGCAAGAAGAGAAAGAAAGTTGTCCAAAACAGCTTGCAATCGAATGTTCATGTGAATAGAAAAGGCAGGAGAGTGGTCAGGTACTGTTTTCTCTCCGTTGGCAAGCTGCGCACACAATCGCAGTGTTGTACAGCTTGTTTCATCGCCTTTGCGAAGCTGCCGCTCTCTCCGGCTCCCGGAGACAAAGAAGCTGCTTCTTCGCGCAAAGACGATTCTGCCGCTCACAGTGCTCTGCGGTGTGCGCCTTCTGCCGAAAGAGGTCCGGGAGCGGTGCTTAGCTCTGCAGAGCACCGTACCTTCGTCTTTAGTCTCTCTTCTCGTCTACATCTGAGCAAAAAGCTTTTCCACTCTGTCTGGCAAGGAGAAACTGTGCCAGCTCAAAAAACATCTCCCATCGTGTTCTAGAGGCTGCACGGAGGTCTGCCGAGTGTTTTGCAAGAAGAGAAAGAAAGTTGTCCAAAACAGCTTGCAATCGAATGTTCATGTGAATAGAAAAGGCAGGAGAGTGGTCAGGTACTGTTTTCTCTCCGTTGGCAAGCTGCGCACACAATCGCAGTCTTGTACAGCTTGTTTCATCACCTTTGCGAAGTTGCCGCTCTCTCCGGCTCCCGGAGACGAAGAAGCTGCTTCTTCGCGCAAAGACGATTCTGCCGCTCACAGTGCTCTGCGGTGTGCGCCTTCTGCCGAAAGAGGCCCGGGAGCGGTGCTTAGCTCTGCAGAGCACCGTACCTTCGTCTTTAGCCTCTCTTCTCGTCTACATCTTAGCAAAAAGCTTTTCCACTCTGTCTGGCAAGGAGAAACTGTGCCAGCACAAAAAACATCTCCCATCGTGTTCTAGAGGCTGCACGGAGGTCTGCCGAGTGTTTTGTAAGAAGAGAAAGAAAGTTGTCCAAAACAGCTTGCAATCGAATGTTCATGTGAATAGAAAAGGCACGAGAATGGTCAGGTACTGTTTTTTCTCAGTTGGCAAGATGCGCACACAATCGCAGTGTTGTACAGCTTGTTTCATCACCTTTGCGAAGCTGCCGCTCTCTCCGGCTCCCGGAGACGAAGAAGCTGCTTCTTCGCGCAAAGACGATTCTGCCGCTCACAGTGCTCTGCGGTGTGCGCCTTCTGCCGAAAGAGATCCGGGAGCGGTGCTTAGCTGTGCAGAGCACAGTACCTTCGTCTTTAGACTCTCTTCTCGTCTACATCTTAGCAAAAAGCTTTTCCACTCTGTCTGGCAAGGAGAAACTGTGCCAACTCAAAAAACATCTCCCATCGTGTTCTAGAGGCTCCACGGAGGTCTGCCCAGTGTTTTGCAAGAAGAGAAAGAAAGTTGTCCAAAACAGCTTCCAACGAATGTTCATGTGAATAGAAAAGGCAGGAGAGTGGTCAGGTACTGTTTTCTCTCCGTTGGCAAGCTGCGCACACAATCGCAGTGTTGTACAGCTTGTTTCATCACCTTTGCCAAGTTGCCGCTCTCTCCGGCTCCCGGAGACGAAGAAGCTGCTTCTTCGCGCAAAGACGATTCTGCCGCTCACAGTGCTCTGCAGTGTGTGTCTTCTGCCGAAAGACGCCCGGGAGCTGTGCTTAGCTCTGCAGAGCACCGTACCTTCGTTTTTAGCCTCTCTTCTCGTCTACATCTTAGCAAAAAGCTTTTCCACTCTGTCTGGCAAGGAGAAACTGAGCCAACACAGAAACCATCTCCCATCGTGTTCTAGAGGCTGCACGGAGGTCTGCCGAGTGTTTTGCAAGAAGAGAAAGAAAGTTGTCCAAAACAGCTTGCAATCGAATGTTCATGTGAATAGAAAAGGCAGGAGAGTGGTCAGGTACTGTTTTCTCTCAGTTGGCAAGCTGCGCACACAATCGCAGTGTTGTACAGCTTGTTTCATCACCTTTGCGAAGTTGCCGCTCTCTCCGGCTCCCGGAGACGAAGAAGCTGCTTTTTCGCGCAAAGACGATTCTGCCGCTCACAGTGCTCTGCGGTGTGCGCCTTCTGCCGAAAGACGCCCGGGAGCTGTGCTTAGCTCTGCAGAGCACCGTACCTTCGTCTTTAGCCTCTCTTCTCGTCTACATCTTAGCAAAAAGCTTTTCCTCTCTGTCTGGCAAGGAGAAACTGTGCCACCACAGAAAACATCTCCCATCGTGTTCTAGAGGCTGCACGGAGGTCTGCCGAGTGTTTTGCAAGAAGAGAAAGAAAGTTGTCCAAAACAGCTTGCAATCCAATGTTCATGTGAATAGAAAAGGCAGGAGAGTGGTCAGGTACTGTTTTCTCTCAGTTGGCAAGCTGCGCACACAATCGCAGTGTTGTACAGCTTGTTTCATCACCTTTGCGAAGTTGCCACTCTCTCCGGCTCCCGGAGACGAAGAAGCTGCTTCTTCGCGCAAAGACGATTCTGCCGCTCACAGTGCTCTGCGGTGTGCGCCTTCTGCCGAAAGAGGCCCGGGAGCTGTGCTTAGCTCTGCAGAGCACCGTACCTTCGTCTTTAGCCTCTCTTCTCGTCTACATCTTAGCAAAAAGCTTTTCCACTCTGTCTGGCAAGGAGAAACTGTGCCAGCACAAAAAACATCTCCCATCGTGTTCTAGAGGCTGCACAGAGGTCTGCCGAGTGTTTTGCAAGAAGAGAAAGAAAGTTGTCCAAAACAGCTTGCAATCCAATGTTCATGTGAATAGAAAAGGCAGGAGAGTGGTCAGGTACTGTTTTCTCTCAGTTGGCAAGCTGCGCACACAATCGCAGTGTTGTACAGCTTGTTTCATTACCGTTGCGAAGTTGCCGCTCTCTCCGGCTCCCGGAGACGAAGAAGCTGCTTCTTCGCGCAAAGACGATTCTGCCGCTCACAGTGCTCTGCGGTGTGCGCCTTCTGCCAAAAGACGCCCGGGAGCTGTGCTTAGCTCTGCAGAGCACCGTACCTTCGTCTTTAGCCTCTCTTCTCGTCTACATCTTAGCAAAAAGCTTTTCCACTCTGTCTGGCAAGGAGAAACTGTGCCAGCACAAAAAACATCTCCCATCGTGTTCTAGAGGCTGCACGGAGGTCTGCCGAGTGTTTTGCAAGAAGAGAAAGAAAGTTGTCCAAAACAGCTTGCAATCGAATGTTCATGTGAATAGAAAAGGCAGGAGAGTGGTCAGGTACTGTTTTCTCTCAGTTGGCAAGCTGCGCACACAATCGCAGTGTTGTACAGCTTGTTTCATCACCTTTGCGAAGCTGCCGCTCTCTCCGGCTCCCGGAGACGAAGAAGCTGCTTCTTCGCGCAAAGACGATTCTGCCGCTCACAGTGCTCTGAGGTGTGCGCCTTCTGCCGAAAGAGGTCCGGGAGCGGTGCTTAGCTCTGCAGAGCACCGTACCTTGGTCGTTAGCCTCTCTTCTCGTCTACATCTTAGCAAAAATCTTTTCCACTCTGTCTGGCAAGGAGAAACTGTGCCAGCACAAAAAACATCTCCCATCGTGTTCTAGAGGCTGCACGGAGGTCTGCCGAGTGTTTTGCAAGAAGAGAAAGAAAGTTGTCCAAAACAGCTTGCAATCGAATGTTCAAGTCAATAGAAAAGGCAGGAGAGTGGTCAGGTACTGTTTTCTCTCAGTTGGCAAGCTGCGCACACAATCGCAGTGTTGTACAGCTTGTTTCATCACCTTTGCGAAGTTGCCGCTCTCTCCGGCGCCCGGAGACGAAGAAGCTGCTTCTTCGCGCAAAGACGATTCTGCCGCTCACAGTGCTCTGCGGTGTGCGCCTTCTGCCGAAAGAGGCCCGGGAGCTGTGCTTAGCTCTGCAGAGCACCGTACCTTCGTCTTTAGCCTCTCTTCTCGTCTACATCTTAGCAAAAAGCTTTTCCACTCTGTCTGGCAAGGAGAAACTGTGCCAGCACAAAAAACATCTCCCATCGTGTTCTAGAGGCTGCACAGAGGTCTGCCGAGTGTTTTGCAAGAAGAGAAAGAAAGTTGTCCAAAACAGCTTGCAATCGAATGTTCATGTGAATAGAAAAGGCAGGAGAGTGGTCAGGTACTGTTTTCTCTCCGTTGGCAAGCTGCGCACACAATCGCAGTGTTGTACAGCTTGTTTCATCGCCTTTGCGAAGCTGCCGCTCTCTCCGGCTCCCGGAGACGAAGAAGCTGCTTCTTCGCGCAAAGACGATTCTGCCGCTCACAGTGCTCTGCGGTGTGCGCCTTCTGCCGAAAGAGGTCCGGGAGCGGTGCTTAGCTCTGCAGAGCACCGTACCTTCGTCTTTAGCCTCTCTTCTCGTCTACATCTTAGCAAAAAGCTTTTCCACTCTGTCTGGCAAGGAGAAACTGTGCCAGCACAGAAAACATCTCCCATCGTGTTCTAGAGGCTGCACGGAGGTCTGCCGAGTGTTTTGCAAGAAGAGAAAGAAAGTTGTCCAAAACAGCTTGCAATCCAATGTTCATGTGAATAGAAAAGGCAGGAGAGTGGTCAGGTACTGTTTTCTCTCCGTTGGCAAGCTGCGCACACAATCGCAGTCTTGTACAGCTTGTTTCATCACCTTTGCGAAGTTGCCGCTCTCTCCGGCTCCCGGAGACGAAGAAGCTGCTTCTTCGCGCAAAGACGATTCTGCCGCTCACAGTGCTCTGCGGTGTGCGCCTTCTGCCGAAAGAGGCCCGGGAGCGGTGCTTAGCTCTGCAGAGCACCGTACCTTCGTCTTTAGCCTCTCTTCTCGTCTACATCTTAGCAAAAAGCTTTTCCACTCTGTCTGGCAAGGAGAAACTGTGCCAGCACAAAAAACATCTCCCATCGTGTTCTAGAGGCTGCACGGAGGTCTGCCGAGTGTTTTGTAAGAAGAGAAAGAAAGTTGTCCAAAACAGCTTGCAATCGAATGTTCATGTGAATAGAAAAGGCACGAGAATGGTCAGGTACTGTTTTTTCTCAGTTGGCAAGCTGCGCACACAATCGCAGTGTTGTACAGCTTGTTTCATCACCTTTGCGAAGCTGCCGCTCTCTCCGGCTCCCGGAGACGAAGAAGCTGCTTCTTCGCGCAAAGACGATTCTGCCGCTCACAGTGCTCTGCGGTGTGCGCCTTCTGCCGAAAGAGATCCGGGAGCGGTGCTTAGCTGTGCAGAGCACAGTACCTTCGTCTTTAGCCTCTCTTCTCGTCTACATCTTAGCAAAAAGCTTTTCCACTCTGTCTGGCAAGGAGAAACTGTGCCAGCTCAAAAAACATCTCCCATCGTGTTCTAGAGGCTGCACGGAGGTCTGCCCAGTGTTTTGCAAGAAGAGAAAGAAAGTTGTCCAAAACAGCTTCCAACGAATGTTCATGTGAATAGAAAAGGCAGGAGAGTGGTCAGGTACTGTTTTCTCTCCGTTGGCAAGCTGCGCACACAATCGCAGTGTTGTACAGCTTGTTTCATCACCTTTGCCAAGTTGCCGCTCTCTCCGGCTCCCGGAGACGAAGAAGCTGCTTCTTCGCGCAAAGACGATTCTGCCGCTCACAGTGCTCTGCGGTGTGCGCCTTCTGCCGAAAGACGCCCGGGAGCTGTGCTTAGCTCTGCAGAGCACCGTACCTTCGTCTTTAGCCTCTCTTCTCGTCTACATCTTAGCAAAAAGCTTTTCCACTCTGTCTGGCAAGGAGAAACTGTGCCAGCACAAAAAACATCTCCCATCGTGTTCTAGAGGCTGCACGGAGGTCTGCCGAGTGTTTTGCAAGAAGAGAAAGAAAGTTGTCCAAAACAGCTTGCAATCGAATGTTCATGTGAATAGAAAAGGCAGGAGAGTGGTCAGGTACTGTTTTCTCTCAGTTGGCAAGCTGCGCACACAATCGCAGTGTTGTACAGCTTGTTTCATCGCCTTTGCGAAGCTGCCGCTCTCTCCGGCTCCCGGAGACGAAGAAGCTGCTTCTTCGCGCAAAGACGATTCTGCCGCTCACAGTGCTCTGAGGTGTGCGCCTTCTGCCGAAAGAGGTCCGGGAGCGGTGCTTAGCTCTGCAGAGCACCGTACCTTGGTCGTTAGCCTCTCTTCTCGTCTACATCTTAGCAAAAAGCTTTTCCACTCTGTCTGGCAAGGAGAAACTGTGCCAGCACAAAAAACATCTCCCATCGTGTTCTAGAGGCTGCACGGAGGTCTGCCGAGTGTTTTGCAAGAAGAGAAAGAAAGTTGTCCAAAACAGCTTGCAATACAATGTTCATGTGAATAGAAAAGGCAGGAGAGTGGTCAGGTACTGTTTTCTCTCAGTTGGCAAGCTGCGCACACAATCGCAGTGTTGTACAGCTTGTTTCATCACCTTTGCGAAGTTGCCGCTCTCTCCGGCTCCCGGAGACGAAGAAGCTGCTTCTTCGCGCAAAGACGATTCTGCCGCTCACAGTGCTCTGCGGTGTGCGCCTCCTGCCGAAAGACGCCCGGGAGCGGTGCTTAGCTCTGCAGAGCACCGTACCTTCGTCTTTAGCCTCTCTTCTCGTCTACATCTTAGCAAAAAGCTTTTCCACTCTGTCTGGCAAGGAGAAACTGTGCCAGCACAAAAAACATCTCCCATCGTGTTCTAGAGGCTGCACGGAGGTCTGCCGAGTGTTTTGCAAGAAGAGAAAGAAAGTTGTCCAAAACAGCTTGCAATCGAATGTTCATGTGAATAGAAAAGGCAGGAGAGTGGTCAGGTACTGTTTTCTCTCCGTTGGCAAGCTGCGTACACAATCGCAGTGTTGTACAGCTTGTTTCATCACCTTTGCGAAGTTGCCGATCTCTCCGGCTCCCGGAGACGAAGAAGCTGCTTCTTCGTGCAAAGACGATTCTGCCGCTCACAGTGCTCTGCGGTGTGCGCCTTCTGCCGAAAGAGGCCCGGGAGCTGTGCTTAGCTCTGCAGAGCACCGTACCTTCGTCTTTAGCCTCTCTTCTCGTCTACATCTTAGCAAAAAGCTTTTCCACTCTGTCTGGCAAGGAGAAACTGTGCCAGCACAAAAAACATCTCCATCGTCTTCTAGAGGCTGCACGGAGGTCTGCCGAGTGTTTTGCAAGAAGAGAAAGAAAGTTGTCCAAAACAGCTTGCAATCGAATGTTCATGTGAATAGAAAAGGCAGGAGAGTGGTCAGGTACTGTTTTCTCTCCGTTGGCAAGCTGCGCACACAATCGCAGTGTTGTACAGCTTGTTTCATCGCCTTTGCGAAGCTGCCGCTCTCTCCGGCTCCCGGAGACGAAGAAGCTGCTTCTTCGCGCAAAGACGATTCTGCCGCTCACAGTGCTCTGCGGTGTGCGCCTTCTGCCGAAAGAGGTCCGGGAACTGTGCTTAGCTCTGCAGAGCACCGTACCTTCGTCTTTAGCCTCTCTTCTCGTCTACATCTTAGCAAAAAGCTTTTCCACTCTGTCTGGCAAGGAGAAACTGTGCCAGCTCAAAAAACATCTCCCATCGTGTTCTAGAGGCTGCACGGAGGTCTGCCGAGTGTTTTGCAAGAAGAGAAAGAAAGTTGTCCAAAACAGCTTGCAATCGAATGTTCATGTGAATAGAAAAGGCAGGAGAGTGGTCAGGTACTGTTTTCTCTCAGTTGGCAAGCTGCGCACACAATCGCAGTGTTGTACAGCTTGTTTCATCACCTTTGCGAAGCTGCCGCTCTCTCCGGCTCCCGGAGACGAAGAAGCTGCTTCTTCGCGCAAAGACGATTCTGCCGCTCACAGTGCTCTGCGGTGTGCGCCTTCTGCCGAAAGAGGTCCGGGAGCGGTGCTTAGCTCTGCAGAGCACCGTAACTTCGTCTTTAGCCTCTCTTCTCGTCTACATCTTAGCAAAATGCTTTTCCACTCTGTCTGGCAAGGAGAAACTGTGCCAGCACAGAAAACATCTCCCATCGTGTTCTAGAGGCTGCACGGAGGTCTGCCGAGTGTTTTGCAAGAAGAGAAAGAAAGTTGTCCAAAACAGCTTGCAATCGAATGTTCATGTGAATAGAAAAGGCAGGAGAGTGGTCAGGTACTGTTTTCTCTCAGTTGGCAAGCTGCGCACACAATCGCAGTGTTGTACAGCTTGATTCATCGCCTTTGCGAAGCTGCCGCTCTCTCCGGCTCCCGGAGACGAAGAAGCTGCTTCTTCGCGCAAAGACGATTCTGCCGCTCACAGTGCTCTGCGGTGTGCGCCTTCTGCCGAAAGAGGCCCGGGAGCTGTGCTTAGCTCTGCAGAGCACCGTACCTTCGTCTTTAGCCTCTCTTCTCGTCTACATCCTAGCAAAAAGCTTTTCCACTCTGTCTGGCAAGGAGAAACTGTGCCAGCACAAAAAACATCTCCCATCGTGTTCTAGAGGCTGCACGGAGGTCTGCCGAGTGTTTTGCAAGAAGAGAAAAAAGTTGTCCAAAACAGCTTGCAATCGAATGTTCATGTGAATAGAAAAGGCAGGAGAGTGGTCAGGTACTGTTTTCTCTCCGTTGGCAAGCTGCGCACACAATCGCAGTGTTGTACAGCTTGTTTCATCACCTTTGCGAAGTTGCCGCTCTCTCCGGCTCCCGGAGACGAAGAAGCTGCTTCTTCGCGCAAAGACGATTCTGCCGCTCACAGTGCTCTGCGGTGTGCGCCTTCTGCCGAAAGAGGCCCGGGAGCTGTGCTTAGCTCTGCAGAGCACCGTACCTTCGTCTTTAGCCTCTCTTCTCGTCTACATCTTAGCAAAAAGCTTTTCCACTCTGTCTGGCAAGGAGAAACTGTGCCAGCACAAAAAACATCTCCCATCGTGTTCTAGAGGCTGCACGGAGGTCTGCCGAGTGTTTTGCAAGAAGAGAAAGAAAGTTGTCCAAAACAGCTTGCAATCCAATGTTCATGTGAATAGAAAAGGCAGGAGAGTGGTCAGGTACTGTTTTCCTTCCGTTGGCAAGCTGCGCACACAATCGCAGTGTTGTACAGCTTGTTTCATCGCCTTTGCGAAGCTGCCGCTCTCCCCGGCTCCCGGAGACGAAGAAGCTGCTTCTTCGCGCAAAGACGATTCTGCCGCTCACAGTGCTCTGCGGTGTGCGCCTTCTGCCGAAAGAGGTCCGGGAGCGGTGCTTAGCTCTGCAGAGCACCGTACCTTCGTCTTTAGCCTCTCTTCTCGTCTACATCTTAGCAAAAAGCTTTTCCACTCTGTCTGGCAAGGAGAAACTGTGCCAGCTCAAAAAACATCTCCCATCGTGTTCTAGAGGCTGCACGGAGGTCTGCCGAGTGTTTTGCAAGAAGAGAAAGAAAGTTGTCCAAAACAGCTTGCAATCGAATGTTCATGTGAATAGAAAAGGCAGGAGAGTGGTCAGGTACTGTTTTCTCTCCGTTGGCAAGCTGCGCACACAATCGCAGTGTTGTACAGCTTGTTTCATCACCTTTGCGAAGTTGCCGCTCTCTGGCTCCCGGAGACGGAGAAGCTGCTTCTTCGCGCAAAGACGATTCTGCCGCTCACAGTGCTCTGCGGTGTGCGCCTTCTGCCGAAAGAGGCCCGGGAGCGGTGCTTAGCTCTGCAGAGCACCGTACCTTCGTCTTTAGCCTCTCTTCTCGTCTACATCTTAGCAAAAAGCTTTTCCACTCTGTCTGGCAAGGAGAAACTTTGCCAGCGCAAAAAACATCTCCCATCGTGTTCTAGAGGCTGCACGGAGGTATGCCGAGTGTTTTGTAAGAAGAGAAAGAAAGTTGTCCAAAACAGCTTGCAATCGAATGTTCATGTGAATAGAAAAGGCAGGAGAGTGGTCTGGTACTGTTTTCTCTCAGTTGGCAAGCTGCGCATACAATCGCAGTGTTGTACAGCTTGTTTCATCACCTTTGCGAAGCTGCCGCTCTCTCCGGCTCCCGGAGACGAAGAAGCTGCTTCTTCGCGCAAAGACGATTCTGCCGCTCACAGTGCTCTGAGGTGTGCGCCTTCTGCCGAAAGAGATCCGGGAGCGGTGCTTAGCTCTGCAGAGAACCGTACCTTCCTCTTTAGTCTCTCTTCTCGTCTACATCTTAGCAAAAAGCTTTTCCACTCTGTCTGGCAAGGAGAAACTGTGCCAGCTCAAAAAACATCTCCCATCGTGTTCTAGAGGCTGCACGGAGGTCTGCCGAGTGTTTTGCAAGAAGAGAAAGAAAGTTGTCCAAAACAGCTTGCAATCCAATGTTCATGTGAATAGAAAAGGCAGGAGAGTGGTCAGGTACTGTTTTCTCTCACTTGGCAAGCTGCGCACACAATCGCAGTGTTGTACAGCTTGTTTCATCACCTTTGCGAAGCTGCCGCTCTCTCCGGCTCCCGGAGACGAAGAAGCTGCTTCTTCGCGCAAAGACGATTCTGCCGCTCACAGTGATCTGCGGTGTGCGCCTTCTGCCGAAAGAGGCCCGGGAGCGGTGCTTAGCTCTGCAGAGCACCGTACCTTCGTCTTTAGCCTCTCTTCTCGTCTACATCTTAGCAAAAAGCTTTTCCACTCTGTCTGGCAAGGAGAAACTGTGCCAGCTCAAAAAACATCTCCCATCGTGTTCTAGAGGCTGCACGGAGGTCTGCCGAGTGTTTTGCAAGAAGAGAAAGAAAGTTGTCCAAAACAGCTTGCAATCGAATGTTCATGTGAATAGAAAAGGCAGGAGAGTGGTCAGGTACTGTTTTCTCTCAGTTGGCAAGCTGCGCACACAATCGCAGTGTTGTACAGCTTGTTTCATCACCTTTGCGAAGCTGCCGCTCTCTCCGGCTCCCGGAGACGAAGAAGCTGCTTCTTCGCGCAAAGACGATTCTGCCGCTCACAGTGCTCTGCGGTGTGCGCCTTCTGCCGAAAGAGGTCCGGGAGCGGTGCTTAGCTCTGCAGAGCACCGTAACTTCGTCTTTAGCCTCTCTTCTCGTCTACATCTTAGCAAAATGCTTTTCCACTCTGTCTGGCAAGGAGAAACTGTGCCAGCACAGAAAACATCTCCCATCGTGTTCTAGAGGCTGCACGGAGGTCTGCCGAGTGTTTTGCAAGAAGAGAAAGAAAGTTGTCCAAAACAGCTTGCAATCGAATGTTCATGTGAATAGAAAAGGCAGGAGAGTGGTCAGGTACTGTTTTCTCTCAGTTGGCAAGCTGCGCACACAATCGCAGTGTTGTACAGCTTGTTTCATCACCTTTGCGAAGCTGCCGCTCTCTCCGGCTCCCGGAGACGAAGAAGCTGCTTCTTCGCGCAAAGACGATTCTGCCGCTCACAGTGCTCTGCGGTGTGCGCCTTCTGCCGAAAGAGGTCCGGGAGCGGTGCTTAGCTCTGCAGAGCACCGTAACTTCGTCTTTAGCCTCTCTTCTCGTCTACATCTTAGCAAAATGCTTTTCCACTCTGTCTGGCAAGGAGAAACTGTGCCAGCACAGAAAACATCTCCCATCGTGTTCTAGAGGCTGCACGGAGGTCTGCCGAGTGTTTTGCAAGAAGAGAAAGAAAGTTGTCCAAAACAGCTTGCAATCGAATGTTCATGTGAATAGAAAAGGCAGGAGAGTGGTCAGGTACTGTTTTCTCTCAGTTGGCAAGCTGCGCACACAATCGCAGTGTTGTACAGCTTGTTTCATCGCCTTTGCGAAGCTGCCGCTCTCTCCGGCTCCCGGAGACGAAGAAGCTGCTTCTTCGCGCAAAGACGATTCTGCCGCTCACAGTGCTCTGCGGTGTGCGCCTTCTGCCGAAAGAGGCCCGGGAGCTGTGCTTAGCTCTGCAGAGCACCGTACCTTCGTCTTTAGCCTCTCTTCTCGTCTACATCTTAGCAAAAAGCTTTTCCACTCTGTCTGGCAAGGAGAAACTGTGCCAGCACAAAAAACATCTCCCATCGTGTTCTAGAGGCTGCACGGAGGTCTGCCGAGTGTTTTGCAAGAAGAGAAAAAAGTTGTCCAAAACAGCTTGCAATCGAATGTTCATGTGAATAGAAAAGGCAGGAGAGTGGTCAGGTACTGTTTTCTCTCCGTTGGCAAGCTGCGCACACAATCGCAGTGTTGTACAGCTTGTTTCATCACCTTTGCGAAGTTGCCGCTCTCTCCGGCTCCCGGAGACGAAGAAGCTGCTTCTTCGCGCAAAGACGATTCTGCCGCTCACAGTGCTCTGCGGTGTGCGCCTTCTGCCGAAAGAGGCCCGGGAGCTGTGTTTAGCTCTGCAGAGCACCGTACCTTCGTCTTTAGCCTCTCTTCTCGTCTACATCTTAGCAAAAAGCTTTTCCACTCTGTCTGGCAAGGAGAAACTGTGCCAGCACAAAAAACATCTCCCATCGTGTTCTAGAGGCTGCACGGAGGTCTGCCGAGTGTTTTGCAAGAAGAGAAAGAAAGTTGTCCAAAACAGCTTGCAATCCAATGTTCATGTGAATAGAAAAGGCAGGAGAGTGGTCAGGTACTGTTTTCCCTCCGTTGGCAAGCTGCGCACACAATCGCAGTGTTGTACAGCTTGTTTCATCGCCTTTGCGAAGCTGCCGCTCTCCCCGGCTCCCGGAGACGAAGAAGCTGCTTCTTCGCGCAAAGACGATTCTGCCGCTCACAGTGCTCTGCGGTGTGCGCCTTCTGCCGAAAGAGGTCCGGGAGCGGTGCTTAGCTCTGCAGAGCACCGTACCTTCGTCTTTAGCCTCTCTTCTCGTCTACATCTTAGCAAAAAGCTTTTCCACTCTGTCTGGCAAGGAGAAACTGTGCCAGCACAAAAAACATCTCCCATCGTGTTCTAGAGGCTGCACGGAGGTCTGCCGAGTGTTTTGCAAGAAGAGAAAGAAAGTTGTCCAAAACAGCTTGCAATCGAATGTTCATGTGAATAGAAAAGGCAGGAGAGTGGTCAGGTACTGTTTTCTCTCCGTTGGCAAGCTGCGCACACAATCGCAGTGTTGTACAGCTTGTTTCATCACCTTTGCGAAGTTGCCGCTCTCTGGCTCCCGGAGACGGAGAAGCTGCTTCTTCGCGCAAAGACGATTCTGCCGCTCACAGTGCTCTGCGGTGTGCGCCTTCTGCCGAAAGAGGCCCGGGAGCGGTGCTTAGCTCTGCAGAGCACCGTACCTTCGTCTTTAGCCTCTCTTCTCGTCTACATCTTAGCAAAAAGCTTTTCCACTCTGTCTGGCAAGGAGAAACTTTGCCAGCACAAAAAACATCTCCCATCGTGTTCTAGAGGCTGCACGGAGGTATGCCGAGTGTTTTGTAAGAAGAGAAAGAAAGTTGTCCAAAACAGCTTGCAATCGAATGTTCATGTGAATAGAAAAGGCAGGAGAGTGGTCTGGTACTGTTTTCTCTCAGTTGGCAAGCTGCGCACACAATCGCAGTGTTGTACAGCTTGTTTCATCACCTTTGCGAAGCTGCCGCTCTCTCCGGCTCCCGGAGACGAAGAAGCTGCTTCTTCGCGCAAAGACGATTCTGCCGCTCACAGTGCTCTGAGGTGTGCGCCTTCTGCCGAAAGAGATCCGGGAGCGGTGCTTAGCTCTGCAGAGAACCGTACCTTCCTCTTTAGTCTCTCTTCTCGTCTACATCTTAGCAAAAAGCTTTTCCACTCTGTCTGGCAAGGAGAAACTGTGCCAGCTCAAAAAACATCTCCCATCGTGTTCTAGAGGCTGCACGGAGGTCTGCCGAGTGTTTTGCAAGAAGAGAAAGAAAGTTGTCCAAAACAGCTTGCAATCCAATGTTCATGTGAATAGAAAAGGCAGGAGAGTGGTCAGGTACTGTTTTCTCTCCGTTGGCAAGCTGCGCACACAATCGCAGTGTTGTACAGCTTGTTTCATCACCTTTGCGAAGTTGCCGCTCTCTCCGGCTCCCGGAGACGAAGAAGCTGCTTCTTCGCGCAAAGACGATTCTGCCGCTCACAGTGCTCTGCGGTGTGCGCCTTCTGCCGAAAGAGGCCCGGGAGCTGTGCTTAGCTCTGCAGAGCACCGTACCTTCGTCTTTAGCCTCTCTTCTCGTCTACATCTTAGCAAAAAGCTTTTCCACTCTGTCTGGCAAGGAGAAACTGTGCCAGCACAAAAAACATCTCCCATCGTGTTCTAGAGGCTGCACGGAGGTCTGCCGAGTGTTTTGCAAGAAGAGAAAGAAAGTTGTCCAAAACAGCTTGCAATCCAATGTTCATGTGAATAGAAAAGGCAGGAGAGTGGTCAGGTACTGTTTTCCCTCCGTTGGCAAGCTGCGCACACAATCGCAGTGTTGTACAGCTTGTTTCATCGCCTTTGCGAAGCTGCCGCTCTCCCCGGCTCCCGGAGACGAAGAAGCTGCTTCTTCGCGCAAAGACGATTCTGCCGCTCACAGTGCTCTGCGGTGTGCGCCTTCTGCCGAAAGAGGTCCGGGAGCGGTGCTTAGCTCTGCAGAGCACCGTACCTTCGTCTTTAGCCTCTCTTCTCGTCTACATCTTAGCAAAAAGCTTTTCCACTCTGTCTGGCAAGGAGAAACTGTGCCAGCACAAAAAACATCTCCCATCGTGTTCTAGAGGCTGCACGGAGGTCTGCCGAGTGTTTTGCAAGAAGAGAAAGAAAGTTGTCCAAAACAGCTTGCAATCGAATGTTCATGTGAATAGAAAAGGCAGGAGAGTGGTCAGGTACTGTTTTCTCTCCGTTGGCAAGCTGCGCACACAATCGCAGTGTTGTACAGCTTGTTTCATCACCTTTGCGAAGTTGCCGCTCTCTGGCTCCCGGAGACGGAGAAGCTGCTTCTTCGCGCAAAGACGATTCTGCCGCTCACAGTGCTCTGCGGTGTGCGCCTTCTGCCGAAAGAGGCCCGGGAGCGGTGCTTAGCTCTGCAGAGCACCGTACCTTCGTCTTTAGCCTCTCTTCTCGTCTACATCTTAGCAAAAAGCTTTTCCACTCTGTCTGGCAAGGAGAAACTTTGCCAGCACAAAAAACATCTCCCATCGTGTTCTAGAGGCTGCACGGAGGTATGCCGAGTGTTTTGTAAGAAGAGAAAGAAAGTTGTCCAAAACAGCTTGCAATCGAATGTTCATGTGAATAGAAAAGGCAGGAGAGTGGTCTGGTACTGTTTTCTCTCAGTTGGCAAGCTGCGCACACAATCGCAGTGTTGTACAGCTTGTTTCATCACCTTTGCGAAGCTGCCGCTCTCTCCGGCTCCCGGAGACGAAGAAGCTGCTTCTTCGCGCAAAGACGATTCTGCCGCTCACAGTGCTCTGAGGTGTGCGCCTTCTGCCGAAAGAGATCCGGGAGCGGTGCTTAGCTCTGCAGAGAACCGTACCTTCCTCTTTAGTCTCTCTTCTCGTCTACATCTTAGCAAAAAGCTTTTCCACTCTGTCTGGCAAGGAGAAACTGTGCCAGCTCAAAAAACATCTCCCATCGTGTTCTAGAGGCTGCACGGAGGTCTGCCGAGTGTTTTGCAAGAAGAGAAAGAAAGTTGTCCAAAACAGCTTGCAATCGAATGTTCATGTGAATAGAAAAGGCAGGAGAGTGGTCAGGTACTGTTTTCTCTCACTTGGCAAGCTGCGCACACAATCGCAGTGTTGTACAGCTTGTTTCATCACCTTTGCGAAGCTGCCGCTCTCTCCGGCTCCCGGAGACGAAGAAGCTGCTTCTTCGCGCAAAGACGATTCTGCCGCTCACAGTGCTCTGCGGTGTGCGCCTTCTGCCGAAAGAGGCCCGGGAGCGGTGCTTAGCTCTGCAGAGCACCGTACCTTCGTCTTTAGCCTCTCTTCTCGTCTACATCTTAGCAAAAAGCTTTTCCACTCTGTCTGGCAAGGAGAAACTGTGCCAGCACAGAAAATATCTCCCATCGTGTTCTAGAGGCTGCACGGAGGTCTGCCGAGTGTTTTGCAAGAAGAGAAAGAAAGTTGTCCAAAACAGCTTGCAATCGAATGTTCATGTGAATAGAAAAGGCAGGAGAGTGGTCAGGTACTGTTTTCTCTCACTTGGCAAGCTGCGCACACAATCGCAGTGTTGTACAGCTTGTTTCATCGCCTTTGCGAAGCTGCCGCTCTCTCCGGCTCCCGGAGACGAAGAAGCTGCTTCTTCGCGCAAAGACGATTCTGCCGCTCACAGTGCTCTGCGGTGTGCGCCTTCTGCCGAAAGAGGTCCGGGAGCGGTGCTTAGCTCTGCAGAGCACCGTACCTTCGTCTTTAGTCTCTCTTCTCGTCTACATCTGAGCAAAAAGCTTTTCCACTCTGTCTGGCAAGGAGAAACTGTGCCAGCTCAAAAAACATCTCCCATCGTGTTCTAGAGGCTGCACGGAGGTCTGCCGAGTGTTTTGCAAGAAGAGAAAGAAAGTTGTCCAAAACAGCTTGCAATCGAATGTTCATGTGAATAGAAAAGGCAGGAGAGTGGTCAGGTACTGTTTTCTCTCCGTTGGCAAGCTGCGCACACAATCGCAGTCTTGTACAGCTTGTTTCATCACCTTTGCGAAGTTGCCGCTCTCTCCGGCTCCCGGAGACGAAGAAGCTGCTTCTTCGCGCAAAGACGATTCTGCCGCTCACAGTGCTCTGCGGTGTGCGCCTTCTGCCGAAAGAGGCCCGGGAGCGGTGCTTAGCTCTGCAGAGCACCGTACCTTCGTCTTTAGCCTCTCTTCTCGTCTACATCTTAGCAAAAAGCTTTTCCACTCTGTCTGGCAAGGAGAAACTGTGCCAGCACAAAAAACATCTCCCATCGTGTTCTAGAGGCTGCACGGAGGTCTGCCGAGTGTTTTGTAAGAAGAGAAAGAAAGTTGTCCAAAACAGCTTGCAATCGAATGTTCATGTGAATAGAAAAGGCACGAGAATGGTCAGGTACTGTTTTTTCTCAGTTGGCAAGATGCGCACACAATCGCAGTGTTGTACAGCTTGTTTCATCACCTTTGCGAAGCTGCCGCTCTCTCCGGCTCCCGGAGACGAAGAAGCTGCTTCTTCGCGCAAAGACGATTCTGCCGCTCACAGTGCTCTGCGGTGTGCGCCTTCTGCCGAAAGAGATCCGGGAGCGGTGCTTAGCTGTGCAGAGCACAGTACCTTCGTCTTTAGCCTCTCTTCTCGTCTACATCTTAGCAAAAAGCTTTTCCACTCTGTCTGGCAAGGAGAAACTGTGCCAAATCAAAAAACATCTCCCATCGTGTTCTAGAGGCTGCACGGAGGTCTGCCCAGTGTTTTGCAAGAAGAGAAAGAAAGTTGTCCAAAACAGCTTCCAACGAATGTTCATGTGAATAGAAAAGGCAGGAGAGTGGTCAGGTACTGTTTTCTCTCCGTTGGCAAGCTGCGCACACAATCGCAGTGTTGTACAGCTTGTTTCATCACCTTTGCCAAGTTGCCGCTCTCTCCGGCTCCCGGAGACGAAGAAGCTGCTTCTTCGCGCAAAGACGATTCTGCCGCTCACAGTGCTCTGCAGTGTGTGTCTTCTGCCGAAAGACGCCCGGGAGCTGTGCTTAGCTCTGCAGAGCACCGTACCTTCGTCTTTAGCCTCTCTTCTCGTCTACATCTTAGCAAAAAGCTTTTCCACTCTGTCTGGCAAGGAGAAACAGAGCCAACACAGAAACCATCTCCCATCGTGTTCTAGAGGCTGCACGGAGGTCTGCCGAGTGTTTTGCAAGAAGAGAAAGAAAGTTGTCCAAAACAGCTTGCAATCCAATGTTCATGTGAATAGAAAAGGCAGGAGAGTGGTCAGGTACTGTTTTCTCTCAGTTGGCAAGCTGCGCACACAATCGCAGTGTTGTACAGCTTGTTTCATCACCTTTGCGAAGTTGCCGCTCTCTCCGGCTCCCGGAGACGAAGAAGCTGCTTTTTCGCGCAAAGACGATTCTGCCGCTCACAGTGCTCTGCGGTGTGCGCCTTCTGCCGAAAGACGCCCGGGAGCTGTGCTTAGCTCTGCAGAGCACCGTACCTTCGTCTTTAGCCTCTCTTCTCGTCTACATCTTAGCAAAAAGCTTTTCCTCTCTGTCTGGCAAGGAGAAACTGTGCCACCACAGAAAACATCTCCCATCGTGTTCTAGAGGCTGCACGGAGGTCTGCCGAGTGTTTTGCAAGAAGAGAAAGAAAGTTGTCCAAAACAGCTTGCAATCCAATGTTCATGTGAATAGAAAAGGCAGGAGAGTGGTCAGGTACTGTTTTCTCTCAGTTGGCAAGCTGCGCACACAATCGCAGTGTTGTACAGCTTGTTTCATCACCTTTGCGAAGTTGCCACTCTCTCCGGCTCCCGGAGACGAAGAAGCTGCTTCTTCGCGCAAAGACGATTCTGCCGCTCACAGTGCTCTGCGGTGTGCGCCTTCTGCCGAAAGACGCCCGGGAGCTGTGCTTAGCTCTGCAGAGCACCGTACCTTCGTCTTTAGCCTCTCTTCTCGTCTACATCTTAGCAAAAAGCTTTTCCACTCTGTCTGGAAAGGAGAAACTGTGCCAGCACAAAAAACATCTCCCATCGTGTTCTAGAGGCTGCACAGAGGTCTGCCGAGTGTTTTGCAAGAAGAGAAAGAAAGTTGTCCAAAACAGCTTGCAATCCAATGTTCATGTGAATAGAAAAGGCAGGAGAGTGGTCAGGTACTGTTTTCTCTCAGTTGGCAAGCTGCGCACACAATCGCAGTGTTGTACAGCTTGTTTCATTACCGTTGCGAAGTTGCCGCTCTCTCCGGCTCCCGGAGACGAAGAAGCTGCTTCTTCGCGCAAAGACGATTCTGCCGCTCACAGTGCTCTGCGGTGTGCGCCTTCTGCCAAAAGACGCCCGGGAGCTGTGCTTAGCTCTGCAGAGCACCGTACCTTCGTCTTTAGCCTCTCTTCTCGTCTACATCTTAGCAAAAAGCTTTTCCACTCTGTCTGGAAAGGAGAAACTGTGCCAGCACAAAAAACATCTCCCATCGTGTTCTAGAGGCTGCACGGAGGTCTGCCGAGTGTTTTGCAAGAAGAGAAAGAAAGTTGTCCAAAACAGCTTGCAATCGAATGTTCATGTGAATAGAAAAGGCAGGAGAGTGGTCAGGTACTGTTTTCTCTCAGTTGGCAAGCTGCGCACACAATCGCAGTGTTGTACAGCTTGTTTCATCGCCTTTGCGAAGCTGCCGCTCTCTCCGGCTCCCGGAGACGAAGAAGCTGCTTCTTCGCGCAAAGACGATTCTGCCGCTCACAGTGCTCTGAGGTGTGCGCCTTCTGCCGAAAGAGGTCCGGGAGCGGTGCTTAGCTCTGCAGAGCACCGTACCTTGGTCGTTAGCCTCTCTTCTCGTCTACATCTTAGCAAAAAGCTTTTCCACTCTGTCTGGCAAGGAGAAACTGTGCCAGCACAAAAAACATCTCCCATCGTGTTCTAGAGGCTGCACGGAGGTCTGCCGAGTGTTTTGCAAGAAGAGAAAGAAAGTTGCCCAAAACAGCTTGCAATCGAATGTTCAAGTCAATAGAAAAGGCAGGAGAGTGGTCAGGTACTGTTTTCTCTCAGTTGGCAAGCTGCGCACACAATCGCAGTGTTGTACAGCTTGTTTCATCACCTTTGCGAATTTGCCGCTCTCTCCGGCTCCCGGAGACGAAGAAGCTGCTTCTTCGCGCAAAGACGATTCTGCCGCTCACAGTGCTCTGCGGTGTGCGCCTTCTGCCGAAAGAGGCCCGGGAGCTGTGCTTAGCTCTGCAGAGCACCGTACCTTCGTCTTTAGCCTCTCTTCTCGTCTACATCTTAGCAAAAAGCTTTTCCACTCTGTCTGGCAAGGAGAAACTGTGCCAGCACAAAAAACATCTCCCATCGTGTTCTAGAGGCTGCACGGAGGTCTGCCGAGTGTTTTGCAAGAAGAGAAAGAAAGTTGTCCAAAACAGCTTGCAATCGAATGTTCATGTGAATAGAAAAGGCAGGAGAGTGGTCAGGTACTGTTTTCTCTCCGTTGGCAAGCTGCGTACACAATCGCAGTGTTGTACAGCTTGTTTCATCACCTTTGCGAAGTTGCCGCTCTCTCCGGCTCCCGGAGACGAAGAAGCTGCTTCTTCGCGCAAAGACGATTCTGCCGCTCACAGTGCTCTGCGGTGTGCGCCTTCTGCCGAAAGAGGCCCGGGAGCTGTGCTTAGCTCTGCAGAGCACCGTACCTTCGTCTTTAGCCTCTCTTCTCGTCTACATCTTAGCAAAAAGCTTTTCCACTCTGTCTGGCAAGGAGAAACTGTGCCAGCACAAAAAACATCTCCCATCGTGTTCTAGAGGCTGCACGGAGGTCTGCCGAGTGTTTTGCAAGAAGAGAAAGAAAGTTGTCCAAAACAGCTTGCAATCCAATGTTCATGTGAATAGAAAAGGCAGGAGAGTGGTCAGGTACTGTTTTCCCTCCGTTGGCAAGCTGCGCACACAATCGCAGTGTTGTACAGCTTGTTTCATCGCCTTTGCGAAGCTGCCGCTCTCTCCGGCTCCCGGAGACGAAGAAGCTGCTTCTTCGTGCAAAGACGATTCTGCCGCTCACAGTGCTCTGCGGTGTGCGCCTTCTGCCGAAAGAGGTCCGGGAGCGGTGCTTAGCTCTGCAGAGCACCGTACCTTCGTCTTTAGCCTCTCTTCTCGTCTACATCTTAGCAAAAAGCTTTTCCACTCTGTCTGGCAAGGAGAAACTGTGCCAGCACAAAAAACATCTCCCATCGTGTTCTAGAGGCTGCACGGAGGTCTGCCAAATGTTTTGCAAGAAGAGAAAGAAAGTTGTCCAAAACAGCTTGCAATCGAATGTTCATGTGAATAGAAAAGGCAGGAGAGTGGTCAGGTACTGTTTTCTCTCCGTTGGCAAGCTGCGCACACAATCGCAGTGTTGTACAGCTTGTTTCATCACCTTTGCGAAGTTGCCGCTCTCTGGCTCCCGGAGACGGAGAAGCTGCTTCTTCGCGCAAAGACGATTCTGCCGCTCACAGTGCTCTGCGGTGTGCGCCTTCTGCCGAAAGAGGCCCGGGAGCGGTGCTTAGCTCTGCAGAGCACCGTACCTTCGTCTTTAGCCTCTCTTCTCGTCTACATCTTAGCAAAAAGCTTTTCCACTCTGTCTGGCAAGGAGAAACTTTGCCAGCACAAAAAACATCTCCCATCGTGTTCTAGAGGCTGCACGGAGGTATGCCGAGTGTTTTGTAAGAAGAGAAAGAAAGTTGTCCAAAACAGCTTGCAATCGAATGTTCATGTGAATAGAAAAGGCAGGACAGTGGTCTGGTACTGTTTTCTCTCAGTTGGCAAGCTGCGCACACAATCGCAGTGTTGTACAGCTTGTTTCATCACCTTTGCGAAGCTGCCGCTCTCTCCGGCTCCCGGAGACGAAGAAGCTGCTTCTTCGCGCAAAGACGATTCTGCCGCTCACAGTGCTCTGAGGTGTGCGCCTTCTGCCGAAAGAGATCCGGGAGCGGTGCTTAGCTCTGCAGAGCACCGTACCTTCGTCTTTAGCCTCTCTTCTCGTCTACATCTTAGCAAAAAGCTTTTCCACTCTGTCTGGCAAGGAGACACTGTGCCAGCACAGAAAATATCTCCCATCGTGTTCTAGAGGCTGCACGGAGGTCTGCCGAGTGTTTTGCAGGAAGAGAAAGAAAGTTGTCCAAAACAGCTTGCAATCGAATGTTCATGTGAATAGAAAAGGCAGGAGAGTGGTCAGGTACTGTTTTCTCTCCGTTGGCAAGCTGCGCACACAATCGCAGTGTTGTACAGCTTGTTTCATCGCCTTTGCGAAGCTGCCGCTCTCTCCGGCTCCCGGAGACGAAGAAGCTGCTTCTTCGCGCAAAGACGATTCTGCCGCTCACAGTGCTCTGCGGTGTGCGCCTTCTGCCGAAAGAGGTCCGGGAGCGGTGCTTAGCTCTGCAGAGCACCGTACCTTCGTCTTTAGTCTCTCTTCTCGTCTACATCTGAGCAAAAAGCTTTTCCACTCTGTCTGGCAAGGAGAAACTGTGCCAGCTCAAAAAACATCTCCCATCGTGTTCTAGAGGCTGCACGGAGGTCTGCCGAGTGTTTTGCAAGAAGAGAAAGAAAGTTGTCCAAAACAGCTTGCAATCGAATGTTCATGTGAATAGAAAAGACAGGAGAGTGGTCAGGTACTGTTTTCTCTCAGTTGGCCGCTGCGCACACAATCGCAGTGTTGTACAGCTTGTTTCATCACCTTTGCGAAGTTGCCGCTCTCTCCGGCTCCCGGAGACGAAGAAGCTGCTTTTTCGCGCAAAGACGATTCTGCCGCTCACAGTGCTCTGCAGTGTGCGTCTTCTGCCGAAGGAGGCCCGGGAGCTGTGCTTAGCTCTGCAGAGCACCCTACCTGCTTCTTTAGCCTCTCTTCTCGTCTACATCTTAGCAAAAAGCTTTTCCACTCTGTCTGGCAAGGAGAAACTGTGCCAGCACAAAAAACATCTCCCATCGTGTTCTAGAGGCTGCACGGAGGTCTGCCGAGTGTTTTGCAAGAAGAGAAAGAAAGTTGTCCAAAACAGCTTGCAATCGAATGTTCATGTGAATAGAAAAGGCAGGAGAGTGGTCAGGCACTGTTTTCTCTCCGTTGGCATGCTGCGCACACAATCGCAGTGTTGTACAGCTTGTTTCAACGCCTTTGCGAAGCTGCCGCTCTCTCCGGCTCCCGGAGACGAAGAAGCTGCTTCTTCGCGCAAAGACGATTCTGCCGCTCACAGTGCTCTGCGGTGTGCGCCTTCTGCCGAAAGAGATCCGGGAGCGGTGCTTAGCTCTGCAGAGCACCGTACCTTCGTCTTTAGCCTCTCTTCTCGTCTACATCTTAGCAAAAAGCTTTTCCACTCTGTCTGGCAAGGAGAAACTGTGCCAGCACAAAAAACATCTCCCATCGTGTTCTAGAGGCTGCACGGAGGTCTGACGAGTGTTTTGCAAGAAGAGAAAGAAAGTTGTCAAAAACAGCTTGCAATCGAATGTTCATGTGAATAGAAAAGGCAGGAGAGTGGTCAGGTACTGTTTTCTCTCAGTTGGCAAGCTGCGCACAGAATCGCACTGTTGTACAGCTTGTTTCATCACCTTTGCGAAGTTGCCGCTCTCTCCGGCTCCCGGAGACGAAGAAGCTGCTTCTTCGCGCAAAGACGATTCTGCCGCTCACAGTGCTCTGCGGTGTGCGCCTCCTGCCGAAAGACGCCCGGGAGCGGTGCTTAGCTCTGCAGAGCACCGTACCTTCGTCTTTAGCCTCTCTTCTCGTCTACATCTTAGCAAAAAGCTTTTCCACTCTGTCTGGCAAGGAGAAACTGTGCCAGCACAAAAAACATCTCCCATCGTGTTCTAGAGGCTGCACGGAGGTCTGCCGAGTGTTTTGCAAGAAGAGAAAGGAAGTTGTCCAAAACAGCTTCCAATCGAATGTTCATGTGAATAGAAAAGGCAGGAGAGTGGTCAGGTACTGTTTTCTCTCAGTTGGCAAGCTGCGTACACAATCGCAGTGTTGTACAGCTTGTTTCATCACCTTTGCGAAGTTGCCGCTCTCTCCGGCTCCGGAGACGAAGAAGCTGCTTCTTCGCGCAAAGACGATTCTGCCGCTCACAGTGCTCTGCGGTGTGCGCCTTCTGCGGAAAGACGCCCGGGAGCTGTGCTTAGCTCTGCAGAGCACCGTACCTTCGTCTTTAGCCTCTCTTCTCGTCTACATCTTAGCAAAAAGCTTTTCCACTCTCTCTGGCAAGGAGAAACTGTGCCAGCACAAAAAACATCTCCCATCGTGTTCTAGAGGCTGCACGGAGGTCTGCCGAGTGTTTTGCAAGAAGAGAAAGAAAGTTGTCCAAAACAGCTTGCAATCGAATGTTCATGTGAATAGAAAAGGCACGAGAATGGTCAGGTACTGTTTTCTCTCAGTTGGCAAGCTGCGCACACAATCGCAGTGTTGTACAGCTTGTTTCATCACCTTTGCGAAGCTGCCGCTCTCTCCGGCTCCCGGAGACGAAGAAGCTGCTTCTTCGCGCAAAGCCGATTCTGCCGCTCACAGTGCTCTGAGGTGTGCGCCTTCTGCCGAAAGAGATCCGGGAGCGGTGCTTAGCTCTGCAGAGCACCGTACCTTCGTCTTTAGTCTCTCTTCACGTCTACATCTTAGCAAAAAGCTTTTCCACTCTGTCTGGCAAGGAGAAACTGTGCCAGCACAAAAAACATCTCCCATCGTGTTCTAGAGGCTGCACGGAGGTCTGCCGAGTGTTTTGCAAGAAGAGAAAGAAAGTTGTCCAAAACAGC
This sequence comes from Melozone crissalis, assembly GCF_028551555.1. Taxonomy (NCBI): domain Eukaryota; kingdom Metazoa; phylum Chordata; class Aves; order Passeriformes; family Passerellidae; genus Melozone; species Melozone crissalis. The sequence goes on from NW_026535958.1 coordinate 29,734, forward strand.
TTGCAATCGAATGTTCATGTGAATAGAAAAGGCAGGAGAGTGGTCAGGTACTGTTTTCTCTCCGTTGGCAAGCTGCTCACACAATCGCAGTGTTGTACAGCTTGTTTCATCACCTTTGCGAAGTTGCCGCTCTCTCCGGCTCCCGGAGACGAAGAAGCTGCTTCTTCGCGCAAAGACGATTCTGCCGCTCACAGTGCTCTGCGGTGTGCGCCTTCTGCCGAAAGAGGCCCGGGAGCGGTGCTTAGCTCTGCAGAGCACCGTACCTTCGTCTTTAGCCTCTCTTCTCGTCTACATCTTAGCAAAAAGCTTTTCCACTCTGTCTGGCAAGGAGAAACTGTGCCAGCACAAAAAACATCTCCCATCGTCTTCTAGAGGCTGCACGGAGGTCTGCCGAGTGTTTTGCAAAAAGAGAAAGAAAGTTGTCCAAAACAGCTTGCAATCGAATGTTCATGTGAATAGAAAAGGCAGGAGAGTGGTCAGGTACTGTTTTCTCTCAGTTGGCAAGCTGCGCACACAATCGCAGTGTTGTACAGCTTGTTTCATCACCTTTGCCAAGTTGCCGCTCTCTCCGGCTCCCGGAGACGAAGAAGCTGCTTCTTCGCGCAAAGACGATTCTGCCGCTCACAGTGCTCTGCAGTGTGTGTCTTCTGCCGAAAGAGGCCCGGGAGCTGTGCTTAGCTCTGCAGAGCACCGTACCTTCGTCTTTAGCCTCTCTTCTCGTCTACATCTTAGCAAAATCTTTTCCACTCTGTCTGGCAAGGAGAAACTGTGCCAGCACAAAAAACATGTCCCATCGTGTTCTAGAGGCTGCACGGAGGTCTGCCGAGTGTTTTGCAAGAAGAGAAAGAAAGTTGTCCAAAACAGCTTGCAATCCAATGTTCATGTGAATAGAAAAGGCAGGAGAGTGGTCAGGTACTGTTTTCTCTCAGTTGGCAAGCTGCGCACACAATCGCAGTGTTGTACAGCTTGTTTCATCACCTTTGCCAAGTTGCCGCTCTCTCCGGCTCCCGGAGACGAAGAAGCTGCTTCTTCGCGCAAAGACGATTCTGCCGCTCACAGTGCTCTGCGGTGTGCGCCTCCTGACGAAAGACGCCCGGGAGCGGTGCTTAGCTCTGCAGAGCACCGTACCTTCGTCTTTAGCCTCTCTTCTCATCTACATCTTAGCAAAAAGCTTTTCCACTCTGTCTGGCAAGGAGAAACTGTGCCAGCACAAAAAACATCTCCCATCGTGTTCTAGAGGCTGCACGGAGGTCTGCCGAGTGTTTTGCAAGAAGAGAAAGAAAGTTGTCCAAAACAGCTTGCAATCGAATGTTCATGTGAATAGAAAAGGCAGGAGAGTGGTCAGGTACTGTTTTCTCTCCGTTGGCAAGCTGCGTACACAATCGCAGTGTTGTACAGCTTGTTTCATCACCTTTGCGAAGTTGCCGATCTCTCCGGCTCCCGGAGACGAAGAAGCTGCTTCTTCGTGCAACGACGATTCTGCCGCTCACAGTGCTCTGCGGTGTGCGCCTTCTGCCGAAAGAGGCCCGGGAGCTGTGCTTAGCTCTGCAGAGCACCGTACCTTCGTCTTTAGCCTCTCTTCTCGTCTACATCTTAGCAAAAAGCTTTTCCACTCTGTCTGGCAAGGAGAAACTGTGCCAGCACAAAAAACATCTCCCATCGTCTTCTAGAGGCTGCACGGAGGTCTGCCGAGTGTTTTGCAAGAAGAGAAAGAAAGTTGTCCAAAACAGCTTGCAATCCAATGTTCATGTGAATAGAAAAGGCAGGAGAGTGGTCAGGTACTGTTTTCTCTCCGTTGGCAAGCTGCGCACACAATCGCAGTGTTGTACAGCTTGTTTCATCGCCTTTGCGAAGCTGCCGCTCTCTCCGGCTCCCGGAGACGAAGAAGCTGCTTCTTCGCGCAAAGACGATTCTGCCGCTCACAGTGCTCTGCGGTGTGCGCCTTCTGCCGAAAGAGGTCCGGGAGCTGTGCATAGCTCTGCAGAGCACCGTACCTTCGTCTTTAGCCTCTCTTCTCGTCTACATCTTAGCAAAAAGCTTTTCCACTCTGTCTGGCAAGGAGAAACTGTGCCAGCTCAAAAAACATCTCCCATCGTGTTCTAGAGGCTGCACGGAGGTCTGCCGAGTGTTTTGCAAGAAGAGAAAGAAAGTTGTCCAAAACAGCTTGCAATCGAATGTTCATGTGAATAGAAAAGGCAGGAGAGTGGTCAGGTACTGTTTTCTCTCAGTTGGCAAGCTGCGCACACAATCGCAGTGTTGTACAGCTTGTTTCATCACCTTTGCGAAGCTGCCGCTCTCTCCGGCTCCCGGAGACGAAGAAGCTGCTTCTTCGCACAAAGACGATTCTGCCGCTCACAGTGCTCTGCGGTGTGCGCCTTCTGCCGAAAGAGGTCCGGGAGCGGTGCTTAGCTCTGCAGAGCACCGTACCTTCGTCTTTAGCCTCTCTTCTCGTCTACATCTTAGCAAAATGCTTTTCCACTCTGTCTGGCAAGGAGAAACTGTGCCAGCACAGAAAACATCTCCCATCGTGTTCTAGAGGCTGCACGGAGGTCTGCCGAGTGTTTTGCAAGAAGAGAAAGAAAGTTGTCCAAAACAGCTTGCAATCGAATGTTCATGTGAATAGAAAAGGCAGGAGAGTGGTCAGGTACTGTTTTCTCTCAGTTGGCAAGCTGCGCACACAATCGCAGTGTTGTACAGCTTGTTTCATCGCCATTGCGAAGCTGCCGCTCTCTCCGGCTCCCGGAGACGAAGAAGCTGCTTCTTCGCGCAAAGACGATTCTGCCGCTCACAGTGCTCTGCGGTGTGCGCCTTCTGCCGAAAGAGGCCCGGGAGCTGTGCTTAGCTCTGCAGAGCACCGTACCTTCGTCTTTAGCCTCTCTTCTCGTCTACATCTTAGCAAAAAGCTTTTCCACTCTGTCTGGCAAGGAGAAACTGTGCCAGCACAAAAAACATCTCCCATCGTGTTCTAGAGGCTGCACGGAGGTCTGCCGAGTGTTTTGCAAGAAGAGAAAGAAAGTTGTCCAAAACAGCTTGCAATCGAATGTTCATGTGAATAGAAAAGGCAGGAGAGTGGTCAGGTACTGTTTTCTCTCCGTTGGCAAGCTGCGTACACAATCGCAGTGTTGTACAGCTTGTTTCATCACCTTTGCCAAGTTGCCGCTCTCTCCGGCTCCCGGAGACGAAGAAGCTGCTTCTTCGCGCAAAGACGATTCTGCCGCTCACAGTGCTCTGCGGTGTGCGCCTTCTGCCGAAAGAGGCCCGGGAGCTGTGCTTAGCTCTGCAGAGCACCGTACCTTCGTCTTTAGCCTCTCTTCTCGTCTACATCTTAGCAAAAAGCTTTTCCACTCTGTCTGGCAAGGAGAAACTGTGCCAGCACAAAAAACATCTCCCATCGTGTTCTAGAGGCTGCACGGAGGTCTGCCGAGTGTTTTGCAAGAAGAGAAAGAAAGTTGTCCAAAACAGCTTGCAATCCAATGTTCATGTGAATAGAAAAGGCAGGAGAGTGGTCAGGTACTGTTTTCCCTCCGTTGGCAAGCTGCGCACACAATCGCAGTGTTGTACAGCTTGTTTCATCGCCTTTGCCAAGGTGCCGCTCTCTCCGGCTCCCGGAGACGAAGAAGCTGCTTCTTCGCGCAAAGACGATTCTGCCGCTCACAGTGCTCTGCGGTGTGCGCCTTCTGCCGAAAGAGGTCCGGGAGCGGTGCTTAGCTCTGCAGAGCACCGTACCTTCGTCTTTAGCCTCTCTTCTCGTCTACATCTTAGCAAAAAGCTTTTCCACTCTGTCTGGCAAGGAGAAACTGTGCCAGCACAAAAAACATCTCCCATCGTGTTCTAGAGGCTGCACGGAGGTCTGCCGAGTGTTTTGCAAGAAGAGAAAGAAAGTTGTCCAAAACAGCTTGCAATCCAATGTTCATGTGAATAGAAAAGGCAGGAGAGTGGTCAGGTACTGTTTTCTCTCAGTTGGCAAGCTGCGCACACAATCGCAGTGTTGTACAGCTTGTTTCATCACCTTTGCGAAGTTGCCGCTCTCTCCGGCTCCCGGAGACGGAGAAGCTGCTTCTTCGCGCAAAGACGATTCTGCCGCTCACAGTGCTCTGCGGTGTGCGCCTTCTGCCGAAAGAGGCCCGGGAGCGGTGCTTAGCTCTGCAGAGCACCGTACCTTCGTCTTTAGCCTCTCTTCTCGTCTACATCTTAGCAAAAAGCTTTTCCACTCTGTCTGGCAAGGAGAAACTTTGCCAGCACAAAAAACATCTCCCATCGTATTCTAGAGGCTGCACGGAGGTATGCCGAGTGTTTTGTAAGAAGAGAAAGAAAGTTGTCCAAAACAGCTTGCAATCGAATGTTCATGTGAATAGAAAAGGCAGGAGAGTGGTCAGGTACTGTTTTCTCTCAGTTGGCAAGCTGCGCACACAATCGCAGTGTTGTACAGCTTGTTTCATCACCTATGCGAAGCTGCCGCTCTCTCCGGCTCCCGGAGACGAAGAAGCTGCTTCTTCGCGCAAAGACGATTCTGCCGCTCACAGTGCTCTGAGGTGTGCGCCTTCTGCCGAAAGAGATCCGGGAGCGGTGCTTAGCTCTGCAGAGAACCGTACCTTCGTCTTTAGTCTCTCTTCTCGTCTACATCTTAGCAAAAAGCTTTTCCACTCTGTCTGGCAAGGAGAAACTGTGCCAGCTCAAAAAACATCTCCCATCGTGTTCTAGAGGCTGCACGGAGGTCTGCCGAGTGTTTTGCAAGAAGAGAAAGAAAGTTGTCCAAAACAGCTTGCAATCCAAAGTTCATGTGAATAGAAAAGGCAGGAGAGTGGTCAGGTACTGTTTTCTCTCACTTGGCAAGCTGCGCACACAATCGCAGTGTTGTACAGCTTGTTTCATCACCTTTGCGAAGCTGCCGCTCTCTCCGGCTCCCGGAGACGAAGAAGCTGCTTCTTCGCGCAAAGACGATTCTGCCGCTCACAGTGCTCTGCGGTGTGCGCCTTCTGCCGAAAGAGGCCCGGGAGCGGTGCTTAGCTCTGCAGAGCACCGTACCTTCGTCTTTAGCCTCTCTTCTCGTCTACATCTTAGCAAAAAGCTTTTCCACTCTCTCTGGCAAGGAGAAACTGTGCCAGCACAGAAAATATCTCCCATCGTGTTCTAGAGGCTGCACGGAGGTCTGCCGAGTGTTTTGCAAGAAGAGAAAGAAAGTTGTCCAAAACAGCTTGCAATCCAATGTTCATGTGAATAGAAAAGGCAGGAGAGTGGTCAGGTACTGTTTTCTCTCCGTTGGCAAGCTGCGCACACAATCGCAGTGTTGTACAGCTTGTTTCATCGCCTTTGCAAAGCTGCCGCTCTCTCCGGCTCCCGGAGACGAAGAAGCTGCTTCTTCGCGCAAAGACGATTCTGCCGCTCACAGTGCTCTGCTGTGTGCGCCTTCTGCCGAAAGAGGTCCGGGAGCGGTGCTTAGCTCTGCAGAGCACCGTACCTTCGTCTTTAGTCTCTCTTCTCGTCTACATCTGAGCAAAAAGCTTTTCCACTCTGTCTGGCAAGGAGAAACTGTGCCAGCTCAAAAAACATCTCCCATCGTGTTCTAGAGGCTGCACGGAGGTCTGCCGAGTGTTTTGCAAGAAGAGAAAGAAAGTTGTCCAAAACAGCTTGCAATCGAATGTTCATGTGAATAGAAAAGGCAGGAGAGTGGTCAGGTACTGTTTTCTCTCAGTTGGCCGCTGCGCACACAATCGCAGTGTTGTACAGCTTGTTTCATCACCTTTGCGAAGTTGCCGCTCTCTCCGGCTCCCGGAGACGAAGAAGCTGCTTTTTCGCGCAAAGACGATTCTGCCGCTCACAGTGCTCTGCAGTGTGCGTCTTCTGCCGAAAGAGGCCCGGGAGCTGTGCTTAGCTCTGCAGAGCACCCTACCTGCTTCTTTAGCCTCTCTTCTCGTCTACATCTTAGCAAAAAGCTTTTCCACTCTGTCTGGCAAGGAGAAACTGTGCCAGCACAAAAAACATCTCCCATCGTGTTCTAGAGGCTGCACGGAGGTCTGCCGAGTGTTTTGCAAGAAGAGAAAGAAAGTTGTCCAAAACAGCTTGCAATCCAATGTTCATGTGAATAGAAAAGGCAGGAGAGTGGTCAGGCACTGTTTTCTCTCCGTTGGCATGCTGCGCACACAATCGCAGTGTTGTACAGCTTGTTTCATCGCCTTTGCGAAGCTGCCGCTCTCTCCGGCTCCCGGAGACGAAGAAGCTGCTTCTTCGCGCAAAGACGATTCTGCCGCTCACAGTGCTCTGCGGTGTGCGCCTTCTGCCGAAAGAGATCCGGGAGCGGTGCTTAGCTCTGCAGAGCACCGTACCTTCGTCTTTAGCCTCTCTTCTCGTCTACATCTTAGCAAAAAGCTTTTCCACTCTGTCTGGCAAGGAGAAACTGTGCCAGCACAAAAAACATCTCCCATCGTGTTCTAGAGGCTGCACGGAGGTCTGCCGAGTGTTTTTCAAGAAGAGAAAGAAAGTTGTCCAAAACAGCTTCCAATCGAATGTTCATGTGAATAGAAAAGGCAGGAGAGTTGTCAGGTACTGTTTTCTCTCACTTGGCAAGCTGCGCACACAATCGCACTGTTGTACAGCTTGTTTCATCACCTTTGCGAAGTTGCCGCTCTCTCCGGCTCCCGGAGACGAAGAAGCTGCTTCTTCGCGCAAAGACGATTCTGCCGCTCACAGTGCTCTGCGGTGTGCGCCTCCTGCCGAAAGACGCCCGGGAGCGGTGCTTAGCTCTGCAGAGCACCGTACCTTCGTCTTTAGCCTCTCTTCTCGTCTACATCTTAGCAAAAAGCTTTTCCACTCTGTCTGGCAAGGAGAAACTGTGCCAGCACAAAAAACATCTCCCATCGTGTTCTAGAGGCTGCACGGAGGTCTGCCGAGTGTTTTGCAAGAAGAGAAAGGAAGTTGTCCAAAACAGCTTCCAATCGAATGTTCATGTGAATAGAAAAGGCAGGAGAGTGGTCAGGTACTGTTTTCTCTCAGTTGGCAAGCTGCGTACACAATCGCAGTGTTGTACAGCTTGTTTCATCACCTTTGCGAAGTTGCCGCTCTCTCCGGCTCCGGAGACGAAGAAGCTGCTTCTTCGCGCAAAGACGATTCTGCCGCTCACAGTGCTCTGCGGTGTGCGCCTTCTGCGGAAAGACGCCCGGGAGCTGTGCTTAGCTCTGCAGAGCACCGTACCTTCGTCTTTAGCCTCTCTTCTCGTCTACATCTTAGCAAAAAGCTTTTCCACTCTCTCTGGCAAGGAGAAACTCTGCCAGCACAAAAAACATCTCCCATCGTGTTCTAGAGGCTGCACGGAGGTATGCCGAGTGTTTTGCAAGAAGAGAAAGAAAGTTGTCCAAAACAGCTTGCAATCGAATGTTCATGTGAATAGAAAAGGCACGAGAATGGTCAGGTACTGTTTTCTCTCAGTTGGCAAGCTGCGCACACAATCGCAGTGTTGTACAGCTTGTTTCATCACCTTTGCGAAGCTGCCGCTCTCTCCGGCTCCCGGAGACGAAGAAGCTGCTTCTTCGCGCAAAGCCGATTCTGCCGCTCACAGTGCTCTGAGGTGTGCGCCTTCTGCCGAAAGAGATCCGGGAGCGGTGCTTAGCTCTGCAGAGCACCGTACCTTCGTCTTTAGCCTCTCTTCTCGTCTACATCTTAGCAAAAAGCTTTTCCACTCTGTCTGGCAAGGAGAAACTTTGCCAGCACAAAAAACATCTCCCATCGTGTTCTAGAGGCTGCACGGAGGTATGCCGAGTGTTTTTTAAGAAGAGAAAGAAAGTTGTCCAAAACAGCTTGCAATCGAATGTTCATGTGAATAGAAAAGGCAGGAGAGTGGTCAGGTACTGTTTTCTCTCACTTGGCAAGCTGCGCACACAATCGCAGTGTTGTACAGCTTGTTTCATCACCTTTGCGAAGCTGCCGCTCTCTCCGGCTCCCGGAGACGAAGAAGCTGCTTCTTCGCGCAAAGACGATTCTGCCGCTCACAGTGCTCTGCGGTGTGCGCCTTCTGCCGAAAGAGGCCCGGGAGCGGTGCTTAGCTCTGCAGAGCACCGTACCTTCGTCTTTAGCCTCTCTTCTCGTCTACATCTTAGCAAAAAGCTTTTCCACTCTGTCTGGCAAGGAGAAACTGTGCCAGCACAGAAAATATCTCCCATCGTGTTCTAGAGGCTGCACGGAGGTCTGCCCAGTGTTTTGCAAGAAGAGAAAGAAAGTTGTCCAAAACAGCTTGCAATCCAATATTCATGTGAATAGAAAAGGCAGGAGAGTGGTCAGGTACTGTTTTCTCTCCGTTGGCAAGCTGCGCACACAATCGCAGTGTTGTACAGCTTGTTTCATCGCCTTTGCGAAGCTGCCGCTCTCTCCGGCTCCCGGAGACGAAGAAGCTGCTTCTTCGCGCAAAGACGATTCTGCCGCTCACAGTGCTCTGCGGTGTGCGCCTTCTGCCGAAAGAGATCCGGGAGCGGTGCTTAGCTCTGCAGAGCACCGTACCTTCGTCTTTAGCCTCTCTTCTCGTCTACATCTTAGCAAAAAGCTTTTCCACTCTGTCTGGCAAGGAGAAACTGTGCCAGCACAAAAAACATCTCCCATCGTGTTCTAGAGGCTGCACGGAGGTCTGCCGAGTGTTTTTCAAGAAGAGAAAGAAAGTTGTCCAAAACAGCTTGCAATCGAATGTTCATGTGAATAGAAAAGGCAGGAGAGTGGTCAGGTACTGTTTTCTCTCACTTGGCAAGCTGCGCACACAATCGCACTGTTGTACAGCTTGTTTCATCACCTTTGCGAAGTTGCCGCTCTCTCCGGCTCCCGGAGACGAAGAAGCTGCTTCTTCGCGCAAAGACGATTCTGCCGCTCACAGTGCTCTGCGGTGTGCGCCTCCTGCCGAAAGACGCCCGGGAGCGGTGCTTAGCTCTGCAGAGCACCGTACCTTCGTCTTTAGCCTCTCTTCTCGTCTACATCTTAGCAAAAAGCTTTTCCACTCTGTCTGGCAAGGAGAAACTGTGCCAGCACAAAAAACATCTCCCATCGTGTTCTAGAGGCTGCACGGAGGTCTGCCGAGTGTTTTGCAAGAAGAGAAAGGAAGTTGTCCAAAACAGCTTCCAATCGAATGTTCATGTGAATAGAAAAGGCAGGAGAGTGGTCAGGTACTGTTTTCTCTCAGTTGGCAAGCTGCGTACACAATCGCAGTGTTGTACAGCTTGTTTCATCACCTTTGCGAAGTTGCCGCTCTCTCCGGCTCCGGAGACGAAGAAGCTGCTTCTTCGCGCAAAGACGATTCTGCCGCTCACAGTGCTCTGCGGTGTGCGCCTTCTGCGGAAAGACGCCCAGGAGCTGTGCTTAGCTCTGCAGAGCACCGTACCTTCGTCTTTAGCCTCTCTTCTCGTCTACATCTTAGCAAAAAGCTTTTCCACTCTCTCTGGCAAGGAGAAATTGTGCCAGCACAAAAAACATCTCCCATCGTGTTCTAGAGGCTGCACGGAGGTCTGCCGAGTGTTTTGCAAGAAGAGAAAGAAAGTTGTCCAAAACAGCTTGCAATCGAATGTTCATGTGAATAGAAAAGGCACGAGAATGGTCAGGTACTGTTTTCTCTCAGTTGGCAAGCTGCGCACACAATCGCAGTGTTGTACAGCTTGTTTCATCACCTTTGCGAAGCTGCCGCTCTCTCCGGCTCCCGGAGACGAAGAAGCTGCTTCTTCGCGCAAAGCCGATTCTGCCGCTCACAGTGCTCTGAGGTGTGCGCCTTCTGCCGAAAGAGATCCGGGAGCGGTGCTTAGCTCTGCAGAGCACCGTACCTTCGTCTTTAGTCTCTCTTCACGTCTACATCTTAGCAAAAAGCTTTTCCACTCTGTCTGGCAAGGAGAAACTGTGCCAGCACAAAAAACATCTCCCATCGTGTTCTAGAGGCTGCACGGAGGTCTGCCGAGTGTTTTGCAAGAAGAGAAAGAAAGTTGTCCAAAACAGCTTGCAATCGAATGTTCATGTGAATAGAAAAGGCAGGAGAGTGGTCAGGTACTGTTTTCTCTCCGTTGGCAAGCTGCTCACACAATCGCAGTGTTGTACAGCTTGTTTCATCACCTTTGCGAAGTTGCCGCTCTCTCCGGCTCCCGGAGACGAAGAAGCTGCTTCTTCGCGCAAAGACGATTCTGCCGCTCACAGTGCTCTGCGGTGTGCGCCTTCTGCCGAAAGAGGCCCGGGAGCTGTGCTTAGCTCTGCAGAGCACCGTACCTTCGTCTTTAGCCTCTCTTCTCGTCTACATCTTAGCAAAAAGCTTTTCCACTCTGTCTAGCAAGGAGAAACTGTGCCAGCACAAAAAACATCTCCCATCGTGTTCTAGAGGCTGCACGGAGGTCTGCCGAGTGTTTTGCAAAAAGAGAAAGAAAGTTGTCCAAAACAGCTTGCAATCGAATGTTCATGTGAATAGAAAAGGCAGGAGAGTGGTCAGGTACTGTTTTCTCTCAGTTGGCAAGCTGCGCACACAATCGCAGTGTTGTACAGCTTGTTTCATCACCTTTGCCAAGTTGCCGCTCTCTCCGGCTCCCGGAGACGAAGAAGCTGCTTCTTCGCGCAAAGACGATTCTGCCGCTCACAGTGCTCTGCGGTGTGCGCCTTCTGCCGAAAGAGGCCCGGGAGCTGTGCTTAGCTCTGCAGAGCACCGTACCTTCGTCTTTAGCCTCTCTTCTCGTCTACATCTTAGCAAAAAGCTTTTCCACTCTGTCTGGCAAGGAGAAACTGTGCCAGCACAGAAAATATCTCCCATCGTGTTCTAGAGTCTGCACGGAGGTCTGCCGAGTGTTTTGCAAGAAGAGAAAGAAAGTTGTCCAAAACAGCTTGCAATCGAATGTTCATGTGAATAGAAAAGGCAGGAGAGTGGTCAGGTACTGTTTTCTCTCAGTTGGCAAGCTGCGCACACAATCGCAGTGTTGTACAGCTTGTTTCATCGCCTTTGCGAAGCTGCCGCTCTCTCCGGCTCCCGGAGACGAAGAAGCTGCTTCTTCGCGCAAAGACGATTCTGCCGCTCACAGTGCTCTGCGGTGTGCGCCTTCTGCCGAAAGAGGTCCGGGAGCGGTGCTTAGCTCTGCAGAGCACCGTACCTTCGTCTTTAGCCTCTCTTCTCGTCTACATCTTAGCAAAAAGCTTTTCCACTCTGTCTGGCAAGGAGAAACTGTGCCAGCACAGAAAACATCTCCCATCGTGTTCTAGAGGCTGCACGGAGGTCTGCCGAGTGTTTTGCAAAAAGAGAAAGAAAGTTGTCCAAAACAGCTTGCCATCGAATGTTCATGTGAATAGAAAAGGCAGGAGAGTGGTCAGGTACTGTTTTCTCTCACTTGGCAAGCTGCGCACACAATCGCAGTGTTGTACAGCTTGTTTCATCACCTTTGCGAAGTTGCCGCTCTCTCCGGCTCCCGGAGACGAAGAAGCTGCTTCTTCGCGCAAAGACGATTCTGCCGCTCACAGTGCTCTGCGGTGTGCGCCTTCTGCCGAAAGACGCCCGGGAGCGGTGCTTAGCTCTGCAGAGCACCGTACCTTCGTCTTTAGCCTCTCTTCTCGTCTACATCTTAGCAAAAAGCTTTTCCACTCTGTCTGGCAAGGAGAAACTGTGCCAGCACAAAAAACATCTCCCATCGTGTTCTAGAGGCTGCACGGAGGTCTGCCGAGTGTTTTGCAAGAAGAGAAAGAAAGTTGTCCAAAACAGCTTGCAATCGAATGTTCATGTGAATAGAAAAGGCAGGAGAGTGGTCAGGTACTGTTTTCTCTCCGTTGGCAAGCTGCGCACACAATCGCAGTGTTGTACAGCTTGTTTCATCACCTTTGCCAAGTTGCCGCTCTCTCCGGCTCCCGGAGACGAAGAAGCTGCTTCTTCGCGCAAAGACGATTCTGCCGCTCACAGTGCTCTGCGGTGTGCGCCTTCTGCCGAAAGAGGCCCGGGAGCTGTGCTTAGCTCTGCAGAGCACCGTACCTTCGTCTTTAGCCTCTGTTCTCATCTACATCTTAGCAAAAATCTTTTCCACTCTGTCTGGCAAGGAGAAACTGTGCCAGCACAGAAAACATCTCCCATCGTCTTCTAGAGGCTGCACGGAGGTCTGCCGAGTGTTTTGCAAGAAGAGAAAGAAAGTTGTCCAAAACAGCTTGCAATCGAATGTTCATGTGAATAGAAAAGGCAGGAGAGTGGTCAGGTACTGTTTTCTCTCAGTTGGCAAGCTGCGCACACAATCGCAGTGTTGTATAGCTTGTTTCATCGCCTTTGCGAAGCTGCCGCTCTCTCCGGCTCCCGGAGACGAAGAAGCTGCTTCTTCGCGCAAAGACGATTCTGCCGCTCACAGTGCTCTGAGGTGTGCGCCTTCTGCCGAAAGAGATCCGGGAGCGGTGCTTAGCTCTGCAGAGCACCGTACCTTCGTCTTTAGCCTCTCTTCTCGTCTACATCTTAGCAAAAAGCTTTTCCACTCTGTCTGGCAAGGAGAAACTGTGCCAGCACAGAAAACATCTCCCATCGTGTTCTAGAGGCTGCACGGAGGTCTGCCGAGTGTTTTGCAAGAAGAGAAAGAAAGTTGTCCAAAACAGCTTGCAATCGAATGTTCATGTGAATAGAAAAGGCAGGAGAGTGGTCAGGTACTGTTTTCTCTCAGTTGGCAAGCTGCGCACACAATCGCAGTCTTGTACAGCTTGTTTCATCACCTTTGCGAAGTTGCCGCTCTCTCCGGCTCCCGGAGACGAAGAAGCTGCTTCTTCGCGCAAAGACGATTCTGCCGCTCACAGTGCTCTGCGGTGTGCGCCTTCTGCCGAAAGAGGCCCGGGAGCGGTGCTTAGCTCTGCAGAGCACCGTACCTTCGTCTTTAGCCTCTCTTCTCGTCTACATCTTAGCAAAAAGCTTTTCCACTCTGTCTGGCAAGGAGAAACTGTGCCAGCACAAAAAACATCTCCCATCGTGTTCTAGAGGCTGCACGGAGGTCTGCCGAGTGTTTTGTAAGAAGAGAAAGAAAGTTGTCCAAAACAGCTTGCAATCAAATGTTCATGTGAATAGAAAAGGCAGGAGAGTGGTCAGGTACTGTTTTCTCTCAGTTGGCAAGATGCGCACACAATCGCAGTGTTGTACAGCTTGTTTCATCACCTTTGCGAAGCTGCCGCTCTCTCCGGCTCCCGGAGACGAAGAAGCTGCTTCTTCGCGCAAAGACGATTCTGCCGCTCACAGTGCTCTGAGGTGTGCGCCTTCTGCCGAAAGAGATCCGGGAGCGGTGCTTAGCTCTGCAGAGCACCGTACCTTCGTCTTTAGTCTCTCTTCTCGTCTACATCTTAGCAAAAAGCTTTTCCACTCTGTCTGGCAAGGAGAAACTGTGCCAGCTCAAAAAACATCTCCCATCGTGTTCTAGAGACTGCACGGAGGTCTGCCGAGTGTTTTGCAAGAAGAGAAAGAAAGTTGTCCAAAACAGCTTGCAATCGAATGTTCATGTGAATAGAAAAGGCAGGAGAGTGGTCAGGTACTGTTTTCTCTCAGTTGGCAAGCTGCGCACACAATCGCAGTGTTGTACAGCTTGTTTCATCACCTTTGCGAAGCTGCCGCTCTCTCCGGCTCCCGGAGACGAAGAAGCTGCTTTTTCGCGCAAAGACGATTCTGCCGCTCACAGTGCTCTGCAGTGTGTGTCTTCTGCCGAAAGAGGCCCGGGAGCTGTGCTTAGCTCTGCAGAGCACCCTACCTGCTTCTTTAGCCTCTCTTCTCGTCTACATCTTAGCAAAAAGCTTTTCCACTCTGTCTGGCAAGGAGAAACTGTGCCAGCACAAAAATCATCTCCCATCGTGTTCTAGAGGCTGCACGGAGGTCTGCCGAGTGTTTTGCAAGAAGAGAAAGAAAGTTGTCCAAAAAAGCTTGCAATCGAATGTTCATGTGAATAGAAAAGGCAGGAGAGTGGTCAGGTACTGTTTTTTCTCAGTTGGCAAGCTGCGCACACAATCGCAGTGTTGTACAGCTTGTTTCATCACCTTTGCGAAGTTGCCGCTCTCTCCGGCCCCGGGAGACGAAGATGCTGCTTCTTCGCGCAAAGACGATTCTGCCGCTCACAGTGCTCTGCGGTGTGCGCCTTCTGCCGAAAGACGCCCGGGAGCGGTGCTTAGCTCTGCAGAGCACCGTACCTTCGTCTTTAGCCTCTCTTCTCGTCTACATCTTAGCAAAAAGCTTTTCCACTCTGTCTGGCAAGGAGAAACTGTGCCAGCACAGAAAACATCTCCCATCGTGTTCTAGAGGCTGCACGGAGGTCTGCCGAGTGTTTTGCAAGAAGAGAAAGAAAGTTGTCCAAAACAGCTTGCAATCGAATGTTCATGTGAATAGAAAAGGCAGGAGAGTGGTCAGGTACTGTTTTCTCTCCGTTGGCAAGCTGCGCACACAATCGCAGTGTTGTACAGCTTGTTTCATCACCTTTGCGAAGCTGCCGCTCTCTCCGGCTCCCGGAGACAAAGAAGCTGCTTCTTCGCGCAAAGACGATTCTGCCGCTCACAGTGCTCTGCGGTGTGCGCTTTCTGCCGAAAGAGGTCCGGGAGCGGTGCTTAGCTCTGCAGAGCACCGTACCTTCGTCTTTAGCCTCTGTTCTCGTCTACATCTTAGCAAAAAGCTTTTCCACTCTGTCTGGCAAGGAGAAACTGTGCCAGCACAGAAAACATCTCCCATCGTGTTCTAGAGGCTGCACGGAGGTCTGCCGAGTGTTTTGCAAGAAGAGAAAGAAAGTTGTCCAAAACAGCTTGCAATCGAATGTTCAAGTGAATAGAAAAGGCAGGAGAGTGGTCAGGTACTGTTTTCTCTCAGTTGGCAAGCTGCGCACACAATCGCAGTGTTGTACAGCTTGTTTCATCACCTTTGCGAAGTTGCCGCTCTCTCCGGCTCCCGGAGACGAAGAAGCTGCTTCTTCGCGCAAAGACGATTCTGCCGCTCACAGTGCTCTGCGGTGTGCGCCTTCTGCCGAAAGAGGCCCGGGAGCTGTGTTTAGCTCTGCAGAGCACCGTACCTTCGTCTTTAGCCTCTCTTCTCGTCTACATCTTAGCAAAAAGCTTTTCCACTCTGTCTGGCAAGGAGAAACTGTGCCAGCACAAAAAACATCTCCCATCGTGTTCTAGAGGCTGCACGGAGGTCTGCCGAGTGTTTTGCAAGAAGAGAAAGAAAGTTGTCCAAAACAGCTTGCAATCGAATGTTCATGTGAATAGAAAAGGCAGGAGAGTGGTCAGGTACTGTTTTCTCTCCGTTGGCAAGCTGCGCACACAATCGCAGTGTTGTACAGCTTGTTTCATCACCTTTGCGAAGTTGCCGCTCTCTCCGGCTCCCGGAGACGAAGAAGCTGCTTCTTCGCGCAAAGACGATTCTGCCGCTCACAGTGCTCTGAGGTGTGCGCCTTCTGCCGAAAGAGATCCGGGAGCGGTGCTTAGCTCTGCAGAGCACCGTACCTTCGTCTTTAGTCTCTCTTCTCGTCTACATCTTAGCAAAAAGCTTTTCCACTCTGTCTGGCAAGGAGAAACTGTGCCAGCACAAAAACATCTCCCATCGTGTTCTAGAGGCTGCACGGAGGTCTGCCCAGTGTTTGCAAGAAGAGAAAGAAAGTTGTCGAAAACAGCTTGCAATCGAATGTTCATGTGAATAGAAAAGGCAGGAGAGTGGTCAGGTACTGTTCTCAGTTGGCAAGCTGCGCACACAATCGCAGTGTTGTACAGCTTGTTTCATCACCTTTGCCAAGTTGCCGCTCTCTCCGGCTCCCGGAGACGAAGAAGCTGCTTCTTCGCGCAAAGACGATTCTGCCGCTCACAGTGCTCTGCGGTGTGCGCCTTCTGCCGAAAGAGGCCCGGGAGCTGTGCTTAGCTCTGCAGAGCACCGTACCTTCGTCTTGAGCCTCTCTTCTCGTCTACATCTTAGCAAAAAGCTTTTCCACTCTGTCTGGCAAGGAGAAACTGTGCCAGCACAAAAAACATCTCCCATCGTGTTCTAGAGGCTGCACAGAGGTCTGCCGAGTGTTTTGCAAGAAGAGAAAGAAAGTTGTCCAAAACAGCTTGCAATCGAATGTTCATGTGAATAGAAAAGGCAGGAGAGTGGTCAGGTACTGTTTTCTCTCCGTTGGCAAGCTGCGCACACAATCGCAGTGTTGTACAGCTTGTTTCATCGCCTTTGCGAAGCTGCCGCTCTCTCCGGCTCCCGGAGACGAAGAAGCTGCTTCTTCGCGCAAAGACGATTCTGCCGCTCACAGTGCTCTGCGGTGTGCGCCTTCTGCCGAAAGAGGTCCGGGAGCGGTGCTTAGCTCTGCAGAGCACCGTACCTTCGTCTTTAGCCTCTCTTCTCGTCTACATCTTAGCAAAATCTTTTCCACTCTGTCTGGCAAGGAGAAACTGTGCCAGCACAGAAAACATCTCCCATCGTGTTCTAGAGGCTGCACGGAGGTCTGCCGAGTGTTTTGCAAGAAGAGAAAGAAAGTTGTCCAAAACAGCTTGCAATCCAATGTTCATGTGAATAGAAAAGGCAGGAGAGTGGTCAGGTACTGTTTTCTCTCCGTTGGCAAGCTGCGCACACAATCGCAGTGTTGTACAGCTTGTTTCATCACCTTTGCGAAGTTGCCGCTCTCTCCGGCTCCCGGAGACGAAGAAGCTGCTTCTTCGCGCAAAGACGATTCTGCCCCTCACAGTGCTCTGCGGTGTGCGCCTTCTGCCGAAAGACGCCCGGGAGCGGTGCTTAGCTCTGCAGAGCACCGTACCTTCGTCTTTAGCCTCTCTTCTCGTCTACATCTTAGCAAAAAGCTTTTCCACTCTGTCTGGCAAGGAGAAACTGTGCCAGCACAAAAAACATCTCCCATCGTGTTCTAGAGTCTGCACGGAGGTCTGCCGAGTGTTTTGTAAGAAGAGAAAGAAAGTTGTCCAAAACAGCTTGCAATCGAATGCTCATGTGAATAGAAAAGGCAGGAGAGTGGTCAGGTACTGTTCTCAGTTGGCAAGCTGCGCACACAATCGCAGTGTTGTACAGCTTGTTTCATCACCTTTGCCAAGTTGCCGCTCTCTCCGGCTCCCGGAGACGAAGAAGCTGCTTCTTCGCGCAAAGACGATTCTGCCGCTCACAGTGCTCTGCGGTGTGCGCCTTCTGCCGAAAGAGGCCCGGGAGCTGTGCTTAGCTCTGCAGAGCACCGTACCTTCGTCTTTAGCCTCTCTTCTCGTCTACATCTTAGCAAAAAGCTTTTCCACTCTGTCTGGCAAGGAGAAACTGTGCCAGCACAAAAAACATCTCCCATCGTGTTCTAGAGGCTGCACAGAGGTCTGCCGAGTGTTTTGCAAGAAGAGAAAGAAAGTTGTCCAAAACAGCTTGCAATCGAATGTTCATGTGAATAGAAAAGGCAGGAGAGTGGTCAGGTACTGTTTTCTCTCAGTTGGCAAGCAGCGCACACAATCGCAGTGTTGTACAGCTTGTTTCATCGCCTTTGCGAAGCAGCCGCTCTCTCCGGCTCCCGGAGACGAAGAAGCTGCTTCTTCGCGCAAAGACGATTCTGCCGCTCACAGTGCTCTGCGGTGTGCGCCTTCTGCCGAAAGAGGTCCGGGAGCGGTGCTTAGCTCTGCAGAGCACCGTACCTTCGTCTTTAGCCTCTCTTCTCGTCTACATCTTAGCAAAAAGCTTTTCCACTCTGTCTGGCAAGGAGAAACTGTGCCAGCAGAGTAAATATCTCCCATCGTGTTCTAGAGGCTGCACGGAGGTCTGCCGAGTGTTTTGCAAGAAGAGAAAGAAAGTTGTCCAAAACAGCTTGCAATCCAATGTTCATGTGAATAGAAAAGGCAGGAGAGTGGTCAGGTACTGTTTTCTCTCCGTTGGCAAGCTGCGCACACAATCGCAGTGTTGTACAGCTTGTTTCATCACCTTTGCGAAGTTGCCGCTCTCTCCGGCTCCCGGAGACGAAGAAGCTGCTTCTTCGCGCAAAGACGATTCTGCCGCTCACAGTGCTCTGCTGTGTGCGCCTTCTGCCGAAAGAGGCCCGGGAGCGGTGCTTAGCTCTGCAGAGCACCGTACCTTCGTCTTTAGCCTCTCTTCTCGTCTACATCTTAGCAAAAAGCTTTTCCACTCTGTCTGGCAAGGAGAAACTGTGCCAGCACAAAAAACATCTCCCATCGTGTTCTAGAGGCTGCACGGAGGTCTGCCGAGTGTTTTGTAAGAAGAGAAAGAAAGTTGTCCAAAACAGCTTGCAATCGAATGTTCATGTGAATAGAAAAGGCACGAGAATGGTCAGGTACTGTTTTTTCTCAGTTGGCAAGATGCGCACACAATCGCAGTGTTGTACAGCTTGTTTCATCACCTTTGCGAAGCTGCCGCTCTCTCCGGCTCCCGGAGACGAAGAAGCTGCTTCTTCGCGCAAAGACGATTCTGCCGCTCACAGTTCTCTGCGGTGTGCGCCTTCTGCCGAAAGAGATCCGGGAGCGGTGCTTAGCTCTGCAGAGCACAGTACCTTCGTCTTTAGCCTCTCTTCTCGTCTACATCTTAGCAAAAAGCTTTTCCACTCTGTCTGGCAAGGAGAAACTGTGCCAGCACAGAAAACATCTCCCATCGTGTTCTAGAGGCTGCACGGAGGTCTGCCGAGTGTTTTGCAAGAAGAGAAAGAAAGTTGTCCAAAACAGCTTCCAACGAATGTTCATGTGAATAGAAAAGGCAGGAGAGTGGTCAGGTACTGTTTTCTCTCCGTTGGCAAGCTGCTCACACAATCGCAGTGTTGTACAGCTTGTTTCATCACCTTTGCCAAGTTGCCGCTCTCTCCGGCTCCCGGAGACGAAGAAGCTGCTTCTTCGCGCAAAGACGATTCTGCCGCTCACAGTGCTCTGCATTGTGTGTCTTCTGCCGAAAGAGGCCCGGGAGCTGTGCTTAGCTCTGCAGAGCACCGTACCTTCGTCTTTAGCCTCTCTTCTCGTCTACATCTTAGCAAAAAGCTTTTCCACTCTGTCTGGCAAGGAGAAACTGAGCCAACACAGAAACCATCTCCCATCGTGTTCTAGAGGCTGCACGGAGGTCTGCCGAGTGTTTTGCAAAAAGAGAAAGAAAGTTGTCCAAAACAGCTTGCAATCGAATGTTCATGTGAATAGAAAAGGCAGGAGAGTGGTCAGGTACTGTTTTCTCTCACTTGGCAAGCTGCGCACACAATCGCAGTGTTGTACAGCTTGTTTCATCACCTTTGCGAAGTTGCCGCTCTCTCCGGCTCCCGGAGACGAAGAAGCTGCTTCTTCGCGCAAAGACGATTCTGCCGCTCACAGTGCTCTGCGGTGTGCGCCTTCTGCCGAAAGACGCCCGGGAGCTGTGCTTAGCTCTGCAGAGCACCGTACCTTGGTCTTTAGCCTCTCTTCTCGTTTACATCTTAGCAAAAAGCTTTTCCACTCTGTCTGGCAAGGAGAAACTGTGCCAGCACAAAAAACATCTCCCATCGTGTTCTAGAGGCTGCACGGAGGTCTGCCGAGTGTTTTGCAAGAAGAGAAAGAAAGTTGTCCAAAACAGCTTGCAATCGAATGTTCATGTGAATAGAAAAGGCAGGAGAGTGGTCAGGTACTGTTTTCTCTCCGTTGGCAGGCTGCGCACACAATCGCAGTGTTGTACAGCTTGTTTCATCACCTTTGCGAAGCTGCCGCTCTCTCCAGCTCCCGGAGACGAAGAAGCTGCTTCTTCGCGCAAAGACGATTCTGCCGCTCACAGTGCTCTGCGGTGTGCGCCTTCTGCCGAAAGAGGTCCGGGAGCGGTGCTTAGCTCTGCAGAGCACCGTACCTTCGTCTTTAGCCTCTCTTCTCGTCTACATCTTAGCAAAAAGCTTTTCCACTCTGTCTGGCAAGGAGAAACTTTGCCAGCACAAAAAACATATCCCATCGTGTTCTAGAGGCTGCCCGCAGTTCTGCCCAGTGTTTTGCAAGAAGAGAAAGAAAGTTGTCCAAAACAGCTTGCAATCCAATGTTCATGTGAATAGAAAAGGCAGGAGAGTGGTCAGGTACTGTTTTCTCTCAGTTGGAAAGCTGCGCACACAATCGCAGTGTTGTACAGCTTGTTTCATCACCTTTGCGAAGTTGCCGCTCTCTCCGGCTCCCGGAGACGAAGAAGCTGCTTCTTCGTGCAAAGACGATTCTGCCGCTCACAGTGCTCTGCGGTGTGCGCCTTCTGCCGAAAGACGCCCGGGAGCTGTGCTTAGCTCTGCAGAGCACCGTACCTTCGTCTTTAGCCTCTCTTCTCGTCTACATCTTAGCAAAAAGCTTTTCCACTCTGTCTGGCAAGGAGAAACTGTGCCAGCACATAAAACATCTCCCATCGTGTTCTAGAGGCTGCACGGAGGTCTGCCGAGTGTTTTGCAAGAAGAGAAAGAAAGTTGTCCAAAACAGCTTGCAATCGAATGTTCATGTGAATAGAAAAGGCAGGAGAGTGGTCAGGTACTGTTTTCTCTCCGTTGGCAAGCTGCGTACACAATCGCAGTGTTGTACAGCTTGTTTCATCACCTTTGCGAAGTTGCCGCTCTCTCCGGCTCCCGGAGACGAAGAAGCTGCTTCTTCGCGCAAAGACGATTCTGCCGCTCACAGTGCTCTGCGGTGTGCGCCTTCTGCCGAAAGAGGCCCGGGAGCTGTGCTTAGCTCTGCAGAGCACCGTACCTTCGTCTTTAGCCTCTCTTCTCGTCTACATCTTAGCAAAAAGCTTTTCCACTCTGTCTGGCAAGGAGAAACTGTGCCAGCACAAAAAACATCTCCCATCGTGTTCTAGAGGCTGCACGGAGGTCTGCCGAGTGTTTTGCAAGAAGAGAAAGAAAGTTGTCCAAAACAGCTTGCAATCGAATGTTCATGTGAATAGAAAAGGCAGGAGAGTGGTCAGGTACTGTTTTCTCTCAGTTGGCAAGCTGCGCACACAATCGCAGTGTTGTACAGCTTGTTTCATCGCCTTTGCGAAGCTGCCGCTCTCTCCGGCTCCCGGAGACGAAGAAGCTGCTTCTTCGCGCAAAGACGATTCTGCCGCTCACAGTGCTCTGCGGTGTGCGCCTTCTGCCGAAAGAGGTCCAGGAGCGGTGCTTAGCTCTGCAGAGCACCGTACCTTCGTCTTTAGCCTCTCTTCTCGTCTACATCTTAGCAAAAAGCTTTTCCACTCTGTCTGGCAAGGAGAAACTGTGCCAGCACAAAAAACATCTCCCATCGTGTTCTAGAGGCTGCACGGAGGTCTGCCGAGTGTTTTGCAAGAAGAGAAAGAAAGTTGTCCAAAACAGCTTGCAATCGAATGTTCATGTGAATAGAAAAGGCAGGAGAGTGGTCAGGTACTGTTTTCTCTCACTTGGCAAGCTGCGCACACAATCGCAGTGTTGTACAGCTTGTTTCATCACCTTTGCGAAGTTGCCGCTCTCTCCGGCTCCCGGAGACGAAGAAGCTGCTTCTTCGCGCAAAGACGATTCTGCCGCTCACAGTGCTCTGAGGTGTGCGCCTTCTGCCGAAAGAGATCCGGGAGCGGTGCTTAGCTCTGCAGAGAACCGTACCTTCGTCTTTAGTCTCTCTTCTCGTCTACATCTTAGCAAAAAGCTTTTCCACTCTGTCTGGCAAGGAGAAACTGTGCCAGCTCAAAAAACATCTCCCATCGTGTTCTAGAGGCTGCACGGAGGTCTGCCGAATGTTTTGCAAGAAGAGAAAGAAAGTTGTCCAAAACAGCTTGCAATCCAATGTTCATGTGAATAGAAAAGGCAGGAGAGTGGTCAGGTACTGTTTTCTCTCACTTGGCAAGCTGCGCACACAATCGCAGTGTTGTACAGCTTGTTTCATCACCTTTGCGAAGTTGCCGCTCTCTCCGGCTCCCGGAGACGAAGAAGCTGCTTCTTCGCGCAAAGACGATTCTGCCGCTCACAGTGCTCTGCGGTGTGCGCCTTCTGCCGAAAGAGGCCCGGGAGCGGTGCTTAGCTCTGCAGAGCACCGTACCTTCGTCTTTAGCCTCTCTTCTCGTCTACATCTTAGCAAAAAGCTTTTCCACTCTGTCTGGCAAGGAGAAACTGTGCCAGCACAGAAAATATCTCCCATCGTGTTCTAGAGGCTGCACGGAGGTCTGCCGAGTGTTTTGCAAGAAGAGAAAGAAAGTTGTCCAAAACAGCTTGCAATCGAATGTTCATGTGAATAGAAAAGGCAGGAGAGTGGTCAGGTACTGTTTTCTCTCCGTTGGCAAGCTGCGCACACAATCGCAGTGTTGTACAGCTTGTTTCATCGCCTTTGCGAAGCTGCCGCTCTCTCCGGCTCCCGGAGGAGAAGAAGCTGCTTCTTCGCGCAAAGACGATTCTGCCGCTCACAGTGCTCTGCGGTGTGCGCCTTCTGCCGAAAGAGGTCCGGGAGCGGTGCTTAGCTCTGCAGAGCACCGTACCTTCGTCTTTAGCCTCTGTTCTCGTCTACATCTTAGCAAAAAGCTTTTCCACTCTGTCTGGCAAGGAGAAACTGTGCCAGCACAGAAAACATCTCCCATCGTGTTCTAGAGGCTGCACGGAGGTCTGCCGAGTGTTTTGCAAGAAGAGAAAGAAAGTTGTCCAAAACAGCTTGCAATCCAATGTTCATGTGAATAGAAAAGGCAGGAGAGTGGTCAGGTACTGTTTTCTCTCCGTTGGCAAGCTGCGCACACAATCGCAGTGTTGTACAGCTTGTTTCATCACCTTTGCCAAGTTGCCGCTCTCTCCGGCTCCCGGAGACGAAGAAGCTGCTTCTTCGCGCAAAGACGATTCTGCCGCTCACAGTGCTCTGCGGTGTGCGCCTTCTGCCGAAAGAGGTCCGGGAGCGGTGCTTAGCTCTGCAGAGCACCGTACCTTCGTCTTTAGCCTCTCTTCTAGTCTACATCTTAGCAAAAAGCTTTTCCACTCTGTCTGGCAAGGAGAAACTGTGCCAGCACAAAAAAAATCTCCCATCGTGTTCTAGAGGCTGCACGGAGGTCTGCCCAGTGTTTTGCAAGAAGAGAAAGAAAGTTGTCCAAAACAGCTTGCAATCCAATGTTCATGTGAATAGAAAAGGCAGGAGAGTGGTCAGGTACTGTTTTCTCTCCGTTGGCAAGCTGCGCACACAATCGCAGTGTTGTACAGCTTGTTTCATCAGCTTTGCGAAGCTGCCGCTCTCTCCGGCTCCCGGAGACGAAGAAGCTGCTTCTTCGCGCAAAGACGATTCTGCCGCTCACAGTGCTCTGCGGTGTGCGCCTTCTGCCGAAAGACGTCCGGGAGCGGTGCTTAGCTCTGCAGAGCACCGTACCTTCGTCTTTAGCCTCTCTTCTCGTCTACATCTTAGCAAAAAGCTTTTCCACTCTGTCTGGCAAGGAGAAACTGTGCCAGCACAAAAAACATCTCCCATCGTGTTCTAGAGGCTGCACGGAGGTCTGCCGAGTGTTTTTCCAGAAGAGAAAGAAAGTTGTCCAAAACAGCTTGCAATCGAATGTTCATGTGAATAGAAAAGGCAGGAGAGTGGTCAGGTACTGTTTTCTCTCCGTTGGCAAGCTGCTCACACAATCGCAGTGTTGTACAGCTTGTTTCATCACCTTTGCGAAGTTGCCGCTCTCTCCGGCTCCCGGAGACGAAGAAGCTGCTTCTTCGCGCAAAGACGATTCTGCCGCTCACAGTGCTCTGCGGTGTGCGCCTTCTGCCGAAAGAGGCCCGGGAGCTGTGCTTAGCTCTGCAGAGCACCGTACCTTCGTCTTTAGCCTCTCTTCTCGTCTACATCTTAGCAAAAAGCTTTTCCACTCTGTCTGGCAAGGAGAAACTGTGCCAGCACAAAAAACATCTCCCATCGTGTTCTAGAGGCTGCACGGAGGTCTGCCGAGTGTTTTGCAAGAAGAGAAAGAAAGTTGTCCAAAACAGCTTGCAATCGAATGTTCATGTGAATAGAAAAGGCAGGAGAGTGGTCAGGTACTGTTTTCTCTCAGTTGGCAAGCTGCGCACACAATCGCAGTGTTGTACAGCTTGTTTCATCACCTTTGCGAAGTTGCCGCTCTCTCCGGCTCCCGGAGACGAAGAAGCTGCTTCTTCGCGCAAAGACGATTCTGCCCCTCACAGTGCTCTGCGGTGTGCGCCTTCTGCCGAAAGACGCCCGGGAGCGGTGCTTAGCTCTGCAGAGCACCGTACCTTCGTCTTTAGCCTCTGTTCTCGTCTACATCTTAGCAAAAAGCTTTTCCACTCTGTCTGGCAAGGAGAAACTGTGCCAGCACAGAAAACATCTCCCATCGTGTTCTAGAGGCTGCACGGAGGTCTGCCGAGTGTTTTGCAAGAAGAGAAAGAAAGTTGTCCAAAACAGCTTGCAATCGAATGTTCATGTGAATAGAAAAGGCAGGAGAGTGGTCAGGTACTGTTATCTCTCAGTTGGCAAGCTGCGCACACAATCGCAGTGTTGTACAGCTTGTTTCATCGCCTTTGCGAAGCTGCCGCTCTCTCCGGCTCCCGGAGACGAAGAAGCTGCTTCTTCGCGCAAAGACGATTCTGCCGCTCACAGTGCTCTGCGGTGTGCGCCTTCTGCCGAAAGAGATCCGGGAGCGGTGCTTAGCTCTGCAGAGCACCGTACCTTCGTCTTTAGCCTCTCTTCTCGTCTACATCTTAGCAAAAAGCTTTTCCACTCTGTCTGGCAAGGAGAAACTGTGCCAGCACAGAAAACATCTCCCATCGTGTTCTAGAGGCTGCACGGAGGTCTGCCGAGTGTTTTGCAAGAAGAGAAAGAAAGTTGTCCAAAACAGCTTGCAATCCAATGTTCATGTGAATAGAAAAGGCAGGAGAGTGGTCAGGTACTGTTTTCTCTCCGTTGGCAAGCTGCGCACACAATCGCAGTGTTGTACAGCTTGTTTCATCACCTTTGCGAAGCTGCCGCTCTCTCCGGCTCCCGGAGACGAAGAAGCTGCTTTTTCGCGCAAAGACGATTCTGCCGCTCACAGTGCTCTGCAGTGTGTGTCTTCTGCCGAAAGAGGCCCGGGAGCTGTGCTTAGCTCTGCAGAGCACCATACCTGCTTCTTTAGCCTCTCTTCTCGTCTACATCTTAGCAAAAAGCTTTTCCACTCTGTCTGGCAAGGAGAAACTGTGCCAGCACAAAAAACATCTCCCATCGTGTTCTAGAGGCTGCACGGAGGTCTGCCGAGTGTTTTGCAAGAAGAGAAAGAAAGTTGTCCAAAACAGCTTGCAATCGAATGTTCATGTGAATAGAAAAGGCAGGAGAGTGGTCAGGTACTGTTTTCTCTCAGTTGGCAAGCTGCGCACACAATCGCAGTGTTGTACAGCTTGTTTCATCACCTTTGCCAAGTTGCCGCTCTCTCCGGCTCCGGGAGACGAAGAAGCTGCTTCTTCGCGCAAAGACGATTCTGCCGCTCACAGTGCTCTGCGGTGTGCGCCTTCTGCCGAAAGACGCCCGGGAGCAGTGCTTAGCTCTGCAGAGCACCGTACCTTCGTCTTTAGCCTCTCTTCTCGTCTACATCTTAGCAAAAAGCTTTTCCACTCTGTCTGGCAAGGAGAAACTGTGCCAGCACAGAAAACATCTCCCATCGTGTTCTAGAGGCTGCACGGAGGTCTGCCGAGTGTTTTGCAAGAAGAGAAAGAAAGTTGTCCAAAACAGCTTGCAATCGAATGTTCATGTGAATAGAAAAGGCAGGAGAGTGGTCAGGTACTGTTTTCTCTCCGTTGGCAAGCTGCGCACACAATCGCAGTGTTGTACAGCTTGTTTCATCACCTTTGCGAAGCTGCCGCTCTCTCCGGCTCCCGGAGACGAAGAAGCTGCTTCTTCGCGCAAAGACGATTCTGCCGCTCACAGTGCTCTGCGGTGTGCGCCTTCTGCCGAAAGAGGTCCGGGAGCGGTGCTTAGCTCTGCAGAGCACCGTACCTTCGTCTTTAGCCTCTCTTCTCGTCTACATCTTAGCAAAAAGCTTTTCCACTCTCTCTGGCAAGGAGAAACTGTGCCAGCACATAAAACATCTCCCATCGTGTTCTAGAGGCTGCACGGAGGTCTGCCGAGTGTTTTGCAAGAAGAGAAAGAAAGTTGTCCAAAACAGCTTGCAATCGAATGTTCATGTGAATAGAAAAGGCAGGAGAGTGGTCAGGTACTGTTTTCTCTCCGTTGGCAAGCTGCGCACACAATCGCAGTGTTGTACAGCTTGTTTCATCACCTTTGCGAAGTTGCCGCTCTCTCCGGCTCCCGGAGACGAAGAAGCTGCTTCTTCGCGCAAAGACGATTCTGCCGCTCACAGTGCTCTGCGGTGTGCGCCTTCTGCCGAAAGAGGCCCGGGAGCGGTGCTTAGCTCTGCAGAGCACCGTACCTTCGTCTTTAGCCTCTCTTCTCGTCTACATCTTAGCAAAAAGCTTTTCCACTCTGTCTGGCAAGGAGAAACTGTGCCAGCTCAAAAAACATCTCCCATCGTGTTCTAGAGGCTGCACGGAGGTCTGCCGAGTGTTTTGCAAGAAGAGAAAGAAAGTTGTCCAAAACAGCTTGCAATCGAATGTTCATGTGAATAGAAAAGGCAGGAGAGTGGTCAGGTACTGTTTTCTCTCCGTTGGCAAGCTGCGCACACAATCGCAGTGTTGTACAGCTTGTTTCATCACCTTTGCGAAGCTGCCGCTCTCTCCGGCTCCCGGAGACGAAGAAGCTGCTTTTTCGCGCAAAGACGATTCTGCCGCTCACAGTGCTCTGCAGTGTGTGTCTTCTGCCGAAAGAGGCCCGGGAGCTGTGCTTAGCTCTGCAGAGCACCATACCTGCTTCTTTAGCCTCTCTTCTCGTCTACATCTTAGCAAAAAGCTTTTCCACTCTGTCTGGCAAGGAGAAACTGTGCCAGCACAAAAAACATCTCCCATCGTTTTCTAGAGGCTGCACGGAGGTCTGCCGAGTGTTTTGCAAGAAGAGAAAGAAAGTTGTCCAAAACAGCTTGCAATCGAATGTTCATGTGAATAGAAAAGGCAGGAGAGTGGTCAGGTACTGTTTTCTCTCAGTTGGCAAGCTGCGCACACAATCGCAGTGTTGTACAGCTTGTTTCATCACCTTTGCCAAGTTGCCGCTCTCTCCGGCTCCGGGAGACGAAGAAGCTGCTTCTTCGCGCAAAGACGATTCTGCCGCTCACAGTGCTCTGCGGTGTGCGCCTTCTGCCGAAAGACGCCCGGGAGCGGTGCTTAGCTCTGCAGAGCACCGTACCTTCGTCTTTAGCCTCTCTTCTCGTCTACATCTTAGCAAAAAGCTTTTCCACTCTGTCTGGCAAGGAGAAACTGTGCCAGCACAGAAAACATCTCCCATCGTGTTCTAGAGGCTGCACGGAGGTCTGCCGAGTGTTTTGCAAAAAGAGAAAGAAAGTTGTCCAAAACAGCTTGCAATCCAATGTTCATGTGAATAGAAAAGGCAGGAGAGTGGTCAGGTACTGTTTTCTCTCAGTTGGCAAGCTGCGCACACAATCGCAGTGTTGTACAGCTTGTTTCATCACCTTTGCGAAGTTCCCGCTCTCTCCGGCTCCCGGAGACGAAGAAGCTGCTTCTTCGCGCAAAGACGATTCTGCCGCTCACAGTGTTCTGCGGTGTGCGCCTTCTGCCGAAAGACGCCCGGGAGCGGTGCTTAGCTCTGCAGAGCACCGTACCTTCGTCTTTAGCCTCTCTTCTCGTCTACATCTTAGCAAAAAGCTTTTCCACTCTGTCTGGCAAGGAGAAACTGTGCCAGCACAAAAAACATCTCCCATCGTGTTCTAGAGGCTGCACGGAGGTCTGCCGAGTGTTTTGCAAGAAGAGAAAGAAAGTTGTCCAAAACAGCTTGCAATCGAATGTTCATGTGAATAGAAAAGGCAGGAGAGTGGTCAGGTACTGTTTTCTCTCAGTTGGCAAGCTGCGCACACAATCGCAGTGTTGTACAGCTTGTTTCATCACCTTTGCGAAGTTGCCGCTCTCTCCGGCTCCCGGAGACGAAGAAGCTGCTTCTTCGCGCAAAGACGATTCTGCCCCTCACAGTGCTCTGCGGTGTGCGCCTTCTGCCGAAAGACGCCCGGGAGCGGTGCTTAGCTCTGCAGAGCACCGTACCTTCGTCTTTAGCCTCTGTTCTCGTCTACATCTTAGCAAAAAGCTTTTCCACTCTGTCTGGCAAGGAGAAACTGTGCCAGCACAGAAAACATCTCCCATCGTGTTCTAGAGGCTGCACGGAGGTCTGCCGAGTGTTTTGCAAGAAGAGAAAGAAAGTTGTCCAAAACAGCTTGCAATCGAATGTTCATGTGAATAGAAAAGGCAGGAGAGTGGTCAGGTACTGTTATCTCTCAGTTGGCAAGCTGCGCACACAATCGCAGTGTTGTACAGCTTGTTTCATCGCCTTTGCGAAGCTGCCGCTCTCTCCGGCTCCCGGAGACGAAGAAGCTGCTTCTTCGCGCAAAGACGATTCTGCCGCTCACAGTGCTCTGCGGTGTGCGCCTTCTGCCGAAAGAGATCCGGGAGCGGTGCTTAGCTCTGCAGAGCACCGTACCTTCGTCTTTAGCCTCTCTTCTCGTCTACATCTTAGCAAAAAGCTTTTCCACTCTGTCTGGCAAGGAGAAACTGTGCCAGCACAGAAAACATCTCCCATCGTGTTCTAGAGGCTGCACGGAGGTCTGCCGAGTGTTTTGCAAGAAGAGAAAGAAAGTTGTCCAAAACAGCTTGCAATCCAATGTTCATGTGAATAGAAAAGGCAGGAGAGTGGTCAGGTACTGTTTTCTCTCCGTTGGCAAGCTGCGCACACAATCGCAGTGTTGTACAGCTTGTTTCATCACCTTTGCGAAGCTGCCGCTCTCTCCGGCTCCCGGAGACGAAGAAGCTGCTTTTTCGCGCAAAGACGATTCTGCCGCTCACAGTGCTCTGCAGTGTGTGTCTTCTGCCGAAAGAGGCCCGGGAGCTGTGCTTAGCTCTGCAGAGCACCATACCTGCTTCTTTAGCCTCTCTTCTCGTCTACATCTTAGCAAAAAGCTTTTCCACTCTGTCTGGCAAGGAGAAACTGTGCCAGCACAAAAAACATCTCCCATCGTGTTCTAGAGGCTGCACGGAGGTCTGCCGAGTGTTTTGCAAGAAGAGAAAGAAAGTTGTCCAAAACAGCTTGCAATCCAATTTTCATGTGAATAGAAAAGGCAGGAGAGTGGTCAGGTACTGTTTTCTCTCAGTTGGCAAGCTGCGCACACAATCGCAGTGTTGTACAGCTTGTTTCATCACCTTTGCCAAGTTGCCGCTCTCTCCGGCTCCGGGAGACGAAGAAGCTGCTTCTTCGCGCAAAGACGATTCTGCCGCTCACAGTGCTCTGCGGTGTGCGCCTTCTGCCGAAAGACGCCCGGGAGCAGTGCTTAGCTCTGCAGAGCACCGTACCTTCGTCTTTAGCCTCTCTTCTCGTCTACATCTTAGCAAAAAGCTTTTCCACTCTGTCTGGCAAGGAGAAACTGTGCCAGCACAGAAAACATCTCCCATCGTGTTCTAGAGGCTGCACGGAGGTCTGCCGAGTGTTTTGCAAAAAGAGAAAGAAAGTTGTCCAAAACAGCTTGCAATCCAATGTTCATGTGAATAGAAAAGGCAGGAGAGTGGTCAGGTACTGTTTTCTCTCAGTTGGCAAGCTGCGCACACAATCGCAGTGTTGTACAGCTTGTTTCATCACCTTTGCGAAGTTGCCGCTCTCTCCGGCTCCCGGAGACGAAGAAGCTGCTTCTTCGCGCAAAGACGATTCTGCCGCTCACAGTGTTCTGCGGTGTGCGCCTTCTGCCGAAAGACGCCCGGGAGCGGTGCTTAGCTCTGCAGAGCACCGTACCTTCGTCTTTAGCCTCTCTTCTCGTCTACATCTTAGCAAAAAGCTTTTCCACTCTGTCTGGCAGGGAGAAACTGTGCCAGCACAGAAAACATCTCCCATCGTGTTCTAGAGGCTGCACGGAGGTCTGCCGAGTGTTTTGCAAGAAGAGAAAGAAAGTTGTCCAAAACAGCTTGCAATCGAATGTTCATGTGAATAGAAAAGGCAGGAGAGTGGTCAGGTACTGTTTTCTCTCCGTTGGCAAGCTGCGCACACAATCGCAGTGTTGTACAGCTTGTTTCATCACCTTTGCGAAGCTGCCGCTCTCTCCGGCTCCCGGAGACGAAGAAGCTGCTTCTTCGCGCAAAGACGATTCTGCCGCTCACAGTGCTCTGCGGTGTGCGCCTTCTGCCGAAAGAGGTCCGGGAGCGGTGCTTAGCTCTGCAGAGCACCGTACCTTCGTCTTTAGCCTCTCTTCTCGTCTACATCTTAGCAAAAAGCTTTTCCACTCTCTCTGGCAAGGAGAAACTGTGCCAGCACATAAAACATCTCCCATCGTGTTCTAGAGGCTGCACGGAGGTCTGCCGAGTGTTTTGCAAGAAGAGAAAGAAAGTTGTCCAAAACAGCTTGCAATCGAATGTTCATGTGAATAGAAAAGGCAGGAGAGTGGTCAGGTACTGTTTTCTCTCCGTTGGCAAGCTGCGCACACAATCGCAGTGTTGTACAGCTTGTTTCATCACCTTTGCGAAGTTGCCGCTCTCTCCGGCTCCCGGAGACGAAGAAGCTGCTTCTTCGCGCAAAGACGATTCTGCCGCTCACAGTGCTCTGCGGTGTGCGCCTTCTGCCGAAAGAGGCCCGGGAGCGGTGCTTAGCTCTGCAGAGCACCGTACCTTCGTCTTTAGCCTCTCTTCTCGTCTACATCTTAGCAAAAAGCTTTTCCACTCTGTCTGGCAAGGAGAAACTGTGCCAGCTCAAAAAACATCTCCCATCGTGTTCTAGAGGCTGCACGGAGGTCTGCCGAGTGTTTTGCAAGAAGAGAAAGAAAGTTGTCCAAAACAGCTTGCAATCGAATGTTCATGTGAATAGAAAAGGCAGGAGAGTGGTCAGGTACTGTTTTCTCTCCGTTGGCAAGCTGCGCACACAATCGCAGTGTTGTACAGCTTGTTTCATCACCTTTGCGAAGCTGCCGCTCTCTCCGGCTCCCGGAGACGAAGAAGCTGCTTTTTCGCGCAAAGACGATTCTGCCGCTCACAGTGCTCTGCAGTGTGTGTCTTCTGCCGAAAGAGGCCCGGGAGCTGTGCTTAGCTCTGCAGAGCACCATACCAGCTTCTTTAGCCTCTCTTCTCGTCTACATCTTAGCAAAAAGCTTTTCCACTCTGTCTGGCAAGGAGAAACTGTGCCAGCACAAAAAACATCTCCCATCGTGTTCTAGAGGCTGCACGGAGGTCTGCCGAGTGTTTTGCAAGAAGAGAAAGAAAGTTGTCCAAAACAGCTTGCAATCGAATGTTCATGTGAATAGAAAAGGCAGGAGAGTGGTCAGGTACTGTTTTCTCTCAGTTGGCAAGCTGCGCACACAATCGCAGTGTTGTACAGCTTGTTTCATCACCTTTGCGAAGTTCCCGCTCTCTCCGGCTCCCGGAGACGAAGAAGCTGCTTCTTCGCGCAAAGACGATTCTGCCGCTCACAGTGTTCTGCGGTGTGCGCCTTCTGCCGAAAGACGCCCGGGAGCGGTGCTTAGCTCTGCAGAGCACCGTACCTTCGTCTTTAGCCTCTCTTCTCGTCTACATCTTAGCAAAAAGCTTTTCCACTCTGTCTGGCAGGGAGAAACTGTGCCAGCACAGAAAACATCTCCCATCGTGTTCTAGAGGCTGCACGGAGGTCTGCCGAGTGTTTTGCAAGAAGAGAAAGAAAGTTGTCCAAAACAGCTTGCAATCGAATGTTCATGTGAATAGAAAAGGCAGGAGAGTGGTCAGGTACTGTTTTCTCTCCGTTGGCAAGCTGCGCACACAATCGCAGTGTTGTACAGCTTGTTTCATCACCTTTGCGAAGCTGCCGCTCTCTCCGGCTCCCGGAGACGAAGAAGCTGCTTCTTCGCGCAAAGACGATTCTGCCGCTCACAGTGCTCTTCGGTGTGCGCCTTCTGCCGAAAGAGGTCCGGGAGCGGTGCTTAGCTCTGCAGAGCACCGTACCTTCGTCTTTAGCCTCTCTTCTCGTCTACATCTTAGCAAAAATCTTTTCCACTCTCTCTGGCAAGGAGAAACTGTGCCAGCACATAAAACATCTCCCATCGTGTTCTAGAGGCTGCACGGTGGTCTGCCGAGTGTTTTGCAAGAAGAGAAAGAAAGTTGTCCAAAACAGCTTGCAATCGAATGTTCATGTGAATAGAAAAGGCAGGAGAGTGGTCAGGTACTGTTTTCTCTCCGTTGGCAAGCTGCGCACACAATCGCAGTGTTGTACAGCTTGTTTCATCACCTTTGCGAAGTTGCCGCTCTCTCCGGCTCCCGGAGACGAAGAAGCTGCTTCTTCGCGCAAAGACGATTCTGCCGCTCACAGTGCTCTGCGGTGTGCGCCTTCTGCCGAAAGAGGCCCGGGAGCTGTGCTTAGCTCTGCAGAGCTCCGTACCTTCGTCTTTAGCCTCTCTTCTCGTCTACATCTTAGCAAAAAGCTTTTCCACTCTGTCTGGCAAGGAGAAACTGTGCCAGCACAAAAAACATCTCCCATCGTGTTCTAGAGGCTGCACGGATGTCTGTCGAGTGTTTTGTAAGAAGAGAAAGAAAGTTGTCCAAAACAGCTTGCAATCGAATGTTCATGTGAATAGAAAAGGCAGGAGAGTGGTCAGGTACTGTTTTCTCTCAGTTGGCAAGCTGCGCACACAATCGCAGTGTTGTACAGCTTGTTTCATCACCTTTGCGAAGTTCCCGCTCTCTCCGTCTCCCGGAGACGAAGAAGCTGCTTCTTCGCGCAAAGACGATTCTGCCGCTCACAGTGCTCTGAGGTGTGCGCCTTCTGCCGAAAGAGATCCGGGAGCGGTGCTTAGCTCTGCAGAGCACCGTACCTTCGTCTTTAGTCTCTCTTCTCGTCTACATCTTAGCAAAAAGCTTTTCCACTCTGTCTGGCAAGGAGAAACTGTGCCAGCACAAAAAACATCTCCCATCGTGTTCTAGAGGCTGCACGGAGGTCTGCCGAGTGTTTTGCAAGAAGAGAAAGAAAGTTGTCCAAAACAGCTTGCAATCGAATGTTCATGTGAATAGAAAAGGCAGGAGAGTGGTCAGGTACTGTTCTCAGTTGGCAAGCTGCGCACACAATCGCAGTGTTGTACAGCTTGTTTCATCACCTTTGCAAAGTTGCCGCTCTCTCCGGCTCCCGGAGACGAAGAAGCTGCTTCTTCGCGCAAAGACGATTCTGCCGCTCACAGTGCTCTGCGGTGTGCGCCTTCTTCCGAAAGAGGCCCGGGAGCTGTGCTTAGCTCTGCAGAGCACCGTACCTTCGTCTTTAGCCTCTCTTCTCGTCTACATCTTAGCAAAAAGCTTTTCCACTCTGTCTGGCAAGGAGAAACTGTGCCAGCACAAAAAACATCTCCCATCGTGTTCTAGAGGCTGCACAGAGGTCTGCCGAGTGTTTTGCAAGAAGAGAAAGAAAGTTGTCCAAAACAGCTTGCAATCGAATGTTCATGTGAATAGAAAAGGCAGGAGAGTGCTCAGGTACTGTTTTCTCTCCGTTGGCAAGCTGCGCACACAATCGCAGTGTTGTACAGCTTGTTTCATCGCCTTTGCGAAGCTGCCGCTCTCTCCGGCTCCCGGAGACGAAGAAGCTGCTTCTTCGCGCAAAGACGATTCTGCCGCTCACAGTGCTCTGCGGTGTGCGCCTTCTGCCGAAAGAGGTCCGGGAGCGGTGCTTAGCTCTGCAGAGCACCGTACCTTCGTCTTTAGCCTCTCTTCTCGTCTACATCTTAGCAAAAAGCTTTTCCACTCTGTCTGGCAAGGAGAAACTGTGCCAGCACAGAAAACATCTCCCATCGTGTTCTAGAGGCTGCACGGAGGTCTGCCGAGTGTTTTGCAAGAAGAGAAAGAAAGTTGTCCAAAACAGCTTGCAATCCAATGTTCATGTGAATAGAAAAGGCAGGAGAGTGGTCAGGTACTGTTTTCTCTCCGTTGGCAAGCTGCGCACACAATCGCAGTGTTGTACAGCTTGTTTCATCACCTTTGCCAAGTTGCCGCTCTCTCCGGCTCCCGGAGACGAAGAAGCTGCTTCTTCGCGCAAAGACGATTCTGCCGCTCACAGTGCTCTGCGGTGTGCGCCTTCTGCCGAAAGACGCCCGGGAGCGGTGCTTAGCTCTGCAGAGCACCGTACCTTCATCTTTAGCCTCTCTTCTCGTCTACATCTTAGCAAAAAGCTTTTCCACTCTGTCTGGCAAGGAGAAACTGTGCCAGCTCAAAAAACATCTCCCATGGTGTTCTAGAGGCTGCACGGAGGTCTGCCGAGTGTTTTGCAAGAAGAGAAAGAAAGTTGTCCAAAACAGCTTCCAACGAATGTTCATGTGAATAGAAAAGGCAGGAGAGTGGTCAGGTACTGTTTTCTCTCCGTTGGCAAGCTGCGCACACAATCGCAGTGTTGTACAGCTTGTTTCATCACCTTTGCCAAGTTGCCGCTCTCTCCGGCTCCCGGAGACGAAGAAGCTGCTTCTTCGCGCAAAGACGATTCTGCCGCTCACAGTGCTCTGCAGTGTGTGTCTTCTGCCGAAAGACGCCCGGGAGCTGTGCTTAGCTCTGCAGAGCACCGTACCTTCGTCTTTAGCCTCTCTTCTCGTCTACATCTTAGTAAAAAGCTTTTCCACTCTGTCTGGCAAGGAGAAACTGTGCCAGCACAAAAAACATCTCCCATCGTGTTCTAGAGGCTGCACGGAGGTCTGCAGAGTGTTTTGCAAGAAGAGAAAGAAAGTTGTCCAAAACAGCTTGCAATCGAATGTTCATGTGAATAGAAAAGGCAGGAGAGTGGTCAGGTACTGTTTTCTCTCAGTTGGCAAGCTGCGCACACAATCGCAGTGCTGTACAGCTTGTTTCATCACCTTTGCGAAGCTGCCGCTCTCTCCGGCTCCCGGAGACGAAGAAGCTGCTTTTTCGCGCAAAGACGATTCTGCCGATCACAGTGCTCTGCAGTGTGTGTCTTCTGCCGAAAGAGGCCCGGGAGCTGTGCTTAGCTCTGCAGAGCACCGTACCTTCGTCTTTAGACTCTCTTCTCGTCTACATCTTAGCAAAAAGCTTTTCCACTCTGTCTGGCAAGGAGAAACTGAGCCAACACAGAAACCATCTCCCATCGTGTTCTAGAGGCTGCACGGAGGTCTGCCGAGTGTTTTGCAAGAAGAGAAAGAAAGTTGTCCAAAACAGCTTGCAATCCAATGTTCATGTGAATAGAAAAGGCAGGAGAGTGGTCAGGTACTGTTTTCTCTCAGTTGGCAAGCTGCGCACACAATCGCAGTGTTGTACAGCTTGTTTCATCACCTTTGTGAAGTTGCCGCTCTCTGCGGCTCCCGGAGACGAAGAAGCTGCTTTTTCGCGCAAAGACGATTCTGCCGCTCACAGTGCTCTGCGGTGTGCGCCTTCTGCCGAAAGAGGCCCGGGAGCTGTGCTTAGCTCTGCAGAGCACCATACCTTCGTCTTTAGACTCTCTTCTCGTCTACATCTTAGCAAAAAGCTTTTCCACTCTGTCTGGCAAGGAGAAACTGTGCCAGCACAAAAAACATCTCCCATCGTGTTCTAGAGGCTGCACGGAGGTCTGCCGAGTGTTTTGCAAGAAGAGAAAGAAAGTTGTCCAAAACAGCTTGCAATCGAATGTTCATGTGAATAGAAAAGTCAGGAGAGTGGTCAGGTACTGTTTTCTCTCAGTTGGCAAGCTGCGCACACAATCGCAGTGTTGTACAGCTTGTTTCATCACCTTTGCGAAGTTGCCGCTCTCTCCGGCTCCCGGAGACGAAGAAGCTGCTTCTTCGCGCAAAGACGATTCTGCCGCTCACAGTGCTCTGCAGTGTGTGTCTTCTGCCGAAAGAGGCCCGTGAGCTGTGCTTAGCTCTGCAGAGCACCGTACCTTGGTCGTTAGCCTCTCTTCTCGTCTACATCTTAGCAAAAAGCTTTTCCACTCTGTCTGGCAAGGAGAAACTGTGCCAGCACAGAAAACATCTCCCATCGTGTTCTAGAGGCTGCACGGAGGTCTGCCGAGTGTTTTGCAAAAAGAGAAAGAAAGTTGTCCAAAACAGCTTGCAATCGAATGTTCATGTGAATAGAAAAGGCAGGAGAGTGGTCAGGTACTGTTTTCTCTCCGTTGGCAAGCTGCGCACACAATCGCAGTGTTGTACAGCTTGTTTCATCACCTTTGCGAAGTTGCCGCTCTCTCCGGCTCCCGGAGACGAAGAAGCTGCTTCTTCGCGCAAAGACGATTCTGCCGCTCACAGTGCTCTGCGGTGTGCGACTTCTGCCGAAAGACGCCCGGGAGCTGTGCTTAGCTCTGCAGAGCACCGTACCTTGGTCGTTAGCCTCTCTTCTCGTTTACATCTTAGCAAAAAGCTTTTCCACTCTGTCTGGCAAGGAGAAACTGTGCCAGCACAAAAAACATCTCCCATCGTGTTCTAGAGGCTGCACGGAGGTCTGCCGAGTGTTTTGCAAGAAGAGAAAGAAAGTTGTCCAAAACAGCTTGCAATCGAATGTTCATGTGAATAGAAAAGGCAGGAGAGTGGTCAGGTACTGTTTTCTCTCCGTTGGCAGGCTGCGCACACAATCGCAGTGTTGTACAGCTTGTTTCATCACCTTTGCGAAGCTGCCGCTCTCTCCAGATCCCGGAGACGAAGAAGCTGCTTCTTCGCGCAAAGACGATTCTGCCGCTCACAGTGCTCTGAGGTGTGCGCCTTCTGCCGAAAGAGATCCGGGAGCGGTGCTTAGCTCTGCAGAGCACCGTACCTTCGTCTTTAGTCTCTCTTCTCGTCTACATCTTAGCAAAAATCTTTTCCACTCTGTCTGGCAAGGAGAAACTGTGCCAGCTCAAAAAACATCTCCCATCGTGTTCTAGAGGCTGCACGGAGGTCTGCAGAGTGTTTTGCAAGAAGAGAAAGAAAGTTGTCCAAAACAGCTTGCAATCGAATGTTCATGTGAATAGAAAAGTCAGGAGAGTGGTCAGGTACTGTTCTGAGTTGGCAAGCTGCGCACACAATCGCAGTGTTGTACAGCTTGTTTCATCACCTTTGCCAAGTTGCCGCTCTCTCCGGCTCCCGGAGACGAAGAAGCTGCTTCTTCGCGCAAAGACGATTCTGCCGCTCACAGTACTCTGCGGTGTGCGCCTTCTGCCGAAAGAGGCCCGGGAGCTGTGCTTAGCTCTGCAGAGCACCGTACCTTCGTCTTTAGCCTCTCTTCTCGTCTACATCTTAGCAAAAAGCTTTTCCACTCTGTCTGGCAAGGAGAAACTGTGCCAGCACAAAAAACATCTCCCATCGTGTTCTAGAGGCTGCACGGAGGTCTGCCGAGTGTTTTGCAAGAAGAGAAAGAAAGTTGTCCAAAACAGCTTGCAATCCAATGTTCATGTGAATAGAAAAGGCAGGAGAGTGGTCAGGTACTGTTTTCTCTCCGTTGGCAAGCTGCGCACACAATCGCAGTGTTGTACAGCTTGTTTCATCACCTTTGCGAAGTTGCCGCTCTCTCCGGCTCCCGGAGACGAAGAAGCTGCTTCTTCGCGCAAAGACGATTCTGCCGCTCACAGTGCTCTGCGGTGTGC
The DNA here is from genome assembly GCF_028551555.1 of Melozone crissalis. Taxonomy (NCBI): domain Eukaryota; kingdom Metazoa; phylum Chordata; class Aves; order Passeriformes; family Passerellidae; genus Melozone; species Melozone crissalis. Next base: position 67,156 of record NW_026535958.1, read on the forward strand.
GCCTTCTGCCGAAAGAGGCCCGGGAGCTGTGCTTAGCTCTGCAGAGCACCGTACCTTCGTCTTTAGCCTCTCTTCTCGTCTACATCTTAGCAAAAAGCTTTTCCACTCTGTCTGGCAAGGAGAAACTGTGCCAGCACAGAAAACATCTCCCATCGTGTTCTAGAGGCTGCACGGAGGTCTGCCGAGTGTTTTGCAAGAAGAGAAAGAAAGTTGTCCAAAACAGCTTGCAATCGAATGTTCATGTGAATAGAAAAGGCAGGAGAGTGGTCAGGTACTGATCTGAGTTGGCAAGCTGCGCACACAATCGCAGTGTTGTACAGCTTGTTTCATCACCTTTGCCAAGTTGCCGCTCTCACCGGCTCCCGGAGACGAAGAAGCTGCTTCTTCGCGCAAAGACGATTCTGCCGCTCACAGTGCTCTGCGGTGTGCGCCTTCTGCCGAAAGAGGCCCGGGAGCTGTGCTTAGCTCTGCAGAGCACCGTACCTTCGTCTTTAGCCTCTCTTCTCGTCTACATCTTAGCAAAAACCTTTTCCACTCTGTCTGGCAAGGAGAAACTGTGCCAGCACAAAAAACATCTCCCATCGTGTTCTAGAGGCTGCACGGAGGTCTGCCGAGTGTTTTGCAAGAAGAGAAAGAAAGTTGTCCAAAACAGCTTGCAATCCAATGTTCATGTGAATAGAAAAGGCAGGAGAGTGGTCAGGTACTGTTTTCTCTCCGTTGGCAAGCTGCGCACACAATCGCAGTGTTGTACAGCTTGTTTCATCGCCTTTGCGAAGCTGCCGCTCTCTCCGGCTCCCGGAGACGAAGAAGCTGCTTCTTCGCGCAAAGACGATTCTGCCGCTCACAGTGCTCTGCGGTGTGCGCCTTCTGCCGAAAGAGGTCCGGGAGCGGTGCTTAGCTCTGCAGAGCACCGTACCTTCGTCTTTAGCCTCTCTTCTCGTCTACATCTTAGCAAAAAGCTTTTCCACTCTGTCTGGCAAGGAGAAACTGTGCCAGCACAGAAAACATCTCCCATTGTGTTCTAGAGGCTGCACGGAGGTCTGCCGAGTGTTTTGCAAGAAGAGAAAGAAAGTTGTCCAAAACAGCTTGCAATCCAATGTTCATGTGAATAGAAAAGGCAGGAGAGTGGTCAGGTACTGTTTTCTCTCCGTTGGCAAGCTGCGCACACAATCGCAGTGTTGTACAGCTTGTTTCATCACCTTTGCGAAGTTGCCGCTCTCTCCGGCTCCCGGAGACGAAGAAGCTGCTTCTTCGCGCAAAGACGATTCTGCCGCTCACAGTGCTCTGCGGTGTGCGCCTTCTGCCCAAAGAGGCCCGGGAGCGGTGCTTAGCTCTGCAGAGCACCGTACCTTCGTCTTTAGCCTCTCTTCTCGTCTACATCTTAGCAAAAAGCTTTTCCACTCTGTCTGGCAAGGAGAAACTGTGCCAGCACAAAAAACATCTCCCATCGTGTTCTAGAGGCTGCACATAGGTCTGCCGAGTGTTTTGTAAGAAGAGAAAGAAAGTTGTCCAAAACAGCTTGCAATCCAATGTTCATGTGAATAGAAAAGGCAGGAGAGTGGTCAGGTACTGTTTTCTCTCAGTTGGCAAGCTGCGCACACAATCGCAGTGTTGTACAGCTTGTTTCATCGCCTTTGCGAAGCTGCCGCTCTCTCCGGCTCCCGGAGACGAAGAAGCTGCTTCTTCGCGCAAAGACGATTCTGCCGCTCACAGTGCTCTGCGGTGTGCGCCTTCTGCCGAAAGAGGTCCGGGAGCGGTGCTTAGCTCTGCAGAGCACCGTACCTTCGTCTTTAGCCTCTCTTCTCGTCTACATCTTAGCAAAAAGCTTTTCCACTCTGTCTGGCAAGGAGAAACTGTGCCAGCACAGAAAACATCTCCCATCGTGTTCTAGAGGCTGCACGGAGGTCTGCCGAGTGTTTTGCAAGAAGAGAAAGAAAGTTGTCCAAAACAGCTTGCAATCGAATGTTCATGTGAATGGAAAAGGCAGGAGAGTGGTCAGGTACTGTTTTCTCTCAGTTGGCAAGCTGCGCACACAATCGCAGTGTTGTACAGCTTGTTTCATCGCCTTTGCGAAGTTGCCGCTCTCTCCGGCTCCCGGAGACGAAGAAGCTGCTTCTTCGCGCAAAGACGATTCTGCCGCTCACAGTGCTCTGCGGTGTGCGCCTTCTGCCCAAAGAGGCCCGGGAGCGGTGCTTAGCTCTGCAGAGCACCGTACCTTCGTCTTTAGCCTCTCTTCTCGTCTACATCTTAGCAAAAAGCTTTTCCACTCTGTCTGGCAAGGAGAAACTGTGCCAGCACAAAAAACATCTCCCATCGTGTTCTAGAGGCTGCACGGAGGTCTGCCGAGTGTTTTGCAAGAAGAGAAAGAAAGTTGTCCAAAACAGCTTGCAATCGAATGTTCATGTGAATAGAAAAGGCAGGAGAGTGGTCAGGTACTGTTTTCTCTCCGTTGGCAAGCTGCGCACACAATCGCAGTGTTGTACAGCTTGTTTCATCACCTTTGCCAAGTTGCCGCTCTCTCCGGCTCCCGGAGACGAAGAAGCTGCTTCTTCGCGCAAAGACGATTCTGCCGCTCACAGTGCTCTGCAGTGTGTGTCTTCTGCCGAAAGACGCCCGGGAGCTGTGCTTAGCTCTGCAGAGCACCGTACCTTCGTCTTTAGCCTCTCTTCTCGTCTACATCTTAGCAAAAAGCTTTTCCACTCTGTCTGGCAAGGAGAAACTGTGCCAGCACAAAAAACATCTCCCATCGTGTTCTAGAGGCTGCACGGAGGTCTGCAGAGTGTTTTGCAAGAAGAGAAAGAAAGTTGTCCAAAACAGCTTGCAATCGAATGTTCATGTGAATAGAAAAGGCAGGAGAGTGGTCAGGTACTGTTTTCTCTCACTTGGCAAGCTGCGCACACAATCGCAGTGTTGTACAGCTTGTTTCATCGCCTTTGCGAAGTTGCCGCTCTCTCCGGCTCCCGGAGACGAAGAAGCTGCTTCTTCGCGCAAAGACGATTCTGCCGCTCACAGTGCTCTGAGGTGTGCGCCTTCTGCCGAAAGAGGTCCGGGAGCGGTGCTTAGCTCTGCAGAGCACCGTACCTTGGCCGTTTGCCTCTCTTCTCGTCTACATCTTAGCAAAAAGCTTTTCCACTCTGTCTGGCAAGGAGAAACTGTGCCAGCACAAAAAACATCTCCCATCGTGTTCTAGAGGCTGCACGCAGGTCTGCCGAGTGTTTTGCAAGAAGAGAAAGAAAGTTGTCCAAAACAGCTTGCAATCGAATGTTGATGTGAATAGAAAAGGCAGGAGAGTGGTCAGGTACTGTTTTCTCTCCGTTGGCAAGCTGCGCACACAATCGCAGTGTTGTACAGCTTGTTTCATCACCTTTGCGAAGTTGCCGCTCTCTCCGGCTCCCGGAGACGAAGAAGCTGCTTTTTCGCGCAAAGACGATTCTGCCGCTCACAGTGCTCTGCAGTGTGTGTCTTCTGCCGAAAGAGGCCGGGGAGCTGTGCTTATCTCTGCAGAGCACCGTACCTTCCTCTTTAGCCTCTCATCTCCTCTACATCTTAGCAAAAAGCTTTTCCACTCTGTCTGGCAAGGAGAAACTGTGCCAGCACAAAAAACATCTCCCATCGTGTTCTAGAGGCTGCACGGAGGTCTGCCGAGTGTTTTGCAAGAAGAGAAAGAAAGTTGTCCAAAACAGCTTGCAATCGAATGTTCAAGTGAATAGAAAAGGCAGGAGAGTGGTCAGGTACTGTTTTCTCTCACTTGGCAAGCTGCGCACACAATCGCAGTGTTGTACAGCTTGTTTCATCACCTTTGCGAAGTTGCCGCTCTCTCCGGCTCCCGGAGACGAAGAAGCTGCTTCTTCGCGCAAAGACGATTCTGCCGCTCACAGTGCTCTGCGGTGTGCGCCTTCTGCCGAAAGAGGTCCGGGAGCGGTGCTTAGCTCTGCAGAGCACCGTACCTTCGACTTTAGCCTCTCTTCTCGTCTACATCTTAGCAAAAAGCTTTTCCAATCTGTCTGGCAAGGAGAAACTGTGCCAGCACAGAAAACATCTCCCATCGTGTTCTAGAAGCTGCACGGAGGTCTGCCGAGTGTTTTGGAAGAAGAGAAGGAAAGTTGTCCAAAACAGCTTGCAATCGAATGTTCATGTGAATAGAAAAGGCAGGAGAGTGGTCAGGTACTGTTTTCTCTCACTTGGCAAGCTGCTCACACAATCGCAGTGTTGTACAGCTTGTTTCATCACCTTTGCGAAGTTGCCGCTCTCTCCGGCTCCCGGAGACGAAGAAGCTGCTTCTTCGCGCAAAGACGATTCTGCCGCTCACAGTGCTCTGCGGTGTGCGCCTTCTGCCGAAAGAGGCGCGGGAGCGGTGCTTAGCTCTGCAGAGCACCGTACCTTCGTCTTTAGCCTCTCTTCTCGTCTACATCTTAGCAAAAAGCTTTTCCACTCTGTCTGGGAAGGAGAAACTGTGCCAGCACAGAAAACATCTCCCATCGTGTTCTAGAGGCTGCACGGAGGTCTGCCGAGTGTTTTGCAAGAAGAGAAAGAAAGTTGTCCAAAACAGCTTGCAATCGAATGTTCATGTGAATGGAAAAGGCAGGAGAGTGGTCAGGTACTGTTTTCTCTCAGTTCGCAAGATGCGCACACAATCGCAGTGTTGTACAGCTTGTTTCATCACCTTTGCCAAGTTGCCGCTCTCTCCGGCTCCCGGAGACGAAGAAGCTGCTTCTTCGCGCAAAGACGATTCTGCCGCTCACAGTGCTCTGCGGTGTGCGCCTTCTGCCGAAAGAGGTTCGGGACCGATGCTTAGCTCTGCAGAGTACCATACGTGATTCTTTAGCCTCGCTTCTCGTCTACATCTTAGCTAAAAGCTTTTCCACTCTGTCTGGCAAGGAGAAACTGTGCCAGCACAGAAAACATCTCCCATGGTCTTCTAGAGGCTGCACGGAGGTCTGCCGAGTGTTTTGCAAAAAGAGAAAGAAAGTTGTCCAAAACAGCTTGCAATCGAATGTTCATGTGAATAGAAAAGGCAGGAGAGTGGTCAGGTACTGTTTTCTCTCAGTTGGCAAGCTGCGCACACAATCGCAGTGTTGTACAGCTTGTTTCATCACCTTTGCGAAGTTGCCGCTCTCTCCGGCTCCCGGAGACGAAGAAGCTGCTTCTTCGCGCAAAGACGATTCTGCCGCTCACAGTGCTCTGCGGTGTGCGCCTTCTGCCGAAAGAGGTCCGGGAGCGGTGCTTAGCTCTGCAGAGCACCGTACCTTCGTCTTTAGCCTCTCTTCTCATCTACATCTTAGCAAAAAGCTTTTCCACTCTGTCTGGCAAGGAGAAACTGTGCCAGCACAGAAAACATCTCCCATCGTGTTCTAGAAGCTTCACGGACGTCTGCCGAGTGTTTTGCAAGAAGAGAAAGAAAGTTGTCCAAAACAGCTTGCAATCGAATGTTCATGTGAATAGAAAAGGCAGGAGAGTGGTCAGGTACTGTTTTCTCTCAGTTGGCAAGCTGCGCACACAATCGCAGTGTTGTACAGCTTGTTTCATCACCTTTGCCAAGTTGCCGCTCTCTCCGGCTCCCGGAGACGAAGAAGCTGCTTCTTCGCGCAAAGACGATTCTGCCGCTCACAGTGCTCTGCGGTGTGCGCCTTCTGCCGAAAGAGGTCCGGGAGCGGTGCTTAGCTCTGCAGAGCACCGTACCTTCGTCTTTAGCCTCTCTTCTCGTCTACATCTTAGCAAAAAGCTTTTCCACTCTGTCTGGCAAGGAGAAACTTTGACAGCACAGAAAACATCTCCCATGGTCTTCTAGAGGCTGCACGGAGGTCTGCCGAGTGTTTTGCAAGAAGAGAAAGAAAGTTGTCCAAAACAGCTTGCAATCGAATGTTCATGTGAATAGAAAAGGCAGGAGAGTGGTCAGGTACTGTTTTCTCTCAGTTGGCAATCTGCGCACACAATCGCAGTGTTGTACAGCTTGTTTCATCACCTTTGCGAAGTTGCCGCTCTCTCCGGCTCCCGGAGACGAAGAAGCTGCTTCTTCGCGCAAAGACGATTCTGCCGCTCACAGTGCTCTGCGGTGTGCGCCTTCTGCCGAAAGAGGTCCGGGAGCGGTGCTTAGCTCTGCAGAGCACCGTACCTTCGTCTTTAGCCTCTCTTCTCGTCTACATCTTAGCAAAAAGCTTTTCCACTCTGTCTGGCAAGGAGAAACTGTGCCAGCACAAAAAACATCTCCCATCGTGTTCTAGAGGCTGCACAGAGGTCTGCCGAGTGTTTTGTAAGAAGAGAAAGAAAGTTGTCAAAAACAGCTTGCAATCAAATGTTCATGTGAATAGAAAAGGCAGGAGAGTGGTCAGGTACTGTTTTTTCTCAGTTCGCAAGCTGCGCACACAATCGCAGTGTTGTACAGCTTGTTTCATCACCTTTGCGAAGCTGCCGCTCTCTCCGGCTGCCGGAGACGAAGAAGCTGCTTCTTCGCGCAAAGACGAATCTGCCGCTCACAGTGCTCTGAGGTGTGCGCCTTCTGCCGAAAGAGACCCGGGAGCGGTGCTTAGCTCTGCAGAGCACCGTACCTTCGTCTTTAGTCTCTCTTCTCGTCTACATCTTAGCAAAAAGCTTTTCCACTCTGTCTGGCAAGGAGAAACTGTGCCAGCTCAAAAAACATCTCCCATCGTGTTCTAGAGGCTGCACGGAGGTCTGCCGAGTGTTTTGCAAGAAGAGAAAGAAAGTTGTCCAAAACAGCTTGCAATCGAATGTTCATGTGAATAGAAAAGGCAGGAGAGTGGTCAGGTACTGTTTTCTCTCCGTTGGCAAGCTGCGCACACAATCGCAGTGTTGTACAGCTTGTTTCATCACCTTTGCGAAGCTGCCGCTCTCTCCGGCTCCCGGAGACGAAGAAGCTGCTTTTTCGCGCAAAGACGATTCTGCCGCTCACAGTGCTCTGCAGTGTGTGTCTTCTGCCGAAAGAGGCCCGGGAGCTGTGCTTAGCTCTGCAGAGCACCATACCTGCTTCTTTAGCCTCTCTTCTGGTCTACATCTTAGCAAAAAGCTTTTCCACTCTGTCTGGCAAGGAGAAACTGTGCCAGCACAAAAAACATCTCCCATCGTGTTCTAGAGGCTGCACGGAGGTCTGCCGAGTGTTTTGCAAGAAGAGAAAGAAAGTTGTCCAAAACAGCTTGCAATCGAATGTTCATGTGAATAGAAAAAGCAGGAGAGTGCTCAGGTACTGTTTTCTCTCAGTTGGCAAGCTGCGCACACAATCGCAGTGTTGTACAGCTTGTTTCATCACCTTTGCCAAGTTGCCGCTCTCTCCGGCTCCGGGAGACGAAGAAGCTGCTTCTTCGCGCAAAGACGATTCTGCCGCTCACAGTGCTCTGCGGTGTGCGCCTTCTGCCGAAAGAGGTCCGGGAGCGGTGCTTAGCTCTGCAGAGCACCGTACCTTCGTCTTTAGCCTCTCTTCTCGTCTACATCTTAGCAAAAAGCTTTTCCACTCTGTCTGGCAAGGAGAAACTGTGCCAGCACAAAAAACATCTCCCATCGTGTTCTAGAGGCTGCACGGAGGTCTGCCGAGTGTTTTGTAAGAAGAGAAAGAAAGTTGTCCAAAACAGCTTGCAATCGAATGTTCATGTGAATAGAAAAGGCAGGAGAGTGGTCAGGTACTGTTTTCTCTCAGTTGGCAAGCTGCGCACACAATCGCAGTGTTGTACAGCTTGTTTCATCACCTTTGCGAAGTTGCCGCTCTCTCCGGCTCCCGGAGACGAAGAAGCTGCTTCTTCGCGCAAAGACGATTCTGCCGCTCACAGTGCTCTGAGGTGTGCGCCTTCTGCCGAAAGAGATCCGGGAGCGGTGCTTAGCTCTGCAGAGCACCGTACCTTCGTCTTTAGTCTCTCTTCTCGTCTACATCTTAGCAAAAAGCTTTTCCACTCTGTCTGGCAAGGAGAAACTGTGCCAGCACAAAAAACATCTCCCATCGTGTTCTAGAGGCTGCACGGAGGTCTGCCGAGTGTTTTGCAAGAAGAGAAAGAAAGTTGTCCAAAACAGCTTGCAATCGAATGTTCATGTGAATAGAAAAGTCAGGAGAGTGGTCAGGTACTGTTCTCAGTTGGCAAGCTGCGCACACAATCGCAGTGTTGTACAGCTTGTTTCATCACCTTTGCCAAGTTGCCGCTCTCTCCGGCTCCCGGAGACGAAGAAGCTGCTTTTTCGCGCAAAGACGATTCTGCCGCTCACAGTGCTCTGCGGTGTGCGCCTTCTGCCGAAAGAGGTCCGGGAGCTGTGCTTAGCTCTGCAGAGCACCGTACCTTCGTCTTTAGCCTCTCTTCTCGTCTACATCTTAGCAAAAAGCTTTTCCACTCTGTCTGGCAAGGAGAAACTGTGCCAGCACAAAAAACATCTCCCATCGTGTTCTAGAGGCTGCACAGAGGTCTGCCGAGTGTTTTGCAAGAAGAGAAAGAAAGTTGTCCAAAACAGCTTGCAATCGAATGTTCATGTGAATAGAAAAGGAGGAGAGTGGTCAGGTACTGTTTTCTCTCCGTTGGCAAGCTGCGCACACAATCGCAGTGTTGTACAGCTTGTTTCATCGCCTTTGCGAAGCTGCCGCTCTCTCCGGCTCCCGGAGACGAAGAAGCTGCTTCTTCGCGCAAAGACGATTCTGCCGCTCACAGTGCTCTGCGGTGTGCGCCTTCTGCCCAAAGAGGTCCGGGAGCGGTGCTTAGCTCTGCAGAGCACCGTACCTTCGTCTTTAGCCTCTCTTCTCGTCTACATCTTAGCAAAAAGCTTTTCCACTCTGTCTGGCAAGGAGAAACTGTGCCAGCACAGAAAACATCTCCCATCGTGTTCTAGAGGCTGCACGGAGGTCTGCCGAGTGTTTTGCAAGAAGAGAAAGAAAGTTGTCCAAAACAGCTTGCAATCCAATGTTCATGTGAATAGAAAAGGCAGGAGAGTGGTCAGGTACTGTTTTCTCTCCGTTGGCAAGCTGCGCACACAATCGCAGTGTTGTACAGCTTGTTTCATCACCTTTGCCAAGTTGCCGCTCTCTCCGGCTCCCGGAGACGAAGAAGCTGCTTCTTCGCGCAAAGACGATTCTGCCGCTCACAGTGCTCTGCGGTGTGCGCCTTCTGCCGAAAGAGGCCCGGGAGCGGTGCTTAGCTCTGCAGAGCACCGTACCTTCGTCTTTAGCCTCTCTTCTCGTCTACATCTTAGCAAAAAGCTTTTCCACTCTGTCTGGCAAGGAGAAACTGTGCCAGCACAAAAAACATCTCCCATCGTGTTCTAGAGGCTGCACGGAGGTCTGCCGAGTGTTTTGTAAGAAGAGAAAGAAAGTTGTCCAAAACAGCTTGCAATCGAATGTTCATGTGAATAGAAAAGGCAGGAGAGTGGTCAGGTACTGTTTTTTCTCAGTTGGCAAGATGCGCACACAATCGCAGTGTTGTACAGCTTGTTTCATCACCTTTGCGAAGCTGCCGCTCTCTCCGGCTCCCGGAGACGAAGAAGCTGCTTCTTCGCGCAAAGACGATTCTGCCGCTCACAGTGCTCTGCGGTGTGCGCCTTCTGCCGAAAGAGATCCGGGAGCGGTGCTTAGCTCTGCAGAGCACAGTACCTTCGTCTTTAGCCTCTCTTCTCGTCTACATCTTAGCAAAAAGCTTTTCCACTCTGTCTGGCAAGGAGAAACTGTGCCAGCTCAAAAAACATCTCCCATCGTGTTCTAGAGGCTGCACGGAGGTCTGCCGAGTGTTTTGCAAGAAGAGAAAGAAAGTTGTCCAAAACAGCTTCCAACGAATGTTCATGTGAATAGAAAAGGCAGGAGAGTGGTCAGGTACTGTTTTCTCTCCGTTGGCAAGCTGCGCACACAATCGCAGTGTTGTACAGCTTGTTTCATCACCTTTGCCAAGTTGCCGCTCTCTCCGGCTCCCGGAGACGAAGAAGCTGCTTCTTCGCGCAAAGACGATTCTGCCGCTCACAGTGCTCTGACGTGTGCGCCTTCTGCCGAAAGAGATCTGGGAGCGATGCTTAGCTCTACAGAGCACCGTACCTTGGTCGTTAGCCTCTCTTCTCATCTACATCTTAGCAAAAAGCTTTTCCACTCTGTCTGGCAAGGAGAAACTGTGCCAGCACAAAAAACATCTCCCATCGTGTTCTAGAGGCTGCACGGAGGTCTGCCGAGTGTTTTGCAAGAAGAGAAAGAAAGTTGTCCAAAACAGCTTGCAATCGAATGTTCATGTGAATAGAAAAGGCAGGAGAGTGGTCAGGTACTGTTTTCTCTCAGTTGGCAAGCTGCGCACACAATCGCAGTGTTGTACAGCTTGTTTCATCACCTTTGCGAAGTTGCCGCTCTCTCCGGCTCCCGGAGACGAAGAAGCTGCTTTTTAGCGCAAAGACGATTCTGCCGCTCACAGTGCTCTGCAGTGTGTGTCTTCTGCCGAAAGAGGCCCGGGAGCTGTGCTTAGCTCTGCAGAGCACCGTACCTTGGTCGTTAGCCTCTCTTCTCGTCTACATCTTAGCAAAAAGCTTTTCCACTCTGTCTGGCAAGGAGAAACTGTGCCAGCACAGAAAACATCTCCCATCGTGTTCTAGAGGCTGCACGGAGGTCTGCCGAGTGTTTTGCAAAAAGAGAAAGAAAGTTGTCCAAAACAGCTTGCCATCGAATGTTCATGTGAATAGAAAAGGCAGGAGAGTGGTCAGGTACTGTTTTCTCTCACTTGGCAAGCTGCGCACACAATCGCAGTGTTGTACAGCTTGTTTCATCACCTTTGCGAAGTTGCCGCTCTCTCCGGCTCCCGGAGACGAAGAAGCTGCTTCTTCGCGCAAAGACGATTCTGCCGCTCACAGTGCTCTGCGGTGTGCGCCTTCTGCCGAAAGACGCCCGGGAGCTGTGCTTAGCTCTGCAGAGCACCGTACCTTGGTCGTTAGCCTCTCTTCTCGTTTACATCTTAGCAAAAAGCTTTTCCACTCTGTCTGGCAAGGAGAAACTGTGCCAGCACAAAAAACATCTCCCATCGTGTTCTAGAGGCTGCACGGAGGTCTGCCGAGTGTTTTGCAAGAAGAGAAAGAAAGTTGTCCAAAACAGCTTGCAATCCAATGTTCATGTGAATAGAAAAGGCAGGAGAGTGGTCAGGTACTGTTTTCTCTCCGTTGGCAGGCTGCGCACACAATCGCAGTGTTGTACAGCTTGTTTCATCACCTTTGCGAAGCTGCCGCTCTCTCCGGCTCCCGGAGACGAAGAAGCTGCTTCTTCGCGCAAAGACGATTCTGCCGCTCACAGTGCTCTGCGGTGTGCGCCTTCTGCCGAAAGACGCCCGGGAGCGGTGCTTAGCTCTGCAGAGCACCGTACCTTGGTCGTTAGCCTCTCTTCTCGTTTACATCTTAGCAAAAAGCTTTTCCACTCTGTCTGGCAAGGAGAAACTGTGCCAGCACAAAAAACATCTCCCATCGTGTTCTAGAGGCTGCACGGAGGTCTGCCGAGTGTTTTGCAAGAAGAGAAAGAAAGTTGTCCAAAACAGCTTGCAATCGAATGTTCATGTGAATAGAAAAGGCAGGAGAGTGGTCAGGTACTGTTTTCTCTCCGTTGGCAGGCTGCGCACACAATCGCAGTGTTGTACAGCTTGTTTCATCACCTTTGCGAAGCTGCCGCTCTCTCCGGCTCCCGGAGACGAAGAAGCTGCTTCTTCGCGCAAAGACGATTCTGCCGCTCACAGTGCTCTGCAGTGTGTGTCTTCTGCCGAAAGACGCCCGGGAGCTGTGCTTAGCTCTGCAGAGCACCGTACCTTCGTCTTTAGCCTCTCTTCTCGTCTACATCTTAGCAAAAAGCTTTTCCACTCTGTCTGGCAAGGAGAAACTGTGCCAGCACAAAAAACATCTCCCATCGTGTTCTAGAGGCTGCACGGAGGTCTGCAGAGTGTTTTGCAAGAAGAGAAAGAAAGTTGTCCAAAACAGCTTGCAATCGAATGTTCATGTGAATAGAAAAGGCAGGAGAGTGGTCAGGTACTGTTTTCTCTCAGTTGGCAAGCTGCGCACACAATCGCAGTGTTGTACAGCTTGTTTCATCACCTTTGCGAAGCTGCCGCTCTCTCCGGCTCCCGGAGACGAAGAAGCTGCTTCTTCGCGCAAAGACGATTCTGCCGCTCACAGTGCTCTGCAGTGTGCGTCTTCTGCCGAAAGAGGCCCGGGAGCGGTGCTTAGCTCTGCAGAGCACCGTACCTTCGTCTTTAGCCTCTCTTATCGTCTACATCTTGGCAAAAAGCTTTTCCACTCTGTCTGGCAAGGAGAAACTGAGCCAACACAGAAAACATCTCCCATCGTGTTCTAGACGCTGCACGGAGGTCTGCCGAGTGTTTTGCAAGAAGAGAAAGAAAGTTGTCCAAAACAGCTTGCAATCCAATGTTCATGTGAATAGAAAAGTCAGGAGAGTGGTCAGGTACTGTTTTCTCTCAGTTGGCAAGCTGCGCACACAATCGCAGTGTTGTACAGCTTGTTTCATCACCTTTGCGAAGTTGCCGCTCTCTCCGGCTCCCGGAGACGAAGAAGCTGCTTCTTCGCGCAAAGACGATTCTGCCGCTCACAGTGCTCTGCGGTGTGCGGCTTCTGCCTAAAGAGGCCCGGGAGCGGTGCTTAGCTCTGCAGAGCACCGTACCTTCGTCTTTAGCCTCTCTTCTCATCTACATCTTAGCAAAAAGCTTTTCCACTCTGTCTGGCAAGGAGAAACTGTGCCAGCACAAAAAACATCTCCCATCGTGTTCTAGAGGCTGCACGGATGTCTGCCGAGTGTTTTGTAAGAAGAGAAAGAAAGTTGTCCAAAACAGCTTGCAATCCAATGTTCATGTGAATAGAAAAGGCAGGAGAGTGGTCAGGTACTGTTTTCTCTCAGTTGGCAAGCTGCGCACACAATCGCAGTGTTGTACAGCTTGTTTCATCACCTTTGCGAAGTTGCCGCTCTCTCCGGCTCCCGGAGACGAAGAAGCTGCTTCTTCGCGCAAAGACGATTCTGCCGCTCACAGTGCTCTGAGGTGTGCGCCTTCTGCCGAAAGAGATCCGGGAGCGGTGCTTAGCTCTGCAGAGCACCGTACCTTCGTCTTTAGTCTCTCTTCTCGTCTACATCTTAGCAAAAAGCTTTTCCACTCTGTCTGGCAAGGAGAAACTGTGCCAGCACAAAAAACATCTCCCATCGTGTTCTAGAGGCTGCACGGAGGTCTGCCGAGTGTTTTGCAAGAAGAGAAAGAAAGTTGTCCAAAACAGCTTGCAATCGAATGTTCATGTGAATAGAAAAGTCAGGAGAGTGGTCAGGTACTGTTCTCAGTTGGCAAGCTGCGCACACAATCGCAGTGTTGTACAGCTTGTTTCATCACCTTTGCCAAGTTGCCGCTCTCTCCGGCTCCCGGAGACGAAGAAGCTGCTTTTTCGCGCAAAGACGATTCTGCCGCTCACAGTGCTCTGCGGTGTGCGCCTTCTGCCGAAAGAGGTCCGGGAGCTGTGCTTAGCTCTGCAGAGCACCGTACCTTCGTCTTTAGCCTCTCTTCTCGTCTACATCTTAGCAAAAAGCTTTTCCACTCTGTCTGGCAAGGAGAAACTGTGCCAGCACAAAAAACATCTCCCATCGTGTTCTAGAGGCTGCACAGAGGTCTGCCGAGTGTTTTGCAAGAAGAGAAAGAAAGTTGTCCAAAACAGCTTGCAATCGAATGTTCATGTGAATAGAAAAGGAGGAGAGTGGTCAGGTACTGTTTTCTCTCCGTTGGCAAGCTGCGCACACAATCGCAGTGTTGTACAGCTTGTTTCATCGCCTTTGCGAAGCTGCCGCTCTCTCCGGCTCCCGGAGACGAAGAAGCTGCTTCTTCGCGCAAAGACGATTCTGCCGCTCACAGTGCTCTGCGGTGTGCGCCTTCTGCCCAAAGAGGTCCGGGAGCGGTGCTTAGCTCTGCAGAGCACCGTACCTTCGTCTTTAGCCTCTCTTCTCGTCTACATCTTAGCAAAAAGCTTTTCCACTCTGTCTGGCAAGGAGAAACTGTGCCAGCACAGAAAACATCTCCCATCGTGTTCTAGAGGCTGCACGGAGGTCTGCCGAGTGTTTTGCAAGAAGAGAAAGAAAGTTGTCCAAAACAGCTTGCAATCCAATGTTCATGTGAATAGAAAAGGCAGGAGAGTGGTCAGGTACTGTTTTCTCTCCGTTGGCAAGCTGCGCACACAATCGCAGTGTTGTACAGCTTGTTTCATCACCTTTGCCAAGTTGCCGCTCTCTCCGGCTCCCGGAGACGAAGAAGCTGCTTCTTCGCGCAAAGACGATTCTGCCGCTCACAGTGCTCTGCGGTGTGCGCCTTCTGCCGAAAGAGGCCCGGGAGCGGTGCTTAGCTCTGCAGAGCACCGTACCTTCGTCTTTAGCCTCTCTTCTCGTCTACATCTTAGCAAAAAGCTTTTCCACTCTGTCTGGCAAGGAGAAACTGTGCCAGCACAAAAAACATCTCCCATCGTGTTCTAGAGGCTGCACGGAGGTCTGCCGAGTGTTTTGTAAGAAGAGAAAGAAAGTTGTCCAAAACAGCTTGCAATCGAATGTTCATGTGAATAGAAAAGGCAGGAGAGTGGTCAGGTACTGTTTTTTCTCAGTTGGCAAGATGCGCACACAATCGCAGTGTTGTACAGCTTGTTTCATCACCTTTGCGAAGCTGCCGCTCTCTCCGGCTCCCGGAGACGAAGAAGCTGCTTCTTCGCGCAAAGACGATTCTGCCGCTCACAGTGCTCTGCGGTGTGCGCCTTCTGCCGAAAGAGATCCGGGAGCGGTGCTTAGCTCTGCAGAGCACAGTACCTTCGTCTTTAGCCTCTCTTCTCGTCTACATCTTAGCAAAAAGCTTTTCCACTCTGTCTGGCAAGGAGAAACTGTGCCAGCTCAAAAAACATCTCCCATCGTGTTCTAGAGGCTGCACGGAGGTCTGCCGAGTGTTTTGCAAGAAGAGAAAGAAAGTTGTCCAAAACAGCTTCCAACGAATGTTCATGTGAATAGAAAAGGCAGGAGAGTGGTCAGGTACTGTTTTCTCTCCGTTGGCAAGCTGCGCACACAATCGCAGTGTTGTACAGCTTGTTTCATCACCTTTGCCAAGTTGCCGCTCTCTCCGGCTCCCGGAGACGAAGAAGCTGCTTCTTCGCGCAAAGACGATTCTGCCGCTCACAGTGCTCTGACGTGTGCGCCTTCTGCCGAAAGAGATCTGGGAGCGATGCTTAGCTCTACAGAGCACCGTACCTTGGTCGTTAGCCTCTCTTCTCATCTACATCTTAGCAAAAAGCTTTTCCACTCTGTCTGGCAAGGAGAAACTGTGCCAGCACAAAAAACATCTCCCATCGTGTTCTAGAGGCTGCACGGAGGTCTGCCGAGTGTTTTGCAAGAAGAGAAAGAAAGTTGTCCAAAACAGCTTGCAATCGAATGTTCATGTGAATAGAAAAGGCAGGAGAGTGGTCAGGTACTGTTTTCTCTCAGTTGGCAAGCTGCGCACACAATCGCAGTGTTGTACAGCTTGTTTCATCACCTTTGCGAAGTTGCCGCTCTCTCCGGCTCCCGGAGACGAAGAAGCTGCTTTTTAGCGCAAAGACGATTCTGCCGCTCACAGTGCTCTGCAGTGTGTGTCTTCTGCCGAAAGAGGCCCGGGAGCTGTGCTTAGCTCTGCAGAGCACCGTACCTTGGTCGTTAGCCTCTCTTCTCGTCTACATCTTAGCAAAAAGCTTTTCCACTCTGTCTGGCAAGGAGAAACTGTGCCAGCACAGAAAACATCTCCCATCGTGTTCTAGAGGCTGCACGGAGGTCTGCCGAGTGTTTTGCAAAAAGAGAAAGAAAGTTGTCCAAAACAGCTTGCCATCGAATGTTCATGTGAATAGAAAAGGCAGGAGAGTGGTCAGGTACTGTTTTCTCTCACTTGGCAAGCTGCGCACACAATCGCAGTGTTGTACAGCTTGTTTCATCACCTTTGCGAAGTTGCCGCTCTCTCCGGCTCCCGGAGACGAAGAAGCTGCTTCTTCGCGCAAAGACGATTCTGCCGCTCACAGTGCTCTGCGGTGTGCGCCTTCTGCCGAAAGACGCCCGGGAGCTGTGCTTAGCTCTGCAGAGCACCGTACCTTGGTCGTTAGCCTCTCTTCTCGTTTACATCTTAGCAAAAAGCTTTTCCACTCTGTCTGGCAAGGAGAAACTGTGCCAGCACAAAAAACATCTCCCATCGTGTTCTAGAGGCTGCACGGAGGTCTGCCGAGTGTTTTGCAAGAAGAGAAAGAAAGTTGTCCAAAACAGCTTGCAATCCAATGTTCATGTGAATAGAAAAGGCAGGAGAGTGGTCAGGTACTGTTTTCTCTCCGTTGGCAGGCTGCGCACACAATCGCAGTGTTGTACAGCTTGTTTCATCACCTTTGCGAAGCTGCCGCTCTCTCCGGCTCCCGGAGACGAAGAAGCTGCTTCTTCGCGCAAAGACGATTCTGCCGCTCACAGTGCTCTGCGGTGTGCGCCTTCTGCCGAAAGACGCCCGGGAGCGGTGCTTAGCTCTGCAGAGCACCGTACCTTGGTCGTTAGCCTCTCTTCTCGTTTACATCTTAGCAAAAAGCTTTTCCACTCTGTCTGGCAAGGAGAAACTGTGCCAGCACAAAAAACATCTCCCATCGTGTTCTAGAGGCTGCACGGAGGTCTGCCGAGTGTTTTGCAAGAAGAGAAAGAAAGTTGTCCAAAACAGCTTGCAATCGAATGTTCATGTGAATAGAAAAGGCAGGAGAGTGGTCAGGTACTGTTTTCTCTCCGTTGGCAGGCTGCGCACACAATCGCAGTGTTGTACAGCTTGTTTCATCACCTTTGCGAAGCTGCCGCTCTCTCCGGCTCCCGGAGACGAAGAAGCTGCTTCTTCGCGCAAAGACGATTCTGCCGCTCACAGTGCTCTGCAGTGTGTGTCTTCTGCCGAAAGACGCCCGGGAGCTGTGCTTAGCTCTGCAGAGCACCGTACCTTCGTCTTTAGCCTCTCTTCTCGTCTACATCTTAGCAAAAAGCTTTTCCACTCTGTCTGGCAAGGAGAAACTGTGCCAGCACAAAAAACATCTCCCATCGTGTTCTAGAGGCTGCACGGAGGTCTGCAGAGTGTTTTGCAAGAAGAGAAAGAAAGTTGTCCAAAACAGCTTGCAATCGAATGTTCATGTGAATAGAAAAGGCAGGAGAGTGGTCAGGTACTGTTTTCTCTCAGTTGGCAAGCTGCGCACACAATCGCAGTGTTGTACAGCTTGTTTCATCACCTTTGCGAAGCTGCCGCTCTCTCCGGCTCCCGGAGACGAAGAAGCTGCTTCTTCGCGCAAAGACGATTCTGCCGCTCACAGTGCTCTGCAGTGTGCGTCTTCTGCCGAAAGAGGCCCGGGAGCGGTGCTTAGCTCTGCAGAGCACCGTACCTTCGTCTTTAGCCTCTCTTATCGTCTACATCTTGGCAAAAAGCTTTTCCACTCTGTCTGGCAAGGAGAAACTGAGCCAACACAGAAAACATCTCCCATCGTGTTCTAGACGCTGCACGGAGGTCTGCCGAGTGTTTTGCAAGAAGAGAAAGAAAGTTGTCCAAAACAGCTTGCAATCCAATGTTCATGTGAATAGAAAAGTCAGGAGAGTGGTCAGGTACTGTTTTCTCTCAGTTGGCAAGCTGCGCACACAATCGCAGTGTTGTACAGCTTGTTTCATCACCTTTGCGAAGTTGCCGCTCTCTCCGGCTCCCGGAGACGAAGAAGCTGCTTCTTCGCGCAAAGACGATTCTGCCGCTCACAGTGCTCTGCGGTGTGCGGCTTCTGCCTAAAGAGGCCCGGGAGCGGTGCTTAGCTCTGCAGAGCACCGTACCTTCGTCTTTAGCCTCTCTTCTCATCTACATCTTAGCAAAAAGCTTTTCCACTCTGTCTGGCAAGGAGAAACTGTGCCAGCACAAAAAACATCTCCCATCGTGTTCTAGAGGCTGCACGGATGTCTGCCGAGTGTTTTGTAAGAAGAGAAAGAAAGTTGTCCAAAACAGCTTGCAATCCAATGTTCATGTGAATAGAAAAGGCAGGAGAGTGGTCAGGTACTGTTTTCTCTCAGTTGGCAAGCTGCGCACACAATCGCAGTGTTGTACAGCTTGTTTCATCACCTTTGCGAAGCTGCCGCTCTCTCCGGCTCCCGGAGACGAAGAAGCTGCTTCTTCGCGCAAAGACGATTCTGCCGCTCACAGTGCTCTGCGGTGTGCGCCTTCTGCCGAAAGAGATCCGGGAGCGGTGCTTAGCTCTGCAGAGCACCGTACCTTCGTCTTTAGTCTCTCTTCTCGTCTACATCTTAGCAAAAAGCTTTTCCACTCTGTCTGGCAAGGAGAAACTGTGCCAGCTCAAAAAACATCTCCCATCGTGTTCTAGAGGCTGCACGGAGGTCTGCCGAGTGTTTTGCAAGAAGAGAAAGAAAGTTGTCCAAAACAGCTTGCAATCGAATGTTCATGTGAATAGAAAAGGCAGGAGAGTGGTCAGGTACTGTTTTCTCTCCGTTGGCAAGCTGCGCACACAATCGCAGTGTTGTACAGCTTGTTTCATCACCTTTGCCAAGTTGCCGCTCTCTCCGGCTCCCGGAGACGAAGAAGCTGCTTTTTCGCGCAAAGACGATTCTGCCGCTCACAGTGCTCTGCCGTGTGTGTCTTCTGCCGAAAGACGCCCTGGAGCTGTGCTTAGCTCTGCAGAGCACCGTACCTTCGTCTTTAGCCTCTCTTCTCGTCTACATCTTAGCAAAAAGCTTTTCCACTCTGTCTGGCAAGGAGAAACTGTGCCAGCACAAAAAACATCTCCCATCGTGTTCTAGAGGCTGCACGGAGGTCTGCAGAGTGTTTTGCAAGAAGAGAAAGAAAGTTGTCCAAAACAGCTTGCAATCGAATGTTCATGTGAATAGAAAAGGCAGGAGAGTGGTCAGGTACTGTTTTCTCTCAGTTGGCAAGCTGCGCACACAATCGCAGTGTTGTACAGCTTGTTTCATCACCTTTGCGAAGCTGCCGCTCTCTCCGGCTCCCGGAGACGAAGAAGCTGCTTTTTCGCGCAAAGACGATTCTGCCGCTCACAGTGCTCTGCAGTGTGTGTCTTCTGCCGAAAGAGGCCCGGGAGCTGTGCTTAGCTCTGCAGAGCACCGTACCTTCGTCTTTAGCCTCTCTTATCGTCTACATCTTAGCAAAAAGCTTTTCCACTCTGTCTGGCAAGGAGAAACTGAGCCAACACAGAAACCATCTCCCATCGTGTTCTAGAGGCTGCACGGAGGTCTGCCGAGTGTTTTGCAAGAAGAGAAAGAAAGTTGTCCAAAACAGCTTGCAATCGAATGTTCATGTGAATAGAAAAGGCAGGAGAGTGGTCAGGTACTGTTTTCTCTCAGTTTTCAAGCTGCGCACACAATCGCAGTGTTGTACAGCTTGTTTCATCACCTTTGCCAAGTTGCCGCTCTCTCCGGCTCCCGGAGACGAAGAAGCTGCTTTTTCGCCCAAAGACGATTCTGCCGCTCACAGTGCTCTGCGGTGTGCGCCTTCTGCCGAAAGACGCCCGGGAGCTGTGCTTAGCTCTGCAGAGCACCGTACCTTCGTCTTTAGCCTCTCTTCTCGTCTACATCTTAGCAAAAAGCTTTTCCTCTCTGTCTGGCAAGGAGAAACTGTGCCACCACAGAAAACATCTCCCATCGTGTTCTAGAGGCTGCACGGAGGTCTGCCGAGTGTTTTGCAAAAAGAGAAAGAAAGTTGTCCAAAACAGCTTGCAATCCAATGTTCATGTGAATAGAAAAGGCAGGAGAGTGGTCAGGTACTGTTTTCTCTCAGTTGGCAAGCTGCGCACACAATCGCAGTGTTGTACAGCTTGTTTCATCACCTTTGCGAAGTTGCCACTCTCTCCGGCTCCCGGAGACGAAGAAGCTGCTTCTTCGCGCAAAGACGATTCTGCCGCTCACAGTGCTCTGCGGTGTGCGCCTTCTGCCGAAAGAGGCCCGAGAGCGGTGCTTAGCTCTGCAGAGCACCGTACCTTCGTCTTTAGTCTCTCTTCTCGTCTACATCTTAGCAAAAAGCTTTTCCACTCTTTCTGGCAAGGAGAAACTCTGCCAGCACAAAAAACATCTCCCATCGTGTTCTAGAGGCTGCACGGAGGTCTGCCGAGTGTTTTGCAAGAAGAGAAAGAAAGTTGTCCAAAACAGCTTGCAATCGAATGTTCATGTGAATAGAAAAGGCAGGAGAGTGGTCAGGTACTGTTTTCTCTCCGTTGGCAAGCTGCGCACACAATCGCAGTGTTGTACAGCTTGTTTCATCGCCTTTGCGAAGTTGCCGCTCTCTCCGGCTCCCGGAGACGAAGAAGCTGCTTCTTCGCGCAAAGACGATTCTGCCGCTCACAGTGCTCTGCGGTGTGCGCCTTCTGCCGAAAGAGGTCCGGGAGCGGTGCTTAGCTCTGCAGAGCACCGTACCTTGGTCGTTAGCCTCTCTTCTCGTCTACATCTTAGCAAAAAGCTTTTCCACTCTGTCTGGCAAGGAGAAACTGTGCCAGCACAAAAAACATCTCCCATCGTGTTCTAGAGGCTGCACGCAGGTCTGCCGAGTGTTTTGCAAGAAGAGAAAGAAAGTTGTCCAAAACAGCTTGCAATCGAATGTTCATGTGAATAGAAAAGGCAGGAGAGTGGTCAGGTACTGTTTTCTCTCAGTTGGCAAGCTGCGCACACAATCGCAGTGTTGTACAGCTTGTTTCATCACCTTTGCGAAGTTGCCGCTCTCTCCGGCTCCCGGAGACGAAGAAGCTGCTTTTTCGCGCAAAGACGATTCTGCCGCTCACAGTGCTCTGCAGTGTGTGTCTTCTGCCGAAAGAGGCCCGGGAGCTGTGCTTAGCTCTGCAGAGCACCGTACCTTCCTCTTTAGCCTCTCATCTCCTCTACATCTTAGCAAAAAGCTTTTCCACTCTGTCTGGCAAGGAGAAACTGTGCCAGCACAAAAAACATCTCCCATCGTGTTCTAGAGGCTGCACAGAGGTCTGACGAGTGTTTTGCAAGAAGAGAAAGAAAGTTGTCCAAAACAGCTTGCAATCGAATGTTCATGTGATTACAAAAGGCAGGAGAGTGGTCAGGTACTGTTTTCTCTCAGTTGGCAAGCTGCGCACACAATCGCAGTGTTGTACAGCTTGTTTCATCACCTTTGCCAAGTTGCCGCTCTCTCCGGCTCCCGGAGACGAAGAAGCTGCTTCTTCGCGCAAAGACGATTCTGCCGCTCACAGTGCTCTGCGGTGTGCGCCTTCTGCCGAAAGAGGCACGGGAGCGGTGCTTAGCTCTGCAGAGCACCGTACCTTCGTCTTTAGCCTCTCTTCTCATGTACATCTTAGCAAAAAGCTTTTCCACTCTGTCTGGCAAGGAGAAACTGTGCCAGCACAGAAAACATCTCCCATCGTGTTCTAGAGGCTGCACGGAGGTCTGCCGAGTGTTTTGCAAGAAGAGAAAGAAAGTTGTCCAAAACAGCTTGCAATCGAATGTTCATGTGAATAGAAAAGGCAGGAGAGTGGTCAGGTACTGTTTTCTCTCACTTGGCAAGCTGCGCACACAATCGCAGTGTTGTACAGCTTGTTTCATCACCTTTGCCAAGTTGCCGCTCTCTCCGGCTCCCGGAGACGAAGAAGCTGCTTCTTCGCGCAAAGACGATTCTGCCGCTCACAGTGCTCTGCGGTGTGCGCCTTCTGCCGAAAGAGGTCCGGGAGCGGTGCTTAGCTCTGCAGAGCACCGTACCTTCGTCTTTAGCCTCTCTTCTCGTCTACATCTTAGCAAAAAGCTTTTCCACTCTGTCTGGCAAGGAGAAACTGTGCCAGCACAAAAAACATCTCCCATCGTGTTCTAGAGGCTGCACGGAGGTCTGCCGAGTGTTTTGCAAGAAGAGAAAGAAAGTTGTCCAAAACAGCTTGCAATCGAATGTTCAAGTGAATAGAAAAGGCAGGAGAGTGGTCAGGTACTGTTTTCTCTCACTTGGCAAGCTGCGCACACAATCGCAGTGTTGTACAGCTTGTTTCATCACCTTTGCGAAGTTGCCGCTCTCTCCGGCTCCCGGAGACGAAGAAGCTGCTTCTTCGCGCAAAGACGATTCTGCCGCTCACAGTGCTCTGCGGTGTGCGCCTTCTGCCGAAAGAGGTCCGGGAGCGGTGCTTAGCTCTGCAGAGCACCGTACCTTCGTCTTTAGCCTCTCTTCTCGTCTACATCTTAGCAAAAAGCTTTTCCACTCTGTCTGGCAAGGAGAAACTGTGCCAGCACAGAAAACATCTCCCATCGTGTTCTAGAAGCTGCACGGAGGTCTGCCGAGTGTTTTGCAAGAAGAGAAGGAAAGTTGTCCAAAACAGCTTGCAATCGAATGTTCATGTGAATAGAAAAGGCAGGAGAGTGGTCAGGTACTGTTTTCTCTCACTTGGCAAGCTGCTCACACAATCGCAGTGTTGTACAGCTTGTTTCATCACCTTTGCGAAGTTGCCGCTCTCTCCGGCTCCCGGAGACGAAGAAGCTGCTTCTTCGCGCAAAGACGATTCTGCCGCTCACAGTGCTCTGCGGTGTGCGCCTTCTGCCGAAAGAGGCGCGGGAGCGGTGCTTAGCTCTGCAGAGCACCGTACCTTCGTCTTTAGCCTCTCTTCTCGTCTACATCTTAGCAAAAAGCTTTTCCACTCTGTCTGGCAAGGAGAAACTGTGCCAGCACAGAAAACATCTCCCATCGTGTTCTAGAGGCTGCACGGAGGTCTGCCGAGTGTTTTGCAAGAAGAGAAAGAAAGTTGTCCAAAACAGCTTGCAATCGAATGTTCATGTGAATGGAAAAGGCAGGAGAGTGGTCAGGTACTGTTTTCTCTCAGTTCGCAAGCTGCGCACACAATCGCAGTGTTGTACAGCTTGTTTCATCACCTTTGCCAAGTTGCCGCTCTCTCCGGCTCCCGGAGACGAAGAAGCTGCTTCTTCGCGAAAAGACGATTCTGCCGCTCACAGTGCTCTGCGGTGTACGCCTTCTGCCGAAAGAGGCGCGGGAGCGGTGTTTAGCTCTGCAGAGCACCGTACCTTCGTCTTTAGCCTCTCTTCTCGTCTACATCTTAGCAAAAAGCTTTTCCACTCTGTCTGGCAAGGAGAAACTGTGCCAGCACAGAAAACATCTCCCATCGTGTTCTAGAGGCTGCACGGAGGTCTGCCGAGTGTTTTGCAAGAAGAGAAAGAAAGTTGTCCAAAACAGCTTGCAATCCAATGTTCATGTGAATAGAAAAGGCAGGAGAGTGGTCAGGTACTGTTTTCTCTCAGTTGGCAAGCTGCGCACACAATCGCAGTGTTGTACAGCTTGTTTCATCACCTTTGCGAAGCTGCAGCTCTCTCCGGCTCCCGGAGACGAAGAAGCTGCTTCTTCGCGCAAAGACGATTCTGCCGCTCACAGTGCTCTGCGGTGTGCGCCTTCTGCCGAAAGAGGTCCGGGAGCGGTGCTTAGCTCTGCAGAGCACCGTACCTTCGTCTTTAGCCTCTCTTCTCGTCTACATCTTAGCAAAAAGCTTTTCCACTCTGTCTGGCAAGGAGAAACTTTGCCAGCACAGAAAACATCTCCCATCGTGTTCTAGAAGCTGCACGGAGGTCTGCCGAGTGTTTTGCAAGAAGAGAAAGAAAGTTGTCCAAAACAGCTTGCAATCGAATGTTCATGTGAATAGAAAAGGCAGGAGAGTGGTCAGGTACTGTTTTCTCTCACTTGGCAAGCTGCGCACACAATCGCAGTGTTGTACAGCTTGTTTCATCACCTTTGCGAAGCTGCCGCTCTCTCCGGCTGCCGGAGACGAAGAAGCTGCTTCTTCGCGCAAAGACGATTCTGCCGCTCACGGTGCTCTGCGGTGTGCGCCTTCTGCCGAAAGACGCACGGGAGCGGTGTTTAGCTCTGCAGAGCACAGTACCTTCGTCTTTAGCCTCTCTTCTCGTCTACATCCTAGCAGAAAGCTTTTCCACTCTGTCTGGCAAGGAGAAACTGTGCCTGCACAAAAAACATCTCCCATCGTGTTCTAGAGGCTGCACAGAAGTCTGCCGAGTGTTTTGCAAGAAGAGAAAGAAAGTTGTCCAAAACAGCTTACAATCGAATGTTCATGTGATTATAAAAGGCAGGAGAGTGGTCAGGTACTGTTTTCTCTCAGTTGGCAAGCTGCGCACACAATCGCAGTGTTGTACAGCTTGTTTCATCACCTTTGCGAAGTTGCCGCTCTCTCCGGCTCCCGGAGACGAAGAAGCTGCTTCTTCGCGCAAAGACGATTCTGCCGCTCACTGTGCTCTGCAGTGTGTGTCTTCTACCGAAAGAGGTCCGGGAGCGGTGCTTAGCTCTGCAGAGCACCGTACCTTCGTCTTTAGCCTCTCTTCTCGTCTACATCTTAGCAAAAAGCTTTTCCACTCTGTCTGGCAAGGAGAAACTGTGCCAGCACAGAAAACATCTCCCATCGTGTTCTAGAGGCTGCACGGAGGTCTGCCGAGTGTTTTGCAAGAAGAGAAAGAAAGTTGTCCAAAACAGCTTGCAATCGAATGTTCATATGAATAGAAAAGGCAGGAGAGTGGTCAGGTACTGTTTTCTCTCAGTTGGCAAGCTGCGCACACAATCGCAGTGTTGTACAGCTTGTTTCATCACCTTTGCGAAGTTGCCGCTCTCTCCGGCTCCCGGAGACGAAGAAGCTGCTTCTTCGCGCAAAGACGATTCTGCCGCTCACAGTGCTCTGCGGTGTGCGCCTTCTGCCCAAAGAGGTCCGGAAGCGGTGCTTAGCTCTGCAGAGCACCGTACCTTCGTCTTTAGCCTCTCTTCTCATCTACATCTCAGCAAAAAGCTTTTCCACTCTGTCTGGCAAGGAGAAACTGTGCCAGCACAGAAAACATCTCCCATCGTGTTCTAGAAGCTGCACGGAGGTCTGACGAGTGTTTTGCAAGAAGAGAAAGAAAGTTGTCCAAAACAGCTTGCAATCGAATGTTCATGTGATTACAAAAGGCAGGAGAGTGGTCAGGTACTGTTTTCTCTCACTTGGCAAGCTGCGCACACAATCGCAGTGTTGTACAGCTTGTTTCATCACCTTTGCCAAGTTGCCGCTCTCTCCGGCTCCCGGAGACGAAGAAGCTGCTTCTTCGCGCAAAGACGATTCTGCCGCTCACAGTGCTCTGCGGTGTGCGCCTTCTGCCGAAAGAGGCACGGGAGCGGTGCTTAGCTCTGCAGAGCACCGTACCTTCGTCTTTAGCCTCTCTTCTCGTCTACATCTTAGCAAAAAGCTTTTCCACTCTGTCTGGCAAGGAGAAACTGTGCCAGCACAAAAAACATCTCCCATCGTGTTCTAGAGGCTGCACGGAGGTCTGCCGAGTGTTTTGCAAGAAGAGAAAGAAAGTTGTCCAAAACAGCTTGCAATCGAATGTTCAAGTGAATAGAAAAGGCAGGAGAGTGGTCAGGTACTGTTTTCTCTCACTTGGCAAGCTGCGCACACAATCGCAGTGTTGTACAGCTTGTTTCATCACCTTTGCCAAGTTGCCGCTCTCTCCGGCTCCCGGAGACGAAGAAGCTGCTTCTTCGCGCAAAGACGATTCTGCCGCTCACAGTGCTCTGCGGTGTGCGCCTTCTGCCGAAAGAGGCACGGGAGCGGTGCTTAGCTCTGCAGAGCACCGTACCTTCGTCTTTAGCCTCTCTTCTCGTCTACATCTTAGCAAAAAGCTTTTCCACTCTGTCTGGCAAGGAGAAACTGTGCCAGCACAAAAAACATCTCCCATCGTGTTCTAGAGGCTGCACGGAGGTCTGCCGAGTGTTTTGCAAGAAGAGAAAGAAAGTTGTCCAAAACAGCTTGCAATCGAATGTTCAAGTGAATAGAAAAGGCAGGAGAGTGGTCAGGTACTGTTTTCTCTCACTTGGCAAGCTGCGCACACAATCGCAGTGTTGTACAGCTTGTTTCATCACCTTTGCGAAGTTGCCGCTCTCTCCGGCTCCCGGAGACGAAGAAGCTGCTTCTTCGCGCAAAGACGATTCTGCCGCTCACAGTGCTCTGCGGTGTGCGCCTTCTGCCGAAAGAGGTCCGGGAGCGGTGCTTAGCTCTGCAGAGCACCGTACCTTCGTCTTTAGCCTCTCTTCTCGTCTACATCTTAGCAAAAAGCTTTTCCACTCTGTCTGGCAAGGAGAAACTGTGCCAGCACAGAAAACATCTCCCATCGTGTTCTAGAAGCTGCACGGAGGTCTGCCGAGTGTTTTGCAAGAAGAGAAGGAAAGTTGTCCAAAACAGCTTGCAATCGAATGTTCATGTGAATAGAAAAGGCAGGAGAGTGGTCAGGTACTGTTTTCTCTCACTTGGCAAGCTGCTCACACAATCGCAGTGTTGTACAGCTTGTTTCATCACCTTTGCGAAGTTGCCGCTCTCTCCGGCTCCCGGAGACGAAGAAGCTGCTTCTTCGCGCAAAGACGATTCTGCCGCTCACAGTGCTCTGCGGTGTGCGCCTTCTGCCGAAAGAGGCGCGGGAGCGGTGCTTAGCTCTGCAGAGCACCGTACCTTCGTCTTTAGCCTCTCTTCTCGTCTACATCTTAGCAAAAAGCTTTTCCACTCTGTCTGGCAAGGAGAAACTGTGCCAGCACAGAAAACATCTCCCATCGTGTTCTAGAGGCTGCACGGAGGTCTGCCGAGTGTTTTGCAAGAAGAGAAAGAAAGTTGTCCAAAACAGCTTGCAATCGAATGTTCATGTGAATGGAAAAGGCAGGAGAGTGGTCAGGTACTGTTTTCTCTCAGTTCGCAAGCTGCGCACACAATCGCAGTGTTGTACAGCTTGTTTCATCACCTTTGCCAAGTTGCCGCTCTCTCCGGCTCCCGGAGACGAAGAAGCTGCTTCTTCGCGCAAAGACGATTCTGCCGCTCACAGTGCTCTGCGGTGTACGCCTTCTGCCGAAAGAGGCGCGGGAGCGGTGTTTAGCTCTGCAGAGCACCGTACCTTCGTCTTTAGCCTCTCTTCTCGTCTACATCTTAGCAAAAAGCTTTTCCACTCTGTCTGGCAAGGAGAAACTGTGCCAGCACAGAAAACATCTCCCATCGTGTTCTAGAGGCTGCACGGAGGTCTGCCGAGTGTTTTGCAAGAAGAGAAAGAAAGTTGTCCAAAACAGCTTGCAATCCAATGTTCATGTGAATAGAAAAGGCAGGAGAGTGGTCAGGTACTGTTTTCTCTCAGTTGGCAAGCTGCGCACACAATCGCAGTGTTGTACAGCTTGTTTCATCACCTTTGCGAAGCTGCAGCTCTCTCCGGCTCCCGGAGACGAAGAAGCTGCTTCTTCGCGCAAAGACGATTCTGCCGCTCACAGTGCTCTGCGGTGTGCGCCTTCTGCCGAAAGAGGTCCGGGAGCGGTGCTTAGCTCTGCAGAGCACCGTACCTTCGTCTTTAGCCTCTCTTCTCGTCTACATCTTAGCAAAAAGCTTTTCCACTCTGTCTGGCAAGGAGAAACTTTGCCAGCACAGAAAACATCTCCCATCGTGTTCTAGAAGCTGCACGGAGGTCTGCCGAGTGTTTTGCAAGAAGAGAAAGAAAGTTGTCCAAAACAGCTTGCAATCGAATGTTCATGTGAATAGAAAAGGCAGGAGAGTGGTCAGGTACTGTTTTCTCTCACTTGGCAAGCTGCGCACACAATCGCAGTGTTGTACAGCTTGTTTCATCACCTTTGCGAAGCTGCCGCTCTCTCCGGCTGCCGGAGACGAAGAAGCTGCTTCTTCGCGCAAAGACGATTCTGCCGCTCACGGTGCTCTGCGGTGTGCGCCTTCTGCCGAAAGACGCACGGGAGCGGTGTTTAGCTCTGCAGAGCACAGTACCTTCGTCTTTAGCCTCTCTTCTCGTCTACATCCTAGCAGAAAGCTTTTCCACTCTGTCTGGCAAGGAGAAACTGTGCCTGCACAAAAAACATCTCCCATCGTGTTCTAGAGGCTGCACAGAAGTCTGCCGAGTGTTTTGCAAGAAGAGAAAGAAAGTTGTCCAAAACAGCTTACAATCGAATGTTCATGTGATTATAAAAGGCAGGAGAGTGGTCAGGTACTGTTTTCTCTCAGTTGGCAAGCTGCGCACACAATCGCAGTGTTGTACAGCTTGTTTCATCACCTTTGCGAAGTTGCCGCTCTCTCCGGCTCCCGGAGACGAAGAAGCTGCTTCTTCGCGCAAAGACGATTCTGCCGCTCACTGTGCTCTGCAGTGTGTGTCTTCTACCGAAAGAGGTCCGGGAGCGGTGCTTAGCTCTGCAGAGCACCGTACCTTCGTCTTTAGCCTCTCTTCTCGTCTACATCTTAGCAAAAAGCTTTTCCACTCTGTCTGGCAAGGAGAAACTGTGCCAGCACAGAAAACATCTCCCATCGTGTTCTAGAGGCTGCACGGAGGTCTGCCGAGTGTTTTGCAAGAAGAGAAAGAAAGTTGTCCAAAACAGCTTGCAATCGAATGTTCATATGAATAGAAAAGGCAGGAGAGTGGTCAGGTACTGTTTTCTCTCAGTTGGCAAGCTGCGCACACAATCGCAGTGTTGTACAGCTTGTTTCATCACCTTTGCGAAGTTGCCGCTCTCTCCGGCTCCCGGAGACGAAGAAGCTGCTTCTTCGCGCAAAGACGATTCTGCCGCTCACAGTGCTCTGCGGTGTGCGCCTTCTGCCCAAAGAGGTCCGGAAGCGGTGCTTAGCTCTGCAGAGCACCGTACCTTCGTCTTTAGCCTCTCTTCTCATCTACATCTCAGCAAAAAGCTTTTCCACTCTGTCTGGCAAGGAGAAACTGTGCCAGCACAGAAAACATCTCCCATCGTGTTCTAGAAGCTGCACGGAGGTCTGACGAGTGTTTTGCAAGAAGAGAAAGAAAGTTGTCCAAAACAGCTTGCAATCGAATGTTCATGTGATTACAAAAGGCAGGAGAGTGGTCAGGTACTGTTTTCTCTCACTTGGCAAGCTGCGCACACAATCGCAGTGTTGTACAGCTTGTTTCATCACCTTTGCCAAGTTGCCGCTCTCTCCGGCTCCCGGAGACGAAGAAGCTGCTTCTTCGCGCAAAGACGATTCTGCCGCTCACAGTGCTCTGCGGTGTGCGCCTTCTGCCGAAAGAGGCACGGGAGCGGTGCTTAGCTCTGCAGAGCACCGTACCTTCGTCTTTAGCCTCTCTTCTCATCTACATCTTAGCAAAAAGCTTTTCCACTCTGTCTGGCAAGGAGAAACTGTGCCAGCACAGAAAACATCTCCCATCGTATTCTAGAGGCTGCACGGAGGTCTGCCGAGTGTTTTGCAAGAAGAGAAAGAAAGTTGTCCAAAACAGCTTGCAATCGAATGTTCATGTGAATAGAAAAGGCAGGAGAGTGGTCAGGTACTGTTTTCTCTCAGTTGGCAAGCTGCGCACACAATCGCAGTTTTGAACAGCTTGTTTCATCACCTTTGCAAAGTTGCCGCTCTCTCCGGCTCCCGGAGACGAAGAAGCTGATTCTTCGCGCAAAGACGATTCTGCCGCTCACTGTGCTCTGCGGTGTGCGCCTTCTGCCGAAATAAGTCCGGGAGCGATGCTTAGCTCTGCAGAGTACCATACGTGGTTCTTTAGCCACGCTTCTCGTCTACATCTTAGCAAAAAGCTTTTCCACTCTGTCTGGCAAGGAGAAACTGTGCCAGCACAGAAAACATCTCCCATCGTGTTCTAGAGGCTGCACGGAGGTCTGCCGAGTGTTTTGCAAGAAGAGAAAGAAAGTTGTCCAAAACAGCTTCCAATCGAATGTTCAAGTGAATAGAAAAGGCAGGAGAGTGGTCAGGTACTGTTTTCTCTCAGTTGGCAAGCTGCGCACACAATCGCAGTGTTGTACAGCTTGTTTCATCACCTTTGCGAAGCTGCCGCTCTCTCCGGCTCCCGGAGACGAAGAAGCTGCTTCTTCGCGCAAAGACGATTCTGCCGCTCACAGTGCTCTGCGGTGTGCGCCTTCTGCCGAAAGACGTCCGGGAGCGGTGCTTAGCTCTGCAGAGCACCGTACCTTCGTCTTTAGCCTCTCTTCTCGTCTACATCTTAGCAAAAAGCTTTTCCACTCTGTCTGGCAAGGAGAAACTGTGCCAGCACAGAAAACATCTCCCATCGTGTTCTAGAAGCTGCACGGAGGTCTGCCGAGTGTTTTGCAAGAAGAGAAAGAAAGTTGTCCAAAACAGCTTGCAATCCAATATTAATGTGAATAGAAAAGGCAGGAGAGTGGTCAGGTACTGTTTTCTCTCCGTTGGCAAGCTGCGCACACAATCGCAGTGTTGTACAGCTTGTTTCATCACCTTTGCGAAGCTGCAGCTCTCTCCGGCTGCCGGAGACGAAGAAGCTGCTTCTTCACGCAAAGACGATTCTGCCGCTCACAGTGCTCTGCGGTGTGCGCCTTCTGCCGAAAGAGGTCCGGGAGCGGTGCTTAGCTCTGCAGAGCACCGTACCTTCGTCTTTAGCCTCTCTTCTCATCTACATCTCAGCAAAAAGCTTTTCCACTCTGTCTGGCAAGGAGAAACTGTGCCAGCACAGAAAACATCTCCCATCGTGTTCTAGAGGCTGCACGGAGGTCTGCCGAGTGTTTTGCAAGAAGAGAAAGAAAGTTGTCCAAAACAGCTTGCAATCGAATGTTCATGTGATTACAAAAGGCAGGAGAGTTGTCAGGTACTGTTTTCTCTCAGTTGGCAAGCTGCGCACACAATCGCAGTTTTGTACAGCTTGTTTCATCACCTTTGCCAAGTTGCCGCTCTCTCCGGCTCCCGGAGACGAAGAAGCTGCTTCTTCGCGCAAAGACGATTCTGCCGCTCACAGTGCTCTGCGGTGTGCGCCTTCTGCCGAAAGAGGCACGGGAGCGGTGCTTAGCTCTGCAGAGCACCGTACCTTCGTCTTTAGCCTCTCTTCTCATCTACATCTTAGCAAAAAGCTTTTCCACTCTGTCTGGCAAGGAGAAACTGTGCCAGCACAGAAAACATCTCCCATCGTGTTCTAGAGGCTGCACGGAGGTCTGCCGAGTGTTTTGCAAGAAGAGAAAGATAGTTGTCCAAAACAGCTTGCAATCGAATATTCATGTGAATAGAAAAGGCAGGAGAGTGGTCAGGTACTGTTTTCTCTCAGTTGGCAAGCTGCGCACACAATCGCAGTTTTGTACAGCTTGTTTCATCACCTTTGCGAAGTTGCCGCTCTCTCCGGCTCCCGGAGACGAAGAAGCTGCTTCTTCGCGCAAAGACGATTCTGCCGCTCACAGTGCTCTGCGGTGTGCGCCTTCTGCCGAAAGAGGCACGGGAGCGGTGCTTAGCTCTGCAGAGCACCGTACCTTCGTCTTTAGCCTCTCTTCTCATCTACATCTTAGCAAAAAGCTTTTCCACTCTGTCTGGCAAGGAGAAACTGTGCCAGCACAGAAAACATCTCCCATCGTGTTCTAGAGGCTGCACGGAGGTCTGCCGAGTGTTTTGCAAGAAGAGAAAGAAAGTTGTCCAAAACAGCTTGCAATCCAATGTTCATGTGAATAGAAAAGGCAGGAGAGTGGTCAGGTACTGTTTTCTCTCAGTTGGCAAGCTGCGCACACAATCGCAGTTTTGAACAGCTTGTTTCATCACCTTTGCAAAGTTGCCGCTCTCTCCGGCTCCCGGAGACGAAGAAGCTGATTCTTCGCGCAAAGACGATTCTGCCGCTCACTGTGCTCTGCGGTGTGCGCCTTCTGCCGAAATAAGTCCGGGAGCGATGCTTAGCTCTGCAGAGTACCATACGTGGTTCTTTAGCCACGCTTCTCGTCTACATCTTAGCAAAAAGCTTTTCCACTCTGTCTGCCAAGGAGAAACTGTGCCAGCACAGAAAACATCTCCCATCGTGTTCTAGAGGCTGCACGGAGGTCTGCCGAGTGTTTTGCAAGAAGAGAAAGAAAGTTGTCCAAAACAGCTTGCAATCGAATGTTCAAGTGAATAGAAAAGGCAGGAGAGTGGTCAGGTACTGTTTTCTCTCAGTTGGCAAGCTGCGCACACAATCGCAGTGTTGTACAGCTTGTTTCATCACCTTTGCGAAGCTGCCGCTCTCTCCGTCTGCCGGAGACGAAGAAGCTGCTTCTTCGCGCAAAGACGATTCTGCCGCTCACAGTGCTCTGCGGTGTGCGCCTTCTGCCGAAAGACGCACGGGAGCGGTGTTTAGCTCTGCAGAGCACACTACCTTCGTCTTTAGCCTCTCTTCTAGTCTACATCCTAGCAGAAAGCTTTTCCACTCTGTCTGGCAAGGAGAAACTGTGCCTGCACAAAAAACATCTCCCATCGTGTTCTAGAGGCTGCACGGAAGTCTGCCGAGTGTTTTGCAAGAAGAGAAAGAAAGTTGTCCAAAACAGCTTACAATCGAATGTTCATGTGATTACAAAAGGCAGGAGAGTGGTCAGGTACTGTTTTCTCTCAGTTGGAAAGCTGCGCACACAATCGCAGCGTTGTACAGCTTGTTTCATCACCTTTGCGAAGCTGCCGCTCTCTCCGGCTCCCGGAGACGAAGAAGCTGCTTCTTCGCGCAAAGACGATTCTGCCGCTCACAGTGCTCTGCGGTGTGCGCCTTCTGCCGAAAGACGTCCGGGAGCGGTGCTTAGCTCTGCAGAGCACCGTACCTTCGTCTTTAGCCTCTCTTCTCGTCTACATCTCAGCAAAAAGCTTTTCCACTCTGTCTGGCAAGGAGAAACTGTGCCAGCACAGAAAACATCTCCCATCGTGTTCTAGAAGCTGCACGGAGGTCTGACGAGTGTTTTGCAAGAAGAGAAAGAAAGCTGTCCAAAACAGCTTGCAATCGAATGTTCATGTGAATAGAAAAGGCAGGAGAGTGGTCAGGTACTGTTTTCTCTCAGTTGGCAAGCTGCGCACACAATCGCAGTGTTGTACAGCTTGTTTCATCACCTTTGCGAAGTTGCCGCTCTCTCCGGCTCCCGGAGACGAAGAAGCTGCTTCTTCGCGCAAAGACGATTCTGCCGCTCACAGTGCTCTGCGGTGTGCGCCTTCTGCCGAAAGAGGCACGGGAGCGGTGCTTAGCTCTGCAGAGCACCGTACCTTCGTCTTTAGCCTCTCTTCTCATCTACATCTTAGCAAAAAGCTTTTCCACTCTGTCTGGCAAGGAGAAACTGTGCCAGCACAGAAAACATCTCCCATCGTGTTCTAGAGGCTGCACGGAGGTCTGCCGAGTGTTTTGCAAGAAGAGAAAGAAAGTTGTCCAAAACAGCTTGCAATCGAATGTTCATGTGAATAGAAAAGGCAGGAGAGTGGTCAGGTACTGTTTTCTCTCAGCTGGCAAGCTGCGCACACAATCGCAGTGTTGTACAGCTTGTTTCATCACCTTTGCCAAGTTGCCGCTCTCTCCGGCTCCCGGAGACGAAGAAGCTGCTTCTTCGCGCAAAGACGATTCTGCCGCTCACAGTGCTCTGCGGTGTGCGCCTTCTGCCGAAAGAGGCACGGGAGCGGTGCTTAGCTCTGCAGAGCACCGTACCTTCGTCTTTAGCCTCTCTTCTCATCTACATCTTAGCAAAAAGCTTTTCCACTCTGTCTGGCAAGGAGAAACTGTGCCAGCACAGAAAACATCTCCCATCGTGTTCTAGAGGCTGCACGGAGGTCTGCCGAGTGTTTTGCAAGAAGAGAAAGAAAGTTGTCCAAAACAGCTTGCAATCGAATGTTCATGTGAATAGAAAAGGCAGGAGAGTGGTCAGGTACTGTTTTCTCTCAGTTGGCAAGCTGCGCACACAATCGCAGTGTTGTACAGCTTGTTTCATCACCTTTGCGAAGTTGCCGCTCTCTCCGGCTCCCGGAGACGAAGAAGCTGCTTCTTCGCGCAAAGACGATTCTGCCGCTCACAGTGCTCTGCGGTGTGCGCCTTCTGCCGAAAGAGGTCCGGGAGCGGTGCTTAGCTCTGCAGAGCACCGTACCTTCGTCTTTAGCCTCTCTTCTCATCTACATCTTAGCAAAAAGCTTTTCCACTCTGTCTGGCAAGGAGAAACTTTGCCAGCACAGAAAACATCTCCCATGGTCTTCTAGAGGCTGCACGGAGGTCTGCCGAGTGTTTTGCAAGAAGAGAAAGAAAGTTGTCCAAAACAGCTTGCAATCGAATGTTCATGTGAATAGAAAAGGCAGGAGAGTGGTCAGGTACTGTTTTCTCTCAGTTGGCAAGCTGCGCACACAATCGCAGTGTTGTACAGCTTGTTTCATCACCTTTGCGAAGTTGCCGCTCTCTCCGGCTCCCGGAGACGAAGAAGCTGCTTCTTCGAGCAAAGACGATTCTGCCGCTCACAGTGCTCTGCGGTGTGCTCCTTCTGCCGAAAGAGGTCCGGGAGCGGTGCTTAGCTCTGCAGAACACCGTACCTTCGTCTTTAGCCTCTCTTCTCGTCTACATCTTAGCAAAAAGCTTTTCCACTCTGTCTGGCAAGGAGAAACTGTGCCAGCACAAAAAACATCTCCCATCGTGTTCTAGAGGCTGCACGGAGGTCTGCCGAGTGTTTTTCAAGAAGAGAAAGAAAGTTGTCCAAAACAGCGTGCAATCGAATGTTCAAGTGAATAGAAAAGGCAGGAGAGTGGTCAGGTACTGTTTTCTCTCACTTGGCAAGCTGCGCACACAATCGCAGTGTTGTACAGCTTGTTTCATCACCTTTGCCAAGTTGCCGCTCTCTCCGGCTCCCGGAGACGAAGAAGCTGCTTCTTCGCGCAAAGACGATTCTGCCGCTCACAGTGCTCTGCGGTGTGCGCCTTCTGCCGAAAGACGTCCGGGAGCGGTGCTTAGCTCTGCAGAGCACCGTACCTTCGTCTTTAGCCTCTCTTCTCGTCTACATCTTAGCAAAAAGCTTTTCCACTCTGTCTGGCAAGGAGAAACTGTGCCAGCACAGAAAACATCTCCCATCGTGTTCTAGAAGCTGCACGGAGGTCTGCCGAGTGTTTTGTAAGAAGAGAAGGAAAGTTGTCCAAAACAGCTTGCAATCGAATGTTCATGTGAATAGAAAAGGCAGGAGAGTGGTCAGGTACTGTTTTCTCTCACTTGGCAAGCTGCTCACACAATCGCAGTGTTGTACAGCTTGTTTCATCACCTTTGCGAAGTTGCCGCTCTCTCCGGCTCCCGGAGACGAAGAAGCTGCTTCTTCGCGCAAAGACGATTCTGCCGCTCACAGTGCTCTGCGGTGTGCGCCTTCTGCCGAAAGAGGCGCGGGAGCGGTGCTTAGCTCTGCAGAGCACCGTACCTTCGTCTTTAGCCTCTCTTCTCGTCTACATCTGAGCAAAAAGCTTTTCCACTCTGTCTGGCAAGGAGAAACTGTGCCAGCACAGAAAACATCTCCCATCGTGTTCTAGAGGCTGCACGGAGGTCTGCCGAGTGTTTTGCAAGAAGAGAAAGAAAGTTGTCCAAAACAGCTTGCAATCGAATGTTCATGTGAATGGAAAAGGCAGGAGAGTGGTCAGGTACTGTTTTCTCTCACTTGGCAAGCTGCGCACACAATCGCAGTGTTGTACAGCTTGTTTCATCACCTTTGCCAAGTTGCCGCTCTCTCCGGCTGCCGGAGACGAAGAAGCTGCTTCTTCGCGCAAAGACGATTCTGCCGCTCACAGTGCTCTGCGGTGTGCGCCTTCTGCCGAAAGAGGTTCGGGACCGATGCTTAGCTCTGCAGAGTACCATACGTGATTCTTTAGCCTCGCTTCTCGTCTACATCTTAGCTAAAAGCTTTTCCACTCTGTCTGGCAAGGACAAACTGTGCCAGCACAGAAAACATCTCCCATCTTGTTCTAGAGGCTGCACGGAGGTCTGCCGAGTGTTTTGCAAGAAGAGAAAGAAAGTTGTCCAAAACAGCTTGCAATCGAATGTTCATGTGAATAGAAAAGGCAGGAGAGTGGTCAGGTACTGTTTTCTCTCACTTGGCAAGCTGCGCACACAATCGCAGTGTTGTACAGCTTGTTTCATCACCTTTGCGAAGCTGCCGCTCTCTCCGGCTGCCGGAGACGAAGAAGCTGCTTCTTCGCGCAAAGACGATTCTGCCGCTCACAGTGCTCTGCGGTGTGCGCCTTCTGCCGAAAGACGCACGGGAGCGGTGTTTAGCTCTGCAGAGCACACTACCTTCGTCTTTAGCCTCTCTTCTCGTCTACATCCTAGCAGAAAGCTTTTCCACTCTGTCTGGCAAGGAGAAACTGTGCCTGCACAAAAAACATCTCCCATCGTGTTCTAGAGGCTGCACGGAAGTCTGCCGAGTGTTTTGCAAGAAGAGAAAGAAAGTTGTCCAAAACAGCTTACAATCGAATGTTCATGTGATTACAAAAGGCAGGAGAGTGGTCAGGTACTGTTTTCTCTCAGTTGGCAAGCTGCGCACACAATCGCAGCGTTGTACAGCTTGTTTCATCACCTTTGCGAAGCTGCCGCTCTCTCCGGCTCCCGGAGACGAAGAAGCTGCTTCTTCGCGCAAAGACGATTCTGCCGCTCACAGTGCTCTGCGGTGTGCGCCTTCTGCCGAAAGACGTCCGGGAGCGGTGCTTAGCTCTGCAGAGCACCGTACCTTCGTCTTTAGCCTCTCTTCTCGTCTACATCTCAGCAAAAAGCTTTTCCACTCTGTCTGGCAAGGAGAAACTGTGCCAGCACAGAAAACATCTCCCATCGTGTTCTAGAAGCTGCACGTAGGTCTGACGAGTGTTTTGCAAGAAGAGAAAGAAAGTTGTCCAAAACAGCTTGCAATCGAATGTTCATGTGAATAGAAAAGGCAGGAGAGTGGTCAGGTACTGTTTTCTCTCACTTGGCAAGCTGCGCACACAATCGCAGTGTTGTACAGCTTGTTTCATCACCTTTGCCAAGTTGCCGCTCTCTCCGGCTCCCGGAGACGAAGAAGCTGCTTCTTCGCGCAAAGACGATTCTGCCGCTCACAGTGCTCTGCGGTGTGCGCCTTCTGCCGAAAGAGGCACGGGAGCGGTGCTTAGCTCTGCAGAGCACCGTACCTTCGTCTTTAGCCTCTCTTCTCATCTACATCTTAGCAAAAAGCTTTTCCACTCTGTCTGGCAAGGAGAAACTGTGCCAGCACAGAAAACATCTCCCATCGTGTTCTAGAGGCTGCACGGAGGTCTGCCGAGTGTTTTGCAAGAAGAGAAAGAAAGTTGTCCAAAACAGCTTGCAATCGAATGTTCAAGTGAATAGAAAAGGCAGGAGAGTGGTCAGGTACTATTTTCTCTCACTTGGCAAGCTGCGCACACAATCGCAGTGTTGTACAGCTTGTTTCATCACCTTTGCCAAGTTGCCGCTCTCTCCGGCTCCCGGAGACGAAGAAGCTGCTTCTTCGCGCAAAGACGATTCTGCCGCTCACAGTGCTCTGCGGTGTGCGCCTTCTGCCGAAAGACGTCCGGGAGCGGTGCTTAGCTCTGCAGAGCACCGTACCTTCGTCTTTAGCCTCTCTTCTCGTCTACATCTTAGCAAAAAGCTTTTCCACTCTGTCTGGCAAGGAGAAACTGTGCCAGCACAGAAAACATCTCCCATCGTGTTCTAGAAGCTGCACGGAGGTCTGCCGAGTGTTTTGTAAGAAGAGAAGGAAAGTTGTCCAAAACAGCTTGCAATCGAATGTTCATGTGAATAGAAAAGGCAGGAGAGTGGTCAGGTACTGTTTTCTCTCACTTGGCAAGCTGCTCACACAATCGCAGTGTTGTACAGCTTGTTTCATCACCTTTGCAAAGTTGCCGCTCTCTCCGGCTCCCGGAGACGAAGAAGCTGCTTCTTCGCGCAAAGACGATTCTGCCGCTCACAGTGCTCTGCGGTGTGCGCCTTCTGCCGAAAGAGGCGCGGGAGCGGTGCTTAGCTCTGCAGAGCACCGTACCTTCGTCTTTAGCCTCTCTTCTCGTCTACATCTTAGCAAAAAGCTTTTCCACTCTGTCTGGCAAGGAGAAACTGTGCCAGCACAGAAAACATCTCCCATCGTGTTCTAGAGGCTGCACGGAGGTCTGCCGAGTGTTTTGCAAGAAGAGAAAGAAAGTTGTCCAAAACAGCTTGCAATCGAATGTTCATGTGAATGGAAAAGGCAGGAGAGTGGTCAGGTACTGTTTTCTCTCAGTTGGCAAGCTGCGCACACAATCGCAGTGTTGTACAGCTTGTTTCATCACCTTTGCCAAGTTGCCGCTCTCTCCGGCTCCCGGAGACGAAGAAGCTGCTTCTTCGCGCAAAGACGATTCTGCCGCTCACAGTGCTCTGCGGTGTGCGCCTTCTGCCGAAAGAGGTTCGGGACCGATGCTTAGCTCTGCAGAGTACCATACGTGATTCTTTAGCCTCGCTTCTCGTCTACATCTTAGCTAAAAGCTTTTCCACTCTGTCTGGCAAGGTGAAACTGTGCCAGCACAGAAAACATCTCCCATCGTGTTCTAGATGCTGCACGGAGGTCTGCCGAGTGTTTTGCAAGAAGAGAAAGAAAGTTGTCCAAAACAGCTTGCAATCGAAT
The DNA here is from genome assembly GCF_028551555.1 of Melozone crissalis. NCBI lineage: Eukaryota > Metazoa > Chordata > Aves > Passeriformes > Passerellidae > Melozone > Melozone crissalis. The sequence continues at coordinate 105,480 of NW_026535958.1, forward strand.
GTTCATGTGAATAGAAAAGGCAGGAGAGTGGTCAGGTACTGTTTTCTCTCAGTTGGCAAGCTGCGCACACAATCGCAGTGTTGTAAAGCTTGTTTCATCACCTTTGCGAAGCTGCCGCTCTCTCCGGCTCCCGGAGACGAAGAAGCTGCTTCTTCGCGCAAAGACGATTCTGCCGCTCACAGTGCTCTGCGGTGTGCGCCTTCTGCCGAAAGACGCACGGGAGCGGTGTTTAGCTCTGCAGAGCACAGTACCTTCGTCTTTAGCCTCTCTTCTCGTCTACATCCTAGCAGAAAGCTTTTCCACTCTATCTGGCAAGGAGAAACTGTGCCTGCACAAAAAACATCTCCCATCGTGTTCTAGAGGCTGCACGGAGGTCTGCCGAGAGTTTTGCAAGAAGAGAAAGAAAGTTGCCCAAAACAGCTTACAATCGAATGTTCATGTGAATAGAAAAGGCAGGAGAGTGGTCAGGTACTGTTTTCTCTCTGTTGGCAAGCTGCGCACACAATCGCAGTGTTGTACAGCTTGTTTCATCACCTTTGCGAAGCTGCCGCTCTCTCCGGCTCCCGGAGACGAAGAAGCTGCTTCTTCGCGCAAAGACGATTCTGCCGCTCACAGTGCTCTGCGGTGTGCGCCTTCTGCCGAAAGACGTCCGGGAGCGGTGCTTAGCTCTGCAGAGCACCGTACCTTCGTCTTTAGCCTCTCTTCTCGTCTACATCTTAGCAAAAAGCTTTTCCACTCTGTCTGGCAAGGAGAAACTGTGCCAGCACAGAAAACATCTCCCATCGTGTTCTAGAAGCTGCACGGAGGTCTGCCGAGTGTTTTGCAAGAAGAGAAAGAAAGTTGTCCAAAACAGCTTGCAATCGAATGTTCATGTGAATAGAAAAGGCAGGAGAGTGGTCAGGTACTGTTTTCTCTCAGTTGGCAAGCTGCGCACACAATCGCAGTGTTGTACAGCTTGTTTCATCACCTTTGCCAAGTTGCCGCTCTCTCCGGCTGCCGGAGACGAAGAAGCTGCTTCTTCGCGCAAAGACGATTCTGCCGCTCACAGTGCTCTGCGGTGTGCGCCTTCTGCCGAAAGAGGTCCGGGAGCGGTGCTTAGCTCTGCAGAGCACCGTACCTTCGTCTTTAGCCTCTCTTCTCATCTACATCTTAGCAAAAAGCTTTTCCACTCTGTCTGGCAAGGAGAAACTTTGCCAGCACAGAAAACATCTCCCATCGTGTTCTAGAGGCTGCACGGAGGTCTGCCGAGTGTTTTGCAAGAAGAGAAAGAAAGTTGTCCAAAACAGCTTGCAATCGAATGTTCAAGTGAATAGAAAAGGCAGGAGAGTGGTCAGGTACTGTTTTCTCTCAGTTGGCAAGCTGCGCACACAATCGCAGTGTTGTACAGCTTGTTTCATCACCTTTGCGAAGTTGCCGCTCTCTCCGGCTCCCGGAGACGAAGAAGCTGCTTCTTCGCGCAAAGACGATTCTGCCGCTCACAGTGCTCTGCGGTGTGCGCCTTCTGCCGAAAGAGGTCCGGTAGCGGTGCTTAGCTCTGCAGAGCACCGTACCTTCGTCTTTAGCCTCTCTTCTCGTCTACATCTTAGCAAAAAGCTTTTCCACTCTGTCTGGCAAGGAGAAACTGTGCCAGCACAGAAAACATCTCCCATCGTGTTCTAGAAGCTGCACGGAGGTCTGCCGAGTGTTTTGTAAGAAGAGAAGGAAAGTTGTCCAAAACAGCTTGCAATCGAATGTTCATGTGAATAGAAAAGGCAGGAGAGTGGTCAGGTACTGTTTTCTCTCACTTGGCAAGCTGCTCACACAATCGCAGTGTTGTACAGCTTCTTTCATCACCTTTGCGAAGTTGCCGCTCTCTCCGGCTCCCGGAGACGAAGAAGCTGCTTCTTCGCGCAAAGACGATTCTGCCGCTCACAGTGCTCTGCGGTGTGCGCCTTCTGCCGAAAGAGGCGCGGGAGCGGTGCTTAGCTCTGCAGAGCACCGTACCTTCGTCTTTAGCCTCTCTTCTCGTCTACATCTTAGCAAAAAGCTTTTCCACTCTGTCTGGCAAGGAGAAACTGTGCCAGCACAGAAAACATCTCCCATCGTGTTCTAGAGGCTGCACGGAGGTCTGCCGAGTGTTTTGCAAGAAGAGAAAGAAAGTTGTCCAAAACAGCTTGCAATCGAATGTTCATGTGAATGGAAAAGGCAGGAGAGTGGTCAGGTACTGTTTTCTCTCAGTTGGCAAGCTGCGCACACAATCGCAGTGTTGTACAGCTTGTTTCATCACCTTTGCCAAGTTGCCGCTCTCTCCGGCTGCCGGAGACGAAGAAGCTGCTTCTTCGCGCAAAGACGATTCTGCCGCTCACAGTGCTCTGCGGTGTGCGCCTTCTGCCGAAAGAGGTTCGGGACCGATGCTTAGCTCTGCAGAGTACCATACGTGATTCTTTAGCCTCGCTTCTCGTCTACATCTTAGCTAAAAGCTTTTCCACTCTGTCTGGCAAGGACAAACTGTGCCAGCACAGAAAACATCTCCCATCGTGTTCTAGAGGCTGCACGGAGGTCTGCCGAGTGTTTTGCAAGAAGAGAAAGAAAGTTGTCCAAAACAGCTTGCAATCGAATTTTCATGTGAATAGAAAAGGCAGGAGAGTGGTCAGGTACTGTTTTCTCTCACTTGGCAAGCTGCGCACACAATCGCAGTGTTGTACAGCTTGTTTCATCACCTTTGCGAAGCTGCCGCTCTCTCCGGCTCCCGGAGACGAAGAAGCTGCTTCTTCGCGCAAAGACGATTCTGCCGCTCACAGTGCTCTGCGGTGTGCGCCTTCTGCCGAAAGACGCACGGGAGCGGTGTTTAGCTCTGCAGAGCACACTACCTTCGTCTTTAGCCTCTCTTCTCGTCTACATCCTAGCAGAAAGCTTTTCCACTCTGTCTGGCAAGGAGAAACTGTGCCTGCACAAAAAACATCTCCCATCGTGTACTAGAGGCTGCACGGAAGTCTGCCGAGTGTTTTGCAAGAAGAGAAAGAAAGTTGTCCAAAACAGCTTACAATCGAATGTTCATGTGATTACAAAAGGCAGGAGAGTGGTCAGGTACTGTTTTCTCTCAGTTGGCAAGCTGCGCACACAATCGCAGCGTTGTACAGCTTGTTTCATCACCTTTGCGAAGCTGCCGCTCTCTCCGGCTCCCGGAGACGAAGAAGCTGCTTCTTCGCGCAAAGACGATTCTGCCGCTCACAGCGCTCTGCGGTGTGCGCCTTCTGCCGAAAGAGGCACGGGAGCGGTGCTTAGCTCTGCAGAGCACCGTACCTTCGTCTTTAGCCTCTCTTCTCATCTACATCTTAGCAAAAAGCTTTTCCACTCTGTCTGGCAAGGAGAAACTGTGCCAGCACAGAAAACATCTCCCATCGTGTTCTAGAGGCTGCACGGAGGTCTGACGAGTGTTTTGCAAGAAGAGAAAGAAAGTTGTCCAAAACAGCTTGCAATCGAATGTTCATGTGAATAGAAAAGGCAGGAGAGTGGTCAGGTACTGTTTTCTCTCAGTTGGCAAGCTGCGCACACAATCGCAGTGTTGTACAGCTTGTTTCATCACCTTTGCGAAGTTGCCGCTCTCTCCGGCTCCCGGAGACGAAGAAGCTGCTTCTTCGCGCAAAGACGATTCTGCCGCTCACAGTGCTCTGCGGTGTGCGCCTTCTGCCGAAAGAGGTCCGGGAGCGGTGCTTAGCTCTGCAGAGCACCGTACCTTCGTCTTTAGCCTCTCTTCTCATCTACATCTTAGCAAAAAGCTTTTCCACTCTGTCTGGCAAGGAGAAACTTTGCCAGCACAGAAAACATCTCCCATGGTCTTCTAGAGGCTGCACGGAGGTCTGCCGAGTGTTTTGCAAGAAGAGAAAGAAAGTTGTCCAAAACAGCTTGCAATCGAATGTTCATGTGAATAGAAAAGGCAGGAGAGTGGTCAGGTACTGTTTTCTCTCAGTTGGCAAGCTGCGCACACAATCGCAGTGTTGTACAGCTTGTTTCATCACCTTTGCGAAGTTGCCGCTCTCTCCGGCTCCCGGAGACGAAGAAGCTGCTTCTTCGCGCAAAGACGATTCTGCCGCTCACAGTGCTCTGCGGTGTGCGCCTTCTGCCGAAAGACGCCCGGGAGCGGTGCTTAGCTCTGCAGAGCACCGTACCTTCGTCTTTAGCCTCTCTTCTCGTCTACATCTTAGCAAAAAGCTTTTCCACTCTGTCTGGCAAGGAGAAACTGTGCCAGCACAAAAAACATCTCCCATCGTGTTCTAGAGGCTGCACGGAGGTCTGCCGAGTGTTTTGCAAGAAGAGAAAGAAAGTTGTCCAAAACAGCTTGCAATCGAATGTTCAAGTGAATAGAAAAGGCAGGAGAGTGGTCAGGTACTATTTTCTCTCACTTGGCAAGCTGCGCACACAATCGCAGTGTTGTACAGCTTATTTCATCACCTTTGCGAAGTTGCCGCTCTCTCCGGCTGCCGGAGACGAAGAAGCTGCTTCTTCGCGCAAAGACGATTCTGCCGCTCACAGTGCTCTGCGGTGTGCGCCTTCTGCCGAAAGACGTCCGGGAGCGGTGCTTAGCTCTGCAGAGCACCGTACCTTCGTCTTTAGCCTCTCTTCTCGTCTACATCTTAGCAAAAAGCTTTTCCACTCTGTCTGGCAAGGAGAAACTGTGCCAGCACAGAAAACATCTCCCATCGTGTTCTAGAAGCTGCACGGAGGTCTGCCGAGTGTTTTGTAAGAAGAGAAGGAAAGTTGTCCAAAACAGCTTGCAATCGAATGTTCATGTGAATAGAAAAGGCAGGAGAGTGGTCAGGTACTGTTTTCTCTCACTTGGCAAGCTGCTCACACAATCGCAGTGTTGTACAGCTTGTTTCATCACCTTTGCGAAGTTGCCGCTCTCTCCGGCTCCCGGAGACGAAGAAGCTGCTTCTTCGCGCAAAGACGATTCTGCCGCTCACAGTGCTCTGCGGTGTGCGCCTTCTGCCGAAATAGGTTCGGGACCGATGCTTAGCTCTGCAGAGTACCATACGTGATTCTTTAGCCTCGCTTCTCGTCTACATCTTAGCAAAAAGCTTTTCCACTCTGTCTGGCAAGGAGAAACTGTGCCAGCACAGAAAACATCTCCCATCGTGTTCTAGAGGCTGCACGGAGGTCTGCCGAGTGTTTTGCAAGAAGAGAAAGAAAGTTGTCCAAAACAGCTTGCAATCGAATGTTCATGTGAATAGAAAAGGCAGGAGAGTGGTCAGGTACTGTTTTCTCTCACTTGGCAAGCTGCGCACACAATCGCAGTGTTGTACAGCTTGTTTCATCACCTTTGCGAAGCTGCCGCTCTCTCCGGCTCCCGGAGACGAAGAAGCTGCTTCTTCGCGCAAAGACGATTCTGCCGCTCACAGTGCTCTGCGGTGTGCGCCTTCTGCCGAAAGAGGCCCGGGAGCGGTGTTTAGCTCTGCAGAGCACAGTACCTTCGTCTTTAGCCTCTCTTCTCGTCTACATCCTAGCAGAAAGCTTTTCCACTCTGTCTGGCAAGGAGAAACTGTGCCTGCACAAAAAACATCTCCCATCGTGTTCTAGAGGCTGCACGGAAGTCTGCCGAGTGTTTTGCAAGAAGAGAAAGAAAGTTGTCCAAAACAGCTTACAATCGAATGTTCATGTGATTACAAAAGGCAGGAGAGTGGTCAGGTACTGTTTTCTCTCAGTTGGCAAGCTGCGCACACAATCGCAGCGTTGTACAGCTTGTTTCATCACCTTTGCGAAGCAGCCGCTCTCTCCGGCTCCCGGAGACGAAGAAGCTGCTTCTTCGCGCAAAGACGATTCTGCCGCTCACAGCGCTCTGCGGTGTGCGCCTTCTGCCGAAAGAGGCACGGGAGCGGTGCTTAGCTCTGCAGAGCACCGTACCTTCGTCTTTAGCCTCTCTTCTCATCTACATCTTAGCAAAAAGCTTTTCCACTCTGTCTGGCAAGGAGAAACTGTGCCAGCACAGAAAACATCTCCCATCGTGTTCTAGAGGCTGCACGGAGGTCTGACGAGTGTTTTGCAAGAAGAGAAAGAAAGTTGTCCAAAACAGCTTGCAATCGAATGTTCATGTGAATAGAAAAGGCAGGAGAGTGGTCAGGTACTGTTTTCTCTCAGTTGGCAAGCTGCGCACACAATCGCAGTGTTGTACAGCTTGTTTCATCACCTTTGCGAAGTTGCCGCTCTCTCCGGCTCCCGGAGACGAAGAAGCTGCTTCTTCGCGCAAAGACGATTCTGCCGCTCACAGTGCTCTGCGGTGTGCGCCTTCTGCCGAAAGAGGTCCGGGAGCGGTGCTTAGCTCTGCAGAGCACCGTACCTTCGTCTTTAGCCTCTCTTCTCATCTACATCTTAGCAAAAAGCTTTTCCACTCTGTCTGGCAAGGAGAAACTTTGCCAGCACAGAAAACATCTCCCATGGTCTTCTAGAGGCTGCACGGAGGTCTGCCGAGTGTTTTGCAAGAAGAGAAAGAAAGTTGTCCAAAACAGCTTGCAATCGAATGTTCATGTGAATAGAAAAGGCAGGAGAGTGGTCAGGTACTGTTTTCTCTCAGTTGGCAAGCTGCGCACACAATCGCAGTGTTGTACAGCTTGTTTCATCACCTTTGCGAAGTTGCCGCTCTCTCCGGCTCCCGGAGACGAAGAAGCTGCTTCTTCGCGCAAAGACGATTCTGCCGCTCACAGTGCTCTGCGGTGTGCGCCTTCTGCCGAAAGACGCCCGGGAGCGGTGCTTAGCTCTGCAGAGCACCGTACCTTCGTCTTTAGCCTCTCTTCTCGTCTACATCTTAGCAAAAAGCTTTTCCACTCTGTCTGGCAAGGAGAAACTGTGCCAGCACAAAAAACATCTCCCATCGTGTTCTAGAGGCTGCACGGAGGTCTGCCGAGTGTTTTGCAAGAAGAGAAAGAAAGTTGTCCAAAACAGCTTGCAATCGAATGTTCAAGTGAATAGAAAAGGCAGGAGAGTGGTCAGGTACTATTTTCTCTCACTTGGCAAGCTGCGCACACAATCGCAGTGTTGTACAGCTTATTTCATCACCTTTGCGAAGTTGCCGCTCTCTCCGGCTGCCGGAGACGAAGAAGCTGCTTCTTCGCGCAAAGACGATTCTGCCGCTCACAGTGCTCTGCGGTGTGCGCCTTCTGCCGAAAGACGTCCGGGAGCGGTGCTTAGCTCTGCAGAGCACCGTACCTTCGTCTTTAGCCTCTCTTCTCGTCTACATCTTAGCAAAAAGCTTTTCCACTCTGTCTGGCAAGGAGAAACTGTGCCAGCACAGAAAACATCTCCCATCGTATTCTAGAAGCTGCACGGAGGTCTGCCGAGTGTTTTGTAAGAAGAGAAGGAAAGTTGTCCAAAACAGCTTGCAATCGAATGTTCATGTGAATAGAAAAGGCAGGAGAGTGGTCAGGTACTGTTTTCTCTCACTTGGCAAGCTGCTCACACAATCGCAGTGTTGTACAGCTTGTTTCATCACCTTTGCGAAGTTGCCGCTCTCTCCGGCTCCCGGAGACGAAGAAGCTGCTTCTTCGCGCAAAGACGATTCTGCCGCTCACAGTGCTCTGCGGTGTGCGCCTTCTGCCGAAATAGGTTCGGGACCGATGCTTAGCTCTGCAGAGTACCATACGTGATTCTTTAGCCTCGCTTCTCGTCTACATCTTAGCAAAAAGCTTTTCCACTCTGTCTGGCAAGGAGAAACTGTGCCAGCACAGAAAACATCTCCCATCGTGTTCTAGAGGCTGCACGGAAGTCTGCCGAGTGTTTTGCAAGAAGAGAAAGAAAGTTGTCCAAAACAGCTTGCAATCGAATGTTCATGTGAATAGAAAAGGCAGGAGAGTGGTCAGGTACTGTTTTCTCTCACTTGGCAAGCTGCGCACACAATCGCAGTGTTGTACAGCTTGTTTCATCACCTTTGCGAAGCTGCCGCTCTCTCCGGCTGCCGGAGACGAAGAAGCTGCTTCTTCGCGCAAAGACGATTCTGCCGCTCACAGTGCTCTGCGGTGTGCGCCTTCTGCCGAAAGAGGCCCGGGAGCGGTGTTTAGCTCTGCAGAGCACAGTACCTTCGTCTTTAGCCTCTCTTCTCGTCTACATCCTAGCAGAAAGCTTTTCCACTCTGTCTGGCAAGGAGAAACTGTGCCTGCACAAAAAACATCTCCCATCGTGTTCTAGAGGCTGCACGGAAGTCTGCCGAGTGTTTTGCAAGAAGAGAAAGAAAGTTGTCCAAAACAGCTTACAATCGAATGTTCATGTGATTACAAAAGGCAGGAGAGTGGTCAGGTACTGTTTTCTCTCAGTTGGCAAGCTGCGCACACAATCGCAGTGTTGTACAGCTTGTTTCATCACCTTTGCGAAGCTGCCGCTCTCTCCGGCTCCCGGAGACGAAGAAGCTGCTTCTTCGCGCAAAGACGATTCTGCCGCTCACAGTGCTCTGCGGTGTGCGCCTTCTGCTGAAAGACGTCCGGGAGCGGTGCTTAGCTCTGCAGAGCACCGTACCTTCGTCTTTAGCCTCTCTTCTCGTCTACATCTTAGCAAAAAGCTTTTCCACTCTGTCTGGCAAGGAGAAACTGTGCCAGCACAGAAAACATCTCCCATCGTGTTCTAGAAGCTGCACGGAGATCTGCCGAGTGTTTTGCAAGAAGAGAAAGAAAGTTGTCCAAAACAGCTTGCAATCCAATATTAATGTGAATAGAAAAGGCAGGAGAGTGGTCAGGTACTGTTTTCTCTCAGTTGGCAAGCTGCGCACACAATCGCAGTGTTGTACAGCTTGTTTCATCACCTTTGCCAAGTTGCCGCTCTCTCTGGCTCCCGGAGACGAAGAAGCTGCTTCTTTGCGCAAAGACGATTCTGCCGCTCACAGTGCTCTGCGGTGTGCGCCTTCTGCCGAAAGACGTCCGGGAGCGGTGCTTAGCTCTGCAGAGCACCGTACCTTCGTCTTTAGCCTCTCTTCTCATCTGCATCTTAGCAAAAAGCTTTTCCACTCTGTCTGGCAAGGAGAAACTGTGCCAGCACAGAAAACATCTCCCATCGTGTTCTAGAGGCTGCACGGAGGTCTGCCGAGTGTTTTGCAAGAAGAGAAAGAAAGTTGTCCAAAACAGCTTGCAATCGAATGTTCAAGTGAATAGAAAAGGCAGGAGAGTGGTCAGGTACTGTTTTCTCTCAGTTGGCAAGCTGCGCACACAATCGCAGTGTTGTACAGCTTGTTTCATCACCTTTGCGAAGCTGCCGCTCTCTCCGGCTCCCGGAGACGAAGAAGCTGCTTCTTCGCGCAAAGACGATTCTGCCGCTCACAGTGCTCTGCGGTGTGCGCCTTCTGCCGAAAGACGTCCGGGAGCGGTGCTTAGCTCTGCAGAGCACCGTACCTTCGTCTTTAGCCTCTCTTCTCGTCTACATCTTAGCAAAAAGCTTTTCCACTCTGTCTGGCAAGGAGAAACTGTGCCAGCACAGAAAACATCTCCCATCGTGTTCTAGAAGCTGCACGGAGATCTGCCGAGAGTTTTGCAAGAAGAGAAAAAAGTTGTCCAAAACAGCTTGCAATCCAATATTAATGTGAATAGAAAAGGCAGGAGAGTGGTCAGGTACTGTTTTCTCTCAGTTGGCAAGCTGCGCACACAATCGCAGTGTTGTACAGCTTGTTTCATCACCTTTGCGAAGCTGCAGCTCTCTCCGGCTGCCGGAGACGAAGAAGCTGCTTCTTCGCGCAAAGACGATTCTGCCGCTCACAGTGCTCTGCGGTGTGCGCCTTCTGCCGAAAGAGGTCCGGGAGCGGTGCTTAGCTCTGCAGAGCACCGTACCTTCGTCTTTAGCCTCTCTTCTCGTCTACATCTTAGCAAAAAGCTTTTCCACTCTGTCTGGCAAGGAGAAACTGTGCCAGCACAGAAAACATCTCCCATCGTGTTCTAGAAGCTGCACGGAGGTCTGCCGAGTGTTTTGTAAGAAGAGAAGGAAAGTTGTCCAAAACAGCTTGCAATCGAATGTTCATGTGAATAGAAAAGGCAGGAGAGTGGTCAGGTACTGTTTTCTCTCACTTGGCAAGCTGCTCACACAATCGCAGTGTTGTACAGCTTGTTTCATCACCTTTGCAAAGTTGCCGCTCTCTCAGGCTCCCGGAGACGAAGAAGCTGCTTCTTCGCGCAAAGACGATTCTGCCGCTCACAGTGCTCTGCGGTGTGCGCCTTCTGCCGAAAGAGGCGCGGGAGCGGTGCTTAGCTCTGCAGAGCACCGTACCTTCGTCTTTAGCCTCTCTTCTCGTCTACATCTTAGCAAAAAGCTTTTCCACTCTGTCTGGCAAGGAGAAACTGTGCCAGCACACAAAACATCTCCCATCGTGTTCTAGAGGCTGCACGGAGGTCTGCCGAGTGTTTTGCAAGAAGAGAAAGAAAGTTGTCCAAAACAGCTTGCAATCGAATGTTCATGTGAATGGAAAAGGCAGGAGAGTGGTCAGGTACTGTTTTCTCTCAGTTCGCAAGCTGCGCACACAATCGCAGTGTTGTACAGCTTGTTTCATCACCGTTGCGAAGCTGCCGCTCTCTCCGGCTGCCGGAGACGAAGAAGCTGCTTCTTCGCGCAAAGACGATTCTGCCGCTCACAGTGCACTGCGGTGTACGCCTTCTGCCGAAAGAGGTCCGGGAGCGATGCTTAGCTCTGCAGAGTACCATACGTGCTTCTTTAGCCTCTCTTCTCGTCTACATCTTAGCTAAAAGCTTTTCCACTCTGTCTGGCAAGGAGAAACTGTGCCAGCACAGAAAACATCTCCCATCGTGTTCTAGAGGCTGCACGGAGGTCTGCCGAGTGTTTTGCAAGAAGAGAAAGAAAGTTGTCCAAAACAGCTTGCAATCGAATGTTCATGTGAATAGAAAAGGCAGGAGAGTGGTCAGGTACTGTTTTCTCTCAGTTGGCAAGCTGCGCACACAATCGCAGTTTTGAACAGCTTGTTTCATCACCTTTGCGAGGTTGCAGCTCTCTCCGGCTCCCGGAGACGAAGAAGCTGCTTCTTCGCGCAAAGACGATTCTGCCGCTCACTGTGCTCTGCAGTGTGTGTCTTCTTCCGAAAGACGTCCGGGAGCGGTGCTTAGCTCTGCAGAGCACCGTACCTGCTTCTTTAGCCTCTCTTCTCGTCTACATCTTAGCAAAAAGCTTTTCCACTCTGTCTGGCAAGGAGAAACTGTGCCAGCACAAAAAACATCTCCCATCGTGTTCTAGAGGCTGCACGGAGGTCTGCCGAGAGTTTTGCAAGAAGAGAAAGAAAGTTGCCCAAAACAGCTTGCAATCCAATGTTCATGTGATTACAAAAGGCAGGAGAGTGGTCAGGTACTGTTTTCTCTCAGTTGGCAAGCTGCGCACACAATCGCAGTGTTGTACAGCTTGTTTCATCACCTTTGCGAGGTTGCAGCTCTCTCCGGCTCCCGGAGACGAAGAAGCTGCTTCTTCACGCAAAGACGATTCTGCCGCTCACTGTGCTCGGCAGTGTGTGTCTTCTTCCGAAAGAGGTCCGGGAGCGGTGCTTAGCTCTGCAGAGCACCGTACCTTCGTCTTTAGCCTCTCTTCTCGTCTACATCTCAGCAAAATGCTTTTCCACTCTGTCTGGCAAGGAGAAACTGTGCCAGCACAGAAAACATCTCCCATCGTGTTCTAGAGGCTGCACGGAGGTCTGACGAGTGTTTTGCAAGAAGAGAAAGAAAGTTGTCCAAAACAGCTTGCAATCGAATGTTCATGTGAATAGAAAAGGCAGGAGAGTGGTCAGGTACTGTTTTCTCTCAGTTGGCAAGCTGCGCACACAATCGCAGTGTTGTACAGCTTGTTTCATCACCTTTGCCAAGTTGCCGCTCTCTCCGGCTCCCGGAGACGAAGAAGCTGCTTCTTCGCGCAAAGACGATTCTGCCGCTCACAGTGCTCTGCGGTGTGCGCCTTCTGCCGAAAGACGTCCGGGAGCGGTGCTTAGCTCTGCAGAGCACCGTACCTTCGTCTTTAGCCTCTCTTCTCATCTACATCTTAGCAAAAAGCTTTTCCACTCTGTCTGGCAAGGAGAAACTGTGCCAGCACAGAAAACATCTCCCATCGTGTTCTAGAGGCTGCACGGAGGTCTGCCGAGTGTTTTGCAAGAAGAGAAAGAAAGTTGTCCAAAACAGCTTGCAATCGAATGTTCATGTGAATAGAAAAGGCAGGAGAGTGGTCAGGTACTGTTTTCTCTCAGTTGGCAAGCTGCGCACACAATCGCAGTGTTGTACAGCTTGTTTCATCACCTTTGCGAAGTTGCCGCTCTCTCCGGCTCCCGGAGACGAAGAAGCTGCTTCTTCGCGCAAAGACGATTCTGCCGCTCACAGTGCTCTGCGGTGTGCGCCTTCTGCCGAAAGAGGTCCGGGAGCGGTGCTTAGCTCTGCAGAGCACCGTACCTTCGTCTTTAGCCTCTCTTCTCATCTACATCTTTGCAAAAAGCTTTTCCACTCTGTCTGGCAAGGAGAAACTGTGCCAGCACAGAAAACATCTCCCATGGTCTTCTAGAGGCTGCACGGAGGTCTGCCGAGTGTTTTGCAAGAAGAGAAAGAAAGTTGTCCAAAACAGCTTGCAATCGAATGTTCATGTGAATAGAAAAGGCAGGAGAGTGGTCAGGTACTGTTTTCTCTCAGTTGGCAAGCTGCGCACACAATCGCAGTGTTGTACAGCTTGTTTCATCACCTTTGCGAAGTTGCCGCTCTCTCCGGCTCCCGGAGACGAAGAAGCTGCTTCTTCGCGCAAAGACGATTCTGCCGCTCACAGTGCTCTGCGGTGTGCGCCTTCTGCCGAAAGACGTCCGGGAGCGGTGCTTAGCTCTGCAGAGCACCGTACCTTCGTCTTTAGCCTCTCTTCTCGTCTACATCTTAGCAAAAAGCTTTTCCACTCTGTCTGGCAAGGAGAAACTGTGCCAGCACAGAAAACATTTCCCATCGTGTTCTAGAAGCTGCACGGAGGTCTGCCGAGTGTTTTGTAAGAAGAGAAGGAAAGTTGTCCAAAACAGCTTGCAATCGAATGTTCATGTGAATAGAAAAGGCAGGAGAGTGGTCAGGTACTGTTTTCTCTCAGTTGGCAAGCTGCGCACACAATCGCAGTGTTGTACAGCTTGTTTCATCACCTTTGCGAAGCTGCAGCTCTCTCCGGCTCCCGGAGACGAAGAAGCTGCTTCTTCGCGCAAAGACGATTCTGCCGCTCACAGTGCTCTGCGGTGTGCGCCTTCTGCCGAAAGACGCACGGGAGCGGTGCTTAGCTCTGCAGAGCACCGTACCTTCGTCTTTAGCCTCTCTTCTCATCTACATCTTAGCAAAAAGCTTTTCCACTCTGTCTGGCAAGGAGAAACTGTGCCAGCACAGAAAACATCTCCCATCGTGTTCTAGAGGCTGCACGGAGGTCTGCCGAGTGTTTTGCAAGAAGAGAAAGAAAGTTGTCCAAAACAGCTTGCAATCGAATGTTCATGTGAATAGAAAAGGCAGGAGAGTGGTCAGGTACTGTTTTCTCTCAGTTGGCAAGCTGCGCACACAATCGCAGTGTTGTACAGCTTGTTTCATCACCTTTGCCAAGTTGCCGCTCTCTCCGGCTCCCGGAGACGAAGAAGCTGCTTCTTCGCGCAAAGACGATTCTGCCGCTCACAGTGCTCTGCGGTGTGCGCCTTCTGCCGAAAGACGTCCGGGAGCGGTGCTTAGCTCTGCAGAGCACCGTACCTTCGTCTTTAGCCTCTCTTCTCATCTACATCTTAGCAAAAAGCTTTTCCACTCTGTCTGGCAAGGAGAAACTGTGCCAGCACAGAAAACATCTCCCATCGTGTTCTAGAAGCTTCACGGAGGTCTGCCGAGTGTTTTGCAAGAAGAGAAAGAAAGTTGTCCAAAACAGCTTGCAATCGAATGTTCATGTGAATAGAAAAGGCAGGAGAGTGGTCAGGTACTGTTTTCTCTCAGTTGGCAAGCTGCGCACACAATCGCAGCGTTGTACAGCTTGTTTCATCACTTTTGCGAAGCTGCCGCTCTCTCCTGCTGCCGGAGACGAAGAAGCTGCTTCTTCGCGCAAAGACGATTCTGCCGCTCACAGTGCTCTGCGGTGTACGCCTTCTGCCGAAAGAGGTCCGGGAGCGATGCTTAGCTCTGCAGAGTACCATACGTGCTTCTTTAGCCTCTCTTCTCGTCTACATCTTAGCTAAAAGCTTTTCCACTCTGTCTGGCAAGGAGAAACTGTGCCAGCACAGAAAACATCTCCCATCGTGTTCTATAGGCTGCACGGAGGTCTGCCGAGTGTTTTGCAAGAAGAGAAAGAAAGTTGTCCAAAACAGCTTGCAATCGAATGTTCATGTGAATAGAAAAGGCAGGAGAGTGGTCAGGTACTGTTTTCTCTCAGTTGGCAAGCTGCGCACACAATCGCAGTTTTGAACAGCTTGTTTCATCACCTTTGCGAGGTTGCAGCTCTCTCCGGCTCCCGGAGACGAAGAAGCTGCTTCTTCGCGCAAAGACGATTCTGCCGCTCACTGTGATCTGCAGTGTGTGTCTTCTTCCGAAAGAGGTCCGGGAGCGGTGCTTAGCTCTGCAGAGCACCGTACCTGCTTCTTTAGCCTCTCTTCTCGTCTACATCTTAGCAAAAAGCTTTTCCACTCTGTCTGGCAAGGAGAAACTGTGCCAGCACAAAAAACATCTCCCATCGTGTTCTAGAGGCTGCACGGAGGTCTGCCGAGTGTTTTGCAAGAAGAGAAAGAAAGTTGTCCAAAACAGCTTGCAATCGAATGTTCATGTGAATAGAAAAGGCAGGAGAGTGGTCAGGTACTGTTTTCTCTCACTTGGCAAGCTGCGCACACAATCGCAGTGTTGTACAGCTTGTTTCATCACCTTTGCGAAGCTGCAGCTATCTCCGGCTGCCGGAGACGAAGAAGCTGCTTCTTCGCGCAAAGACGGTTCTGCCGCTCACAGTGCTCTGCGGTGTGCGGCTTCTGCCGAAAGACGCACGGGAGCGGTGCTTAGCTCTGCAGAGCACCGTACCTTCGTCTTTAGCCTCTCTTCTCGTCTACATCTTAGCAAAAAGCTTTTCCACTCTGTCTGGCAAGGAGAAACTGTGCCAGCACAAAAAACATCTCCCATCGTGTTCTAGAGGCTGCACGGAGGTCTGCCGAGAGTTTTGCAAGAAGAGAAAGAAAGTTGTCCAAAACAGCTTGCAATCGAATGTTCATGTGAATAGAAAAGGCAGGAGAGTTGTCAGGTACTGTTTTCTCTCAGTTGGCAAGCTGCGCACACAATCGCAGTGTTGTACAGCTTGTTTCATCACCTTTGCGAAGTTGCCGCTCTCTCCGGCTCCCGGAGACGAAGAAGCTGCTTCTTCGCGCAAAGACGATTCTGCCGCTCACAGTGCTCTGCGGTGTGCGCCTTCTGCCGAAAGAGGCGGGGGTGCGGTGCTTAGCTCTGCAGAGCACCGTACCTTCGTCTTTAGCCTCTCTTCTCGTCTACATCTTAGCAAAAAGCTTTTCCACTCTGTCTGGCAAGGAGAAACTGTGCCAGCACAGAAAACATCTCCCATCGTGTTCTAGAGGCTGCACGGAGGTCTGCCGAGTGTTTTGCAAGAAGAGAAAGAAAGTTGTCCAAAACAGCTTGCAATCGAATGTTCATGTGAATAGAAAAGGCAGGAGAGTGGTCAGGTACTGTTTTCTCTCAGTTCGCAAGCTGCGCACACAATCGCAGTGTTGTACAGCTTGTTTCATCACCTTTGCCAAGTTGCCGCTCTCTCCGGCTCCCGGAGACGAAGAAGCTGCTTCTTCGCGCAAAGACGATTCTGCCGCTCACAGTGCTCTGCGGTGTGCGCCTTCTGCCGAAAGAGGTTCGGGACCGATGCTTAGCTCTGCAGAGTACCATACGTGATTCTTTAGCCTCGCTTCTCATCTACATCTTAGCAAAAAGCTTTTCCACTCTGTCTGGCAAGGAGAAACTGTGCCAGCACAAAAAACATCTCCCATCGTGTTCTAGAGGCTGCACGGAGGTCTGCCGAGTGTTTTGCAAGAAGAGAAAGAAAGTTGTCCAAAACAGCTTGCAATCGAATGTTCATGTGAATAGAAAAGGCAGGAGAGTGGTCAGGTACTGTTTTCTCTCACTTGGCAAGCTGCGCACACAATCGCAGTGTTGTACAGCTTGTTTCATCACCTTTGCGAAGCTGCCGCTCTCTCCGGCTGCCGGAGACGAAGAAGCTGCTTCTTCGCGCAAAGACGATTCTGCCGCTCACAGTGCTCTGCGGTGTGCGCCTTCTGCCGAAAGAGGCACGGGAGCGGTGTTTAGCTCTGCAGAGCACAGTACCTTCGTCTTTAGCCTCTCTTCTCGTCTACATCCTAGCAGAAACTTTTCCACTCTGTCTGGCAAGGAGAAACTGTGCCTGCACAAAAAACATGTCCCATCGTGTTCTAGAGGCTGCACGGAAGTCTGCCGAGTGTTTTGCAAGAAGAGAAAGAAAGTTGTCCAAAACAGCTTGCAATCGAATGTTCATGTGATTACAAAAGGCAGGAGAGTGGTCAGGTACTGTTTTCTCTCCGTTGGCAAGCTGCGCACACAATCGCAGCGTTGTACAGCTTGTTTCATCACCTTTGCGAAGTTGCCACTCTCTCCGGCTCCCGGAGACGAAGAAGCTGCTTCTTCGCGCAAAGACGATTCTGCCGCTCACAGTGCTCTGCGGTGTGCGCCTTCTGCCGAAAGACGTCCGGGAGCGGTGCTTAGCTCTGCAGAGCACCGTACCTTCGTCTTTAGCCTCTCTTCTCGTCTACATCTCAGCAAAATGCTTTTCCACTCTGTCTGGCAAGGAGAAACTGTGCCAGCACAGAAAACATCTCCCATCGTGTTCTAGAGGCTGCACGGAGGTCTGACGAGTGTTTTGCAAGAAGAGAAAGAAAGTTGTCCAAAACAGCTTGCAATCGAATGTTCATGTGAATAGAAAAGGCAGGAGAGTGGTCAGGTACTGTTTTCTCTCAGTTGGCAAGCTGCGCACACAATCGCAGTGTTGTACAGCTTGTTTCATCACCTTTGCCAAGTTGCCGCTCTCTCCGGCTCCCGGAGACGAAGAAGCTGCTTCTTCGCGCAAAGACGATTCTGCCGCTCACAGTGCTCTGCGGTGTGCGCCTTCTGCCGAAAGACGTCCGGGAGCGGTGCTTAGCTCTGCAGAGCACCGTACCTTCGTCTTTAGCCTCTCTTCTCATCTACATCTTAGCAAAAAGCTTTTCCACTCTGTCTGGCAAGGAGAAACTGTGCCAGCACAGAAAACATCTCCCATCGTGTTCTAGAGGCTGCACGGAGGTCTGCCGAGTGTTTTGCAAGAAGAGAAAGAAAGTTGTCCAAAACAGCTTGCAATCGAATGTTCATGTGAATAGAAAAGGCAGGAGAGTGGTCAGGTACTGTTTTCTCTCAGTTGGCAAGCTGCGCACACAATCGCAGTGTTGTACAGCTTGTTTCATCACCTTTGCGAAGTTGCCGCTCTCTCCGGCTCCCGGAGACGAAGAAGCTGCTTCTTCGCGCAAAGACGATTCTGCCGCTCACAGTGCTCTGCGGTGTGCGCCTTCTGCCGAAAGAGGTCCGGGAGCGGTGCTTAGCTCTGCAGAGCACCGTACCTTCGTCTTTAGCCTCTCTTCTCATCTACATCTTTGCAAAAAGCTTTTCCACTCTGTCTGGCAAGGAGAAACTTTGCCAGCACAGAAAACATCTCCCATGGTCTTCTAGAGGCTGCACGGAGGTCTGCCGAGTGTTTTGCAAGAAGAGAAAGAAAGTTGTCCAAAACAGCTTGCAATCGAATGTTCATGTGAATAGAAAAGGCAGGAGAGTGGTCAGGTACTGTTTTCTCTCAGTTGGCAAGCTGCGCACACAATCGCAGTGTTGTACAGCTTGTTTCATCACCTTTGCGAAGCTGCCGCTCTCTCCGGCTCCCGGAGACGAAGAAGCTGCTTCTTCGCGCAAAGACGATTCTGCCGCTCACAGTGCTCTGCGGTGTGCGCCTTCTGCCGAAAGACGTCCGGGAGCGGTGCTTAGCTCTGCAGAGCACCGTACCTTCGTCTTTAGCCTCTCTTCTCGTCTACATCTTAGCAAAAAGCTTTTCCACTCTGTCTGGCAAGGAGAAACTGTGCCAGCACAAAAAACATTTCCCATCGTGTTCTAGAGGCTGCACGGAGGTCTGCCGAGTGTTTTGCAAGAAGAGAAAGAAAGTTGTCCAAAACAGCTTGCAATCGAATGTTCAAGTGAATAGAAAAGGCAGGAGAGTGGTCAGGTACTATTTTCTCTCACTTGGCAAGCTGCGCACACAATCGCAGTGTTGTACAGCTTATTTCATCACCTTTGCGAAGTTGCCGCTCTCTCCGGCTCCCGGAGACGAAGAAGCTGCTTCTTCGCGCAAAGACGATTCTGCCGCTCACAGTGCTCTGCGGTGTGCGCCTTCTGCCGAAAGAGGTCCGGGAGCGGTGCTTAGCTCTGCAGAGCACCGTACCTTCGTCTTTAGCCTCTCTTCTCGTCTACATCTTAGCAAAAAGCTTTTCCACTCTGTCTGGCAAGGAGAAACTGTGCCAGCACAGAAAACATCTCCCATCGTGTTCTAGAAGCTGCACGGAGGTCTGCCGAGTGTTTTGTAAGAAGAGAAGGAAAGTTGTCCAAAACAGCTTGCAATCGAATGTTCATGTGAATAGAAAAGGCAGGAGAGTGGTCAGGTACTGTTTTCTCTCAGTTGGCAAGCTGCGCACACAATCGCAGTGTTGTACAGCTTGTTTCATCACCTTTGCCAAGTTGCCGCTCTCTCCGGCTCCCGGAGACGAAGAAGCTGCTTCTTCGCGCAAAGACGATTCTGCCGCTCACAGTGCTCTGCGGTGTGCGCCTTCTGCCGAAAGAGGCGCGGGAGCGGTGCTTAGCTCTGCAGAGCACCGTACCTTCGTCTTTAGCCTCTCTTCTCGTCTACATCTTAGCAAAAAGCTTTTCCACTCTGTCTGGCAAGGAGAAACTGTGCCAGCACAGAAAACATCTCCCATCGTGTTCTAGAGGCTGCACGGAGGTCTGCCGAGTGTTTTGCAAGAAGAGAAAGAAAGTTGTCCAAAACAGCTTGCAATCGAATGTTCATGTGAATGGAAAAGGCAGGAGAGTGGTCAGGTACTGTTTTCTCTCAGTTCGCAAGCTGCGCACACAATCGCAGTGTTGTACAGCTTGTTTCATCACCTTTGCGAAGCTGCAGCTCTCTCCGGCTCCCGGAGACGAAGAAGCTGCTTCTTCGCGCAAAGACGATTCTGCCGCTCACAGTGCTCTGCGGTGTGCGCCTTCTGCCGAAAGACGTCCGGGAGCGGTGCTTAGCTCTGCAGAGCACCGTACCTTCGTCTTTAGCCTCTCTTCTCGTCTACATCTCAGCAAAAAGCTTTTCCACTCTGTCTGGCAAGGAGAAACTGTGCCAGCACAGAAAACATCTCCCATCGTGTTCTAGAAGCTGCACGGAGGTCTGACGAGTGTTTTGCAAGAAGAGAAAGAAAGTTGTCCAAAACAACTTGCAATCGAATGTTCATGTGAATAGAAAAGGCAGGAGAGTGGTCAGGTACTGTTTTCTCTCAGTTGGCAAGCTGCGCACACAATCGCAGTGTTGTACAGCTTGTTTCATCACCTTTGCCAAGTTGCCGCTCTCTCCGGCTGCCGGAGACGAAGAAGCTGCTTCTTCGCGCAAAGACGATTCTGCCGCTCACAGTGCTCTGCGGTGTGCGCCTTCTGCCGAAAGACGCACGGGAGCGGTGCTTAGCTCTGCAGAGCACCGTACCTTCGTCTTTAGCCTCTCTTCTCATCTACATCTTAGCAAAAAGCTTTTCCACTCTGTCTGGCAAGGAGAAACTGTGCCAGCACAAAAAACATCTCCCATCGTGTTCTAGAGGCTGCACGGAGGTCTGCCGAGTGTTTTGCAAGAAGAGAAAGAAAGTTGTCCAAAACAGCTTGCAATCGAATGTTCATGTGAATAGAAAAGGCAGGAGAGTGGTCAGGTACTGTTTTCTCTCAGTTGGCAAGCTGCGCACACAATCGCAGTGTTGTACAGCTTGTTTCATCACCTTTGCCAAGTTGCCGCTCTCTCCGGCTCCCGGAGACGAAGAAGCTGCTTCTTCGCGCAAAGACGATTCTGCCGCTCACAGTGCTCTGCGGTGTGCGCCTTCTGCCGAAAGACGTCCGGGAGCGGTGCTTAGCTCTGCAGAGCACCGTACCTTCGTCTTTAGCCTCTCTTCTCATCTACATCTTAGCAAAAAGCTTTTCCACTCTGTCTGGCAAGGAGAAACTGTGCCAGCACAGAAAACATCTCCCATCGTGTTCTAGAAGCTTCACGGAGGTCTGCCGAGTGTTTTGCAAGAAGAGAAAGAAAGTTGTCCAAAACAGCTTGCAATCGAATGTTCATGTGAATAGAAAAGGCAGGAGAGTGGTCAGGTACTGTTTTCTCTCAGTTGGCAAGCTGCGCACACAATCGCAGCGTTGTACAGCTTGTTTCATCACTTTTGCGAAGCTGCCGCTCTCTCCTGCTGCCGGAGACGAAGAAGCTGCTTCTTCGCGCAAAGACGATTCTGCCGCTCACAGTGCTCTGCGGTGTACGCCTTCTGCCGAAAGAGGTCCGGGAGCGATGCTTAGCTCTGCAGAGTACCATACGTGCTTCTTTAGCCTCTCTTCTCGTCTACATCTTAGCTAAAAGCTTTTCCACTCTGTCTGGCAAGGAGAAACTGTGCCAGCACAGAAAACATCTCCCATCGTGTTCTATAGGCTGCACGGAGGTCTGCCGAGTGTTTTGCAAGAAGAGAAAGAAAGTTGTCCAAAACAGCTTGCAATCGAATGTTCATGTGAATAGAAAAGGCAGGAGAGTGGTCAGGTACTGTTTTCTCTCAGTTCGCAAGCTGCGCACACAATCGCAGTGTTGTACAGCTTGTTTCATCACCTTTGCCAAGTTGCCGCTCTCTCCGGCTCCCGGAGACGAAGAAGCTGCTTCTTCGCGCAAAGACGATTCTGCCGCTCACAGTGCTCTGCGGTGTGCGCCTTCTGCCGAAAGAGGTTCGGGACCGATGCTTAGCTCTGCAGAGTACCATACGTGATTCTTTAGCCTCGCTTCTCATCTACATCTTAGCTAAAAGCTTTTCCACTCTGTCTGGCAAGGACAAACTGTGCCAGCACAGAAAACATCTCCCATCGTGTTCTAGAGGCTGCACGGAGGTCTGCCGAGTGTTTTGCAAGAAGAGAAAGAAAGTTGTCCAAAACAGCTTGCAATCGAATGTTCATGTGAATAGAAAAGGCAGGAGAGTGGTCAGGTACTGTTTTCTCTCACTTGGCAAGCTGCGCACACAATCGCAGTGTTGTACAGCTTGTTTCATCACCTTTGCCAAGTTGCCGCTCTCTCCGGCTGCCGGAGACGAAGAAGCTGCTTCTTCGCGCAAAGACGATTCTGCCGCTCACAGTGCTCTGCGGTGTGCGCCTTCTGCCGAAAGACGCACGGGAGCGGTGTTTAGCTCTGCAGAGCACAGTACCTTCGTCTTTAGCCTCTCTTCTCGTCTACATCCTAGCAGAAACTTTTCCACTCTGTCTGGCAAGGAGAAACTGTGCCTGCACAAAAAACATCTCCCATCGTGTTCTAGAGGCTGCACGGAAGTCTGCCGAGTGTTTTGCAAGAAGAGAAAGAAAGTTGTCCAAAACAGCTTACAATCGAATGTTCATGTGATTACAAAAGGCAGGAGAGTGGTCAGGTACTGTTTTCTCTCCGTTGGCAAGCTGCGCACACAATCGCAGCGTTGTACAGCTTGTTTCATCACCTTTGCGAAGTTGCCGCTCTCTCCGGCTCCCGGAGACGAAGAAGCTGCTTCTTCGCGCAAAGACGATTCTGCCGCTCACAGTGCTCTGCGGTGTGCGCCTTCTGCCGAAAGACGTCCGGGAGCGGTGCTTAGCTCTGCAGAGCACCGTACCTTCGTCTTTAGCCTCTCTTCTCGTCTACATCTCAGCAAAATGCTTTTCCACTCTGTCTGGCAAGGAGAAACTGTGCCAGCACAGAAAACATCTCCCATCGTGTTCTAGAGGCTGCACGGAGGTCTGACGAGTGTTTTGCAAGAAGAGAAAGAAAGTTGTCCAAAACAGCTTGCAATCGAATGTTCATGTGAATAGAAAAGGCAGGAGAGTGGTCAGGTACTGTTTTCTCTCAGTTGGCAAGCTGCGCACACAATCGCAGTGTTGTACAGCTTGTTTCATCACCTTTGCCAAGTTGCCGCTCTCTCCGGCTCCCGGAGACGAAGAAGCTGCTTCTTCGCGCAAAGACGATTCTGCCGCTCACAGTGCTCTGCGGTGTGCGCCTTCTGCCGAAAGACGTCCGGGAGCGGTGCTTAGCTCTGCAGAGCACCGTACCTTCGTCTTTAGCCTCTCTTCTCATCTACATCTTAGCAAAAAGCTTTTCCACTCTGTCTGGCAAGGAGAAACTGTGCCAGCACAGAAAACATCTCCCATCGTGTTCTAGAGGCTGCACGGAGGTCTGCCGAGTGTTTTGCAAGAAGAGAAAGAAAGTTGTCCAAAACAGCTTGCAATCGAATGTTCATGTGAATAGAAAAGGCAGGAGAGTGGTCAGGTACTGTTTTCTCTCAGTTGGCAAGCTGCGCACACAATCGCAGTGTTGTACAGCTTGTTTCATCACCTTTGCGAAGTTGCCGCTCTCTCCGGCTCCCGGAGACGAAGAAGCTGCTTCTTCGCGCAAAGACGATTCTGCCGCTCACAGTGCTCTGCGGTGTGCGCCTTCTGCCGAAAGAGGTCCGGGAGCGGTGCTTAGCTCTGCAGAGCACCGTACCTTCGTCTTTAGCCTCTCTTCTCATCTACATCTTTGCAAAAAGCTTTTCCACTCTGTCTGGCAAGGAGAAACTTTGCCAGCACAGAAAACATCTCCCATGGTCTTCTAGAGGCTGCACGGAGGTCTGCCGAGTGTTTTGCAAGAAGAGAAAGAAAGTTGTCCAAAACAGCTTGCAATCGAATGTTCATGTGAATAGAAAAGGCAGGAGAGTGGTCAGGTACTGTTTTCTCTCAGTTGGCAAGCTGCGCACACAATCGCAGTGTTGTACAGCTTGTTTCATCACCTTTGCCAAGTTGCCGCTCTCTCCGGCTCCCGGAGACGAAGAAGCTGCTTCTTCGCGCAAAGACGATTCTGCCGCTCACAGTGCTCTGCGGTGTGCGCCTTCTGCCGAAAGACGTCCGGGAGCGGTGCTTAGCTCTGCAGAGCACCGTACCTTCGTCTTTAGCCTCTCTTCTCGTCTACATCTTAGCAAAAAGCTTTTCCACTCTGTCTGGCAAGGAGAAACTGTGCCAGCACAAAAAACATTTCCCATCGTGTTCTAGAGGCTGCACGGAGGTCTGCCGAGTGTTTTGCAAGAAGAGAAAGAAAGTTGTCCAAAACAGCTTGCAATCGAATGTTCAAGTGAATAGAAAAGGCAGGAGAGTGGTCAGGTACTATTTTCTCTCACTTGGCAAGCTGCGCACACAATCGCAGTGTTGTACAGCTTATTTCATCACCTTTGCGAAGTTGCCGCTCTCTCCGGCTCCCGGAGACGAAGAAGCTGCTTCTTCGCGCAAAGACGATTATTCAGCCGCTCACAGTGCTCTGCGGTGTGCGCCTTCTGCCGAAAGACGCCCGGGAGCGGTGCTTAGCTCTGCAGAGCACCGTACCTTCGTCTTTAGCCTCTCTTCTCGTCTACATCTTAGCAAAAAGCTTTTCCACTCTGTCTGGCAAGGAGAAACTGTGCCAGCACAGAAAACATCTCCCATCGTGTTCTAGAGGCTGCACGGAGGTCTGCCGAGTGTTTTGCAAGAAGAGAAAGAAAGTTGTCCAAAACAGCTTGCAATCGAATGTTCATGTGATTACAAAAGGCAGGAGAGTGGTCAGGTACTGTTTTCTCTCAGTTGGCAAGCTGCGCACACAATCGCAGTGTTGTACAGCTTGTTTCATCACCTTTGCGAAGTTGCCGCTCTCTCCGGCTGCCGGAGACGAAGAAGCTGCTTCTTCGCGCAAAGACGATTCTGCCGCTCACAGTGCTCTGCGGTGTGTGCCTTCTGCCGAAAGAGGTCCGGGAGCGGTGCTTAGCTCTGCAGAGCACCGTACCTTCGTCTTTAGCCTCTCTTCTCGTCTACATCTCAGCAAAAAGCTTTTCCACTCTGTCTGGCAAGGAGAAACTGTGCCAGCAAAAAAACATCTCCCATCGTGTTCTAGAGGCTGCACGGAGGTCTGCCGAGTGTTTTGCAAGAAGAGAAAGAAAGTTGTCCAAAACAGCTTGCAATCGAATGTTCATGTGAATAGAAAAGGCAGGAGAGTGGTCAGGTACTGTTTTCTCTCAGTTGGCAAGCTGCGCACACAATCGCAGTGTTGTACAGCTTGTTTCATCACCTTTGCGAAGTTGCCGCTCTCTCCGGCTCCCGGAGACGAAGAAGCTGCTTCTTCGCGCAAAGACGATTGTGCCGCTCACAGTGCTCTGCGGTGTGCGCCTTCTGCCGAAAGAGGTCCGGGAGCGGTGCTTAGCTCTGCAGAGCACCGTACCTTCGTCTTTAGCCTCTCTTCTCGTCTACATCTTAGCAAAAAGCTTTTCCACTCTGTCTGGCAAGGAGAAACTGTGCCAGCACAGAAAACATCTCCCATCGTGTTCTAGAGGCTGCACGGAGGTCTGCCGAGTGTTTTGCAAGAAGAGAAAGAAAGTTGTCCAAAACAGCTTCCAATCGAATGTTCAAGTGAATAGAAAATGCAGGAGAGTGGTCAGGTACTGTTTTCTCTCAGTTGGCAAGCTGCGCACACAATCGCAGTGTTGTACAGCTTGTTTCATCACCTTTGCGAAGCTGCCGCTCTCTCCGGCTGCCGGAGACGAAGAAGCTGCTTCTTCGCGCAAAGACGATTCAGCCGCTCACAGTGCTCTGCGGTGTGCGCCTTCTGCCCAAAGAGGTCCGGATGCGGTGATTAGCTCTGCAGAGTACCATACGTGCTTCTTTAGCCTCTCTTCTCGTCTACATCTTAGCAAAAAGCTTTTCCACTCTGTCTGGCAAGGAGAAACTGTGCCAGCACAGAAAACATCTCCCATCGTGTTCTAGAGGCTGCACGGAGGTCTGCCGAGTGTTTTGCAAGAAGAGAAAGAAAGTTGTCCAAAACAGCTTGCAATCGAATGTTCATGTGAATAGAAAAGGCAGGAGAGTGGTCAGGTACTGTTTTCTCTCAGTTGGCAAGCTGCGCACACAATCGCAGTGTTGTACAGCTTGTTTCATCACCTTTGCGGAGCTGCAGCTCTCTCCGGCTGCCGGAGACGAAGAAGCTGCTTCTTCGCGCAAAGACGATTCTGCCGCTCACAGTGCTCTGCGGTGTGCGCCTTCTGCCGAAAGACGCCCGGGAGCGGTGCTTAGCTCTGCAGAGCACCGTACCTTCGTCTTTAGCCTCTCTTCTCGTCTACATCTTAGCAAAAAGCTTTTGCACTCTGTCTGGCAAGGAGAAACTGTGCCAGCACAGAAAACATCTCCCATCGTGTTCTAGAGGCTGCACGGAGGTCTGCCGAGTGTTTTGCAAGAAGAGAAAGAAAGTTGTCCAAAACAGCTTGCAATCGAATGTTCATGTGATTACAAAAGGCAGGAGAGTGGTCAGGTACTGTTTTCTCTCAGTTGGCAAGCTGCGCACACAATCGCAGTGTTGTACAGCTTGTTTCATCACCTTTGCGAAGTTGCCGCTCTCTCCGGCTGCCGGAGACGAAGAAGCTGCTTCTTCGCGCAAAGACGATTCTGCCGCTCACAGTGCTCTGCGGTGTGTGCCTTCTGCCGAAAGAGGTCCGGGAGCGGTGCTTAGCTCTGCAGAGCACCGTACCTTCGTCTTTAGCCTCTCTTCTCGTCTACATCTCAGCAAAAAGCTTTTCCACTCTGTCTGGCAAGGAGAAACTGTGCCAGCAAAAAAACATCTCCCATCGTGTTCTAGAGGCTGCACGGAGGTCTGCCGAGTGTTTTGCAAGAAGAGAAAGAAAGTTGTCCAAAACAGCTTGCAATCGAATGTTCATGTGAATAGAAAAGGCAGGAGAGTGGTCAGGTACTGTTTTCTCTCAGTTGGCAAGCTGCGCACACAATCGCAGTGTTGTACAGCTTGTTTCATCACCTTTGCGAAGTTGCCGCTCTCTCCGGCTCCCGGAGACGAAGAAGCTGCTTCTTCGCGCAAAGACGATTGTGCCGCTCACAGTGCTCTGCGGTGTGCGCCTTCTGCCGAAAGAGGTCCGGGAGCGGTGCTTAGCTCTGCAGAGCACCGTACCTTCGTCTTTAGCCTCTCTTCTCGTCTACATCTTAGCAAAAAGCTTTTCCACTCTGTCTGGCAAGGAGAAACTGTGCCAGCACAGAAAACATCTCCCATCGTGTTCTAGAAGCTTCACGGAGGTCTGCCGAGTGTTTTGCAAGAAGAGAAAGAAAGTTGTCCAAAACAGCTTGCAATCGAATGTTCATGTGAATAGAAAAGGCAGGAGAGTGGTCAGGTACTGTTTTCTCTCAGTTGGCAAGCTGCGCACACAATCGCAGTGTTGTACAGCTTGTTTCATCACCTTTGCGAAGTTGCCGCTCTCTCCGGCTCCCGGAGACGAAGAAGCTGCTTCTTCGCGCAAAGACGATTCTGCCGCTCACAGTGCTCTGCGGTGTGCGCCTTCTGCCGAAAGAGGTCCGGGAGCGGTGCTTAGCTCTGCAGAGCACCGTACCTTCGTCTTTAGCCTCTCTTCTCGTCTACATCTTAGCAAAAAGCTTTTCCACTCTGTCTGGCAAGGAGAAACTGTGCCAGCACAGAAAACATCTCCCATCGTGTTCTAGAAGCTTCACGGAGGTCTGCCGAGTGTTTTGCAAGAAGAGAAAGAAAGTTGTCCAAAACAGCTTGCAATCGAATGTTCATGTGAATAGAAAAGGCAGGAGAGTGGTCAGGTACTGTTTTCTCTCAGTTGGCAAGCTGCGCACACAATCGCAGTGTTGTACAGCTTGTTTCATCACCTTTGCGGAGCTGCAGCTCTCTCCGGCTGCCGGAGACGAAGAAGCTGCTTCTTCGCGCAAAGACGATTCAGCCGCTCACAGTGCTCTGCGGTGTGCGCCTTCTGCCGAAAGACGCCCGGGAGCGGTGCTTAGCTCTGCAGAGCACCGTACCTTCGTCTTTAGCCTCTCTTCTCGTCTACATCTTAGCAAAAAGCTTTTCCACTCTGTCTGGCAAGGAGAAACTGTGCCAGCACAGAAAACATCTCCCATCGTGTTCTAGAGGCTGCACGGAGGTCTGCCGAGTGTTTTGCAAGAAGAGAAAGAAAGTTGTCCAAAACAGCTTGCAATCGAATGTTCATGTGATTACAAAAGGCAGGAGAGTGGTCAGGTACTGTTTTCTCTCAGTTGGCAAGCTGCGCACACAATCGCAGTGTTGTACAGCTTGTTTCATCACCTTTGCGAAGTTGCCGCTCTCTCCGGCTGCCGGAGACGAAGAAGCTGCTTCTTCGCGCAAAGACGATTCTGCCGCTCACAGTGCTCTGCGGTGTGTGCCTTCTGCCGAAAGAGGTCCGGGAGCGGTGCTTAGCTCTGCAGAGCACCGTACCTTCGTCTTTAGCCTCTCTTCTCGTCTACATCTCAGCAAAAAGCTTTTCCACTCTGTCTGGCAAGGAGAAACTGTGCCAGCAAAAAAACATCTCCCATCGTGTTCTAGAGGCTGCACGGAGGTCTGCCGAGTGTTTTGCAAGAAGAGAAAGAAAGTTGTCCAAAACAGCTTGCAATCGAATGTTCATGTGAATAGAAAAGGCAGGAGAGTGGTCAGGTACTGTTTTCTCTCAGTTGGCAAGCTGCGCACACAATCGCAGTGTTGTACAGCTTGTTTCATCACCTTTGCGAAGTTGCCGCTCTCTCCGGCTCCCGGAGACGAAGAAGCTGCTTCTTCGCGCAAAGACGATTGTGCCGCTCACAGTGCTCTGCGGTGTGCGCCTTCTGCCGAAAGAGGTCCGGGAGCGGTGCTTAGCTCTGCAGAGCACCGTACCTTCGTCTTTAGCCTCTCTTCTCGTCTACATCTTAGCAAAAAGCTTTTCCACTCTGTCTGGCAAGGAGAAACTGTGCCAGCACAGAAAACATCTCCCATCGTGTTCTAGAAGCTTCACGGAGGTCTGCCGAGTGTTTTGCAAGAAGAGAAAGAAAGTTGTCCAAAACAGCTTGCAATCGAATGTTCATGTGAATAGAAAAGGCAGGAGAGTGGTCAGGTACTGTTTTCTCTCAGTTGGCAAGCTGCGCACACAATCGCAGTGTTGTACAGCTTGTTTCATCACCTTTGCGGAGCTGCAGCTCTCTCCGGCTGCCGGAGACGAAGAAGCTGCTTCTTCGCGCAAAGACGATTCTGCCGCTCACAGTGCTCTGCGGTGTGCGCCTTCTGCCGAAAGACGCCCGGGAGCGGTGCTTAGCTCTGCAGAGCACCGTACCTTCGTCTTTAGCCTCTCTTCTCGTCTACATCTTAGCAAAAAGCTTTTCCACTCTGTCTGGCAAGGAGAAACTGTGCCAGCACAGAAAACATCTCCCATCGTGTTCTAGAGGCTGCACGGAGGTCTGCCGAGTGTTTTGCAAGAAGAGAAAGAAAGTTGTCCAAAACAGCTTGCAATCGAATGTTCATGTGATTACAAAAGGCAGGAGAGTGGTCAGGTACTGTTTTCTCTCAGTTGGCAAGCTGCGCACACAATCGCAGTGTTGTACAGCTTGTTTCATCACCTTTGCGAAGTTGCCGCTCTCTCCGGCTGCCGGAGACGAAGAAGCTGCTTCTTCGCGCAAAGACGATTCTGCCGCTCACAGTGCTCTGCGGTGTGTGCCTTCTGCCGAAAGAGGTCCGGGAGCGGTGCTTAGCTCTGCAGAGCACCGTACCTTCGTCTTTAGCCTCTCTTCTCGTCTACATCTTAGCAAAAAGCTTTTCCACTCTGTCTGGCAAGGAGAAACTGTGCCAGCACAGAAAACATCTCCCATCGTGTTCTAGAAGCTTCACGGAGGTCTGCCGAGTGTTTTGCAAGAAGAGAAAGAAAGTTGTCCAAAACAGCTTGCAATCGAATGTTCATGTGAATAGAAAAGGCAGGAGAGTGGTCAGGTACTGTTTTCTCTCACTTGGCAAGCTGCGCACACAATCGCAGTGTTGTACAGCTTGTTTCATCACCTTTGCGAAGTTGCCGCTCTCTCCGGCTGCCGGAGACGAAGAAGCTGCTTCTTCGCGCAAAGACGATTCTGCCGCTCACAGTGCTCTGCGGTGTGCGCCTTCTGCCGAAAGAGGTCCGGGAGCGGTGCTTAGCTCTGCAGAGCACCGTACCTTCGTCTTTAGCCTCTCTTCTCATCTACATCTTAGCAAAAAGCTTTTCCACTCTGTCTGGCAAGGAGAAACTGTGCCAGCACAGAAAACATCTCCCATCGTGTTCTAGAGGCTGCACGGAGGTCTGCCGAGTGTTTTGCAAGAAGAGAAAGAAAGTTGTCCAAAACAGCTTGCAATCGAATGTTCATGTGAATAGAAAAGGCAGGAGAGTGGTCAGGTACTGTTTTCTCTCAGTTGGCAAGCTGCGCACACAATCGCAGTGTTGTACAGCTTGTTTCATCACCCTTGCGAAGCTGCCGCTCTCTCCGGCTGCCGGAGACGAAGAAGCTGCTTCTTCGCGCAAAGACGATTCTGCCGCTCACAGTGCTCTGCGGTGTGCGCCTTCTGCCGAAAGACGTCCGGGAGCGGTGCTTAGCTCTGCAGAGCACCGTACCTTCGTCTTTAGCCTCTCTTCTCGTCTACATCTTAGCAAAAAGCTTTTCCACTCTGTCTGGCAAGGAGAAACTGTGCCAGCACAGAAAACATCTCCCATCGTGTTCTAGAAGCTGCACGGAGGTCTGCCGAGTGTTTTGCAAGAAGAGAAAGAAAGTTGTCCAAAACAGCTTGCAATCCAATATTAATGTGAATAGAAAAGGCAGGAGAGTGGTCAGGTACTGTTTTCTCTCAGTTGGCAAGCTGCGCACACAATCGCAGTGTTGTACAGCTTGTTTCATCACCTTTGCGAAGTTGCCGCTCTCTTCGGCTCCCGGAGACGAAGAAGCTGCTTCTTCGCGCAAAGACGATTCTGCCGCTCACAGTGCTCTGCGGTGTGCGCCTTCTGCCGAAAGAGGTCCGGGAGCGGTGCTTAGCTCTGCAGAGCACCGTACCTTCGTCTTTAGCCTCTCTTCTCATCTACATCTCAGCAAAAAGCTTTTCCACTCTGTCTGGCAAGGAGAAACTGTGCCAGCACAGAAAACATCTCCCATCGTGTTCTAGAGGCTGCACGGAGGTCTGCCGAGTGTTTTGCAAGAAGAGAAAGAAAGTTGTCCAAAACAGCTTGCAATCGAATGTTCATGTGATTACAAAAGGCAGGAGAGTTGTCAGGTACTGTTTTCTCTCAGTTGGCAAGCTGCGCACACAATCGCAGTTTTGTACAGCTTGTTTCATCACCTTTGCCAAGTTGCCGCTCTCTCCGGCTCCCGGAGACGAAGAAGCTGCTTCTTCGCGCAAAGACGATTCTGCCGCTCACAGTGCTCTGCGGTGTGCGCCTTCTGCCGAAAGAGGTCCGGGAGCGGTGGTTAGCTCTGCAGAGCACCGTACCTTCGTCTTTAGCCTCTCTTCTCGTCTACATCTTAGCAAAAAGCTTTTCCACTCTGTCTGGCAAGGAGAAACTTTGCCAGAACAGAAAACATCTCCCATCGTGTTCTAGAAGCTGCACGGAGGTCTGCATAGTGTTCTGCATGAAGAGAAAGAAAATTTTCCAAAACAGCTTGCAATCGAATGTTCATGTGAATAGAAAAGGCAGGAGAGTGGTCAGGTACTGTTTTCTCTCAGTTGGCAAGCTGCGCACACAATCGCAGCGTTGTACACCTTGTTTCATCACCTTTGCGAAGCTGCCGCTCTCTCCGGCTGCCGGAGACGAAGAAGCTGCTTCTTCGCGCAAAGACGATTCTGCCGCTCACAGTGCTCTGCGGTGTGCGCCTTCTGCCGAAAGAGGTCCGGGAGCGGTGCTTAGCTCTGCAGAGCACCGTACCTTCGTCTTTAGCCTCTCTTCTCGTCTACATCTTAGCAAAAAGCTTTTCCACTCTGTCTGGCAAGGAGAAACTGTGCCAGCACAAAAAACATCTCCCATCGTGTTCTAGAGGCTGCACGGAGGTCTGCCGAGAGTTTTGCAAGAAGAGAAAGAAAGTTGCCCAAAACAGCTTACAATCGAATGTTCATGTGATTACAAAAGGCAGGAGAGTGGTCAGGTACTGTTTTCTCTCACTTGGCAAGCTGCGCACACAATCGCAGTGTTGTACAGCTTGTTTCATCACCTTTGCGAAGTTGCCGCTCTCTCCGGCTGCCGGAGACGAAGAAGCTGCTTCTTCGCGCAAAGACGATTCTGCCGCTCACAGTGCTCTGCGGTGTGCGCCTTCTGCCGAAAGACGTCCGGGAGCGGTGCTTAGCTCTGCAGAGCACCGTACCTTCGTCTTTAGCCTCTCTTCTCGTCTACATCTTAGCAAAAAGCTTTTCCACTCTGTCTGGCAAGGAGAAACTTTGCCAGCACAGAAAACATCTCCCATGGTCTTCTAGAGGCTGCACGGAGGTCTGCCGAGTGTTTTGCAAGAAGAGAAAGAAAGTTGTCCAAAACACCTTGCAATCGAATGTTCATGTGAATACAAAAGGCAGGAGAGTGGTCAGGTACTGTTTTCTCTCAGTTGGCAAGCTGCGCACACAATCGCAGTGTTGTACAGCTTGTTTCATCACCTTTGCGAAGTTGCCGCTCTCTCCGGCTCCCGGAGACGAAGAAGCTGCTTCTTCGCGCAAAGACGATTCTGCCGCTCACAGTGCTCTGCGGTGTGCGCCTTCTGCCGAAAGAGGCGCGGGAGCGGTGCTTAGCTCTGCAGAGCACCGTACCTTCGTCTTTAGCCTCTCTTCTCGTCTACATCTTAGCAAAAAGCTTTTCCACTCTGTCTGGCAAGGAGAAACTGTGCCAGCACAGAAAACATCTCCCATCGTGTTCTAGAGGCTGCACGGAGGTCTGCCGAGTGTTTTGCAAGAAGAGAAAGAAAGTTGTCCAAAACAGCTTGCAATCGAATGTTCATGTGAATGGAAAAGGCAGGAGAGTGGTCAGGTACTGTTTTCTCTCAGTTCGCAAGCTGCGCACACAATCGCAGTGTTGTACAGCTTGTTTCATCACCTTTGCGAAGTTGCCGCTCTCTCCGGCTCCCGGAGACGAAGAAGCTGCTTCTTCGCGCAAAGACGATTCTGCCGCTCACAGTGCTCTGCGGTGTGCGCCTTCTGCCGAAAGAGGTTCGGGACCGATGCTTAGCTCTGCAGAGTACCATACGTGATTCTTTAGCCTCGCTTCTCGTCTACATCTTAGCTAAAAGCTTTTCCACTCTGTCTGGCAAGGACAAACTGTGCCAGCACAGAAAACATCTCCCATCGTGTTCTAGAGGCTGCACGGAGGTCTGCCGAGTGTTTTGCAAGAAGAGAAAGAAAGTTGTCCAAAACAGCTTGCAATCGAATGTTCATGTGAATAGAAAAGGCAGGAGAGTGGTCAGGTACTGTTTTCTCTCACTTGGCAAGCTGCGCACACAATCGCAGTGTTGTACAGCTTGTTTCATCACCTTTGCGAAGCTGCCGCTCTCTCCGGCTGCCGGAGACGAAGAAGCTGCTTCTTCGCGCAAAGACGATTCTGCCGCTCACAGTGCTCTGCGGTGTGCGCCTTCTGCCGAAAGACGCACGGGAGCGGTGTTTAGCTCTGCAGAGCACAGTACCTTCGTCTTTAGCCTCTCTTCTCGTCTACATCCTAGCAGAAAGCTTTTCCACTCTGTCTGGCAAGGAGAAACTGTGCCTGCACAAAAAACATCTCCCATCGTGTTCTAGAGGCTGCACGGAAGTCTGCCGAGTGTTTTGCAAGAAGAGAAAGAAAGTTGTCCAAAACAGCTTACAATCGAATGTTCATGTGACTACAAAAGGCAGGAGAGTGGTCAGGTACTGTTTTCTCTCAGTTGGCAAGCTGCACACACAATCGCAGTGTTGTACAGCTTGTTTCATCACCTTTGCGAAGCTGCCGCTCTCTCCGGCTGCCGGAGACGAAGAAGCTGCTTCTTCGCGCAAAGACGATTCTGCCGCTCACAGTGCTCTGCGGTGTGCGCCTTCTGCCGAAAGACGTCCGGGAGCGGTGCTTAGCTCTGCAGAGCACCGTACCTTCGTCTTTAGCCTCTCTTCTCGTCTACATCTTAGCAAAAAGCTTTTCCACTCTGTCTGGCAAGGAGAAACTGTGCCAGCACAGAAAACATCTCCCATCGTGTTCTAGAAGCTTCACGGAGGTCTGCCGAGTGTTTTGCAAGAAGAGAAAGAAAGTTGTCCAAAACAGCTTGCAATCGAATGTTCATGTGAATAGAAAAGGCAGGAGAGTGGTCAGGTACTGTTTTCTCTCAGTTGGCAAGCTGCGCACACAATCGCAGTGTTGTACAGCTTGTTTCATCACCTTTGCCAAGTTGCCGCTCTCTCCGGCTCCCGGAGACGAAGAAGCTGCTTCTTCGCGCAAAGACGATTCTGCCGCTCACAGTGCTCTGCGGTGTGCGCCTTCTGCCGAAAGAGGCACGGGAGCGGTGCTTAGCTCTGCAGAGCACCGTACCTTCGTCTTTAGCCTCTCTTCTCATCTACATCTTAGCAAAAAGCTTTTCCACTCTGTCTGGCAAGGAGAAACTGTGCCAGCACAGAAAACATCTCCCATCGTGTTCTAGAGGCTGCACGGAGGTCTGCCGAGTGTTTTGCAAGAAGAGAAAGAAAGTTGTCCAAAACAGCTTGCAATCGAATGTTCATGTGAATAGAAAAGGCAGGAGAGTGGTCAGGTACTGTTTTCTCTCACTTGGCAAGCTGCGCACACAATCGCAGTGTTGTACAGCTTGTTTCATCACCTTTGCGAAGTTGCCGCTCTCTCCGGCTCCCGGAGACGAGGAAGCTGCTTCTTCGCGCAAAGACGATTCTGCCGCTCACAGTGCTCTGCGGTGTGCGCCTTCTGCCGAAAGACATCCGGGAGCGGTGCTTAGCTCTGCAGAGCACCGTACCTTCGTCTTTAGCCTCTCTTCTCATCTACATCTTAGCAAAAAGCTTTTCCACTCTGTCTGGCAAGGAGAAACTGTGCCAGCACAGAAAACATCTCCCATCGTGTTCTAGAGGCTGCACGGAGGTCTGCCGAGTGTTTTGCAAGAAGAGAAAGAAAGTTGTCCAAAGCAGCTTGCAATCGAATGTTCATGTGAATAGAAAAGGCAGGAGAGTGGTCAGGTACTGTTTTCTCTCAGTTGGCAAGCTGCTCACACAATCGCAGTGTTGTACAGCTTGTTTCATCACCTTTGCAAAGTTGCCGCTCTCTCCGGCTCCCGGAGACGAAGAAGCTGATTCTTCGCGCAAAGACGATTCTGCCGCTCACTGTGCTCTGCGGTGTGCGCCTTCTGCCGAAATAAGTCCGGGAGCGATGCTTAGCTCTGCAGAGTACCATACGTGGTTCTTTAGCCACGCTTCTCGTCTACATCTTAGCAAAAAGCTTTTCCACTCTGTCTGGCAAGGAGAAACTGTGCCAGCACAGAAAACATCTCCCATCGTGTTCTAGAGGCTGCACGGAGGTCTGCCGAGTGTTTTGCAAGAAGAGAAAGAAAGTTGTCCAAAACAGCTTCCAATCGAATGTTCAAGTGAATAGAAAAGGCAGGAGAGTGGTCAGGTACTGTTTTCTCTCACTTGGCAAGCTGCGCACACAATCGCAGTGTTGTACAGCTTGTTTCATCACCTTTGCGAAGCTGCCGCTCTCTCCGGCTCCCGGAGACGAAGAAGCTGCTTCTTCGCGCAAAGACGATTCTGCCGCTCACAGTGCTCTGCGGTGTGCGCCTTCTGCCGAAAGAGGTCCGGGAGCGGTGCTTAGCTCTGCAGAGCACCGTACCTTCGTCTTTAGCCTCTCTTCTCGTCTACATCTTAGCAAAAAGCTTTTCCACTCTGTCTGGCAAGGAGAAACTGTGCCAGCACAGAAAACATCTCCCATCGTGTTCTAGAAGCTGCACGGAGGTCTGACGAGTGTTTTGCAAGAAGAGAAAGAAAGTTGTCCAAAACAGCTTGCAATCCAATATTAATGTGAATAGAAAAGGCAGGAGAGTGGTCAGGTACTGTTTTCTCTCAGTTGGCAAGCTGCGCAC
The DNA here is from genome assembly GCF_028551555.1 of Melozone crissalis. Lineage (NCBI taxonomy): Eukaryota > Metazoa > Chordata > Aves > Passeriformes > Passerellidae > Melozone > Melozone crissalis. Next base: position 140,618 of record NW_026535958.1, read on the forward strand.
ACAATCGCAGTGTTGTACAGCTTGTTTCATCACCTTTGCGAAGTTGCCGCTCTCTCCGGCTCCCGGAGACGAAGAAGCTGCTTCTTCGCGCAAAGACGATTCTGCCGCTCACAGTGCTCTGCGGTGTGCGCCTTCTGCCGAAAGAGGTCCGGGAGCGGTGCTTAGCTCTGCAGAGCACCGTACCTTCGTCTTTAGCCTCTCTTCTCATCTACATCTCAGCAAAAAGCTTTTCCACTCTGTCTGGCAAGGAGAAACTGTGCCAGCACAGAAAACATCTCCCATCGTGTTCTAGAGGCTGCACGGAGGTCTGCCGAGTGTTTTGCAAGAAGAGAAAGAAAGTTGTCCAAAACAGCTTGCAATCGAATGTTCATGTGATTACAAAAGGCAGGAGAGTTGTCAGGTACTGTTTTCTCTCACTTGGCAAGCTGCGCACACAATCGCAGTTTTGTACAGCTTGTTTCATCACCTTTGCCAAGTTGCCGCTCTCTCCGGCTCCCGGAGACGAAGAAGCTGCTTCTTCGCGCAAAGACGATTCTGCCGCTCACAGTGCTCTGCGGTGTGCGCCTTCTGCCGAAAGAGGTCCGGGAGCGGTGCTTAGCTCTGCAGAGCACCGTACCTTCGTCTTTAGCCTCTCTTCTCGTCTACATCTTAGCAAAAAGCTTTTCCACTCTGTCTGGCAAGGAGAAACTTTGCCAGAACAGAAAACATCTCCCATCGTGTTCTAGAAGCTGCACGGAGGTCTGCCGAGTGTTCTGCAAGAAGAGAAAGAAAATTTTCCAAAACAGCTTGCAATCGAATGTTCATGTGAATAGAAAAGGCAGGAGAGTGGTCAGGTACTGTTTTCTCTCAGTTGGCAAGCTGCGCACACAATCGCAGCGTTGTACAGCTTGTTTCATCACCTTTGCGAAGCTGCCGCTCTCTCCGGCTGCCGGAGACGAAGAAGCTGCTTCTTCGCGCAAAGACGATTCTGCCGCTCACTGTGCTCTGCGGTGTACGCCTTCTGCCGAAAGAGGTCCGGGAGCGATGCTTAGCTCTGCAGAGTACCATACGTGCTTCTTTAGCCTCTCTTCTCGTCTACATCCTAGCTAAAAGCTTTTCCACTCTGTCTGGCAAGGAGAAACTGTGCCAGCACAGAAAACATCTCCCATCGTGTTCTAGAGGCTGCACGGAGGTCTGCCGAGTGTTTTGCAAGAAGAGAAAGAAAGTTGTCCAAAACAGCTTCCAATCGAATGTTCAAGTGAATAGAAAAGGCAGGAGAGTGGTCAGGTACTGTTTTCTCTCACTTGGCAAGCTGCGCACACAATCGCAGTGTTGTACAGCTTGTTTCATCACCTTTGCGAAGCTGCCGCTCTCTCCGGCCCCCGGAGACGAAGAAGCTGCTTCTTCGCGCAAAGACGATTCTGCCGCTCACAGTGCTCTGCGGTGTGCGCCTTCTGCCGAAAGAGGTTCGGGACCGATGCTTAGCTCTGCAGAGTACCATACGTGATTCTTTAGCCTCGCTTCTCGTCTACATCTTAGCTAAAAGCTTTTCCACTCTGTCTGGCAAGGACAAACTGTGCCAGCACAGAAAACATCTCCCATCGTGTTCTAGAGGCTGCACGGAGGTCTGCCGAGTGTTTTGCAAGAAGAGAAAGAAAGTTGTCCAAAACAGCTTGCAATCGAATGTTCATGTGAATAGAAAAGGCAGGAGAGTGGTCAGGTACTGTTTTCTCTCACTTGGCAAGCTGCGCACACAATCGCAGTGTTGTACAGCTTGTTTCATCACCTTTGCGAAGCTGCCGCTCTCTCCGGCTGCCGGAGACGAAGAAGCTGCTTCTTCGCGCAAAGACGATTCTGCCGCTCACAGTGCTCTGCGGTGTGCGCCTTCTGCCGAAAGACGCACGGGAGCGGTGTTTAGCTCTGCAGAGCACAGTACCTTCGTCTTTAGCCTCTCTTCTCGTCTACATCCTAGCAGAAAGCTTTTCCACTCTGTCTGGCAAGGAGAAACTGTGCCTGCACAAAAAACATCTCCCATCGTGTTCTAGAGGCTGCACGGAAGTCTGCCGAGTGTTTTGCAAGAAGAGAAAGAAAGTTGTCCAAAACAGCTTACAATCGAATGTTCATGTGACTACAAAAGGCAGGAGAGTGGTCAGGTACTGTTTTCTCTCAGTTGGCAAGCTGCGCACACAATCGCAGTGTTGTACAGCTTGTTTCATCACCTTTGCGAAGCTGCCGCTCTCTCCGGCTGCCGGAGACGAAGAAGCTGCTTCTTCGCGCAAAGACGATTCTGCCGCTCACAGTGCTCTGCGGTGTGCGCCTTCTGCCGAAAGACGTCCGGGAGCGGTGCTTAGCTCTGCAGAGCACCGTACCTTCGTCTTTAGCCTCTCTTCTCGTCTACATCTTAGCAAAAAGCTTTTCCACTCTGTCTGGCAAGGAGAAACTGTGCCAGCACAGAAAACATCTCCCATCGTGTTCTAGAAGCTTCACGGAGGTCTGCCGAGTGTTTTGCAAGAAGAGAAAGAAAGTTGTCCAAAACAGCTTGCAATCGAATGTTCATGTGAATAGAAAAGGCAGGAGAGTGGTCAGGTACTGTTTTCTCTCAGTTGGCAAGCTGCGCACACAATCGCAGTGTTGTACAGCTTGTTTCATCACCTTTGCCAAGTTGCCGCTCTCTCCGGCTCCCGGAGACGAAGAAGCTGCTTCTTCGCGCAAAGACGATTCTGCCGCTCACAGTGCTCTGCGGTGTGCGCCTTCTGCCGAAAGAGGCACGGGAGCGGTGCTTAGCTCTGCAGAGCACCGTACCTTCGTCTTTAGCCTCTCTTCTCATCTACATCTTAGCAAAAAGCTTTTCCACTCTGTCTGGCAAGGAGAAACTGTGCCAGCACAGAAAACATCTCCCATCGTGTTCTAGAGGCTGCACGGAGGTCTGCCGAGTGTTTTGCAAGAAGAGAAAGAAAGTTGTCCAAAACAGCTTGCAATCGAATGTTCATGTGAATAGAAAAGGCAGGAGAGTGGTCAGGTACTGTTTTCTCTCACTTGGCAAGCTGCGCACACAATCGCAGTGTTGTACAGCTTGTTTCATCACCTTTGCGAAGTTGCCGCTCTCTCCGGCTCCCGGAGACGAGGAAGCTGCTTCTTCGCGCAAAGACGATTCTGCCGCTCACAGTGCTCTGCGGTGTGCGCCTTCTGCCGAAAGACATCCGGGAGCGGTGCTTAGCTCTGCAGAGCACCGTACCTTCGTCTTTAGCCTCTCTTCTCATCTACATCTTAGCAAAAAGCTTTTCCACTCTGTCTGGCAAGGAGAAACTGTGCCAGCACAGAAAACATCTCCCATCGTGTTCTAGAGGCTGCACGGAGGTCTGCCGAGTGTTTTGCAAGAAGAGAAAGAAAGTTGTCCAAAGCAGCTTGCAATCGAATGTTCATGTGAATAGAAAAGGCAGGAGAGTGGTCAGGTACTGTTTTCTCTCAGTTGGCAAGCTGCTCACACAATCGCAGTGTTGTACAGCTTGTTTCATCACCTTTGCAAAGTTGCCGCTCTCTCCGGCTCCCGGAGACGAAGAAGCTGATTCTTCGCGCAAAGACGATTCTGCCGCTCACTGTGCTCTGCGGTGTGCGCCTTCTGCCGAAATAAGTCCGGGAGCGATGCTTAGCTCTGCAGAGTACCATACGTGGTTCTTTAGCCACGCTTCTCGTCTACATCTTAGCAAAAAGCTTTTCCACTCTGTCTGGCAAGGAGAAACTGTGCCAGCACAGAAAACATCTCCCATCGTGTTCTAGAGGCTGCACGGAGGTCTGCCGAGTGTTTTGCAAGAAGAGAAAGAAAGTTGTCCAAAACAGCTTCCAATCGAATGTTCAAGTGAATAGAAAAGGCAGGAGAGTGGTCAGGTACTGTTTTCTCTCACTTGGCAAGCTGCGCACACAATCGCAGTGTTGTACAGCTTGTTTCATCACCTTTGCGAAGCTGCCGCTCTCTCCGGCTCCCGGAGACGAAGAAGCTGCTTCTTCGCGCAAAGACGATTCTGCCGCTCACAGTGCTCTGCGGTGTGCGCCTTCTGCCGAAAGACGTCCGGGAGCGGTGCTTAGCTCTGCAGAGCACCGTACCTTCGTCTTTAGCCTCTCTTCTCGTCTACATCTTAGCAAAAAGCTTTTCCACTCTGTCTGGCAAGGAGAAACTGTGCCAGCACAGAAAACATCTCCCATCGTGTTCTAGAAGCTGCACGGAGGTCTGACGAGTGTTTTGCAAGAAGAGAAAGAAAGTTGTCCAAAACAGCTTGCAATCCAATATTAATGTGAATAGAAAAGGCAGGAGAGTGGTCAGGTACTGTTTTCTCTCAGTTGGCAAGCTGCGCACACAATCGCAGTGTTGTACAGCTTGTTTCATCACCTTTGCGAAGTTGCCGCTCTCTCCGGCTCCCGGAGACGAAGAAGCTGCTTCTTCGCGCAAAGACGATTCTGCCGCTCACAGTGCTCTGCGGTGTGCGCCTTCTGCCGAAAGAGGTCCGGGAGCGGTGCTTAGCTCTGCAGAGCACCGTACCTTCGTCTTTAGCCTCTCTTCTCATCTACATCTCAGCAAAAAGCTTTTCCACTCTGTCTGGCAAGGAGAAACTGTGCCAGCACAGAAAACATCTCCCATCGTGTTCTAGAGGCTGCACGGAGGTCTGCCGAGTGTTTTGCAAGAAGAGAAAGAAAGTTGTCCAAAACAGCTTGCAATCGAATGTTCATGTGATTACAAAAGGCAGGAGAGTTGTCAGGTACTGTTTTCTCTCACTTGGCAAGCTGCGCACACAATCGCAGTTTTGTACAGCTTGTTTCATCACCTTTGCCAAGTTGCCGCTCTCTCCGGCTCCCGGAGACGAAGAAGCTGCTTCTTCGCGCAAAGACGATTCTGCCGCTCACAGTGCTCTGCGGTGTGCGCCTTCTGCCGAAAGAGGTCCGGGAGCGGTGCTTAGCTCTGCAGAGCACCGTACCTTCGTCTTTAGCCTCTCTTCTCGTCTACATCTTAGCAAAAAGCTTTTCCACTCTGTCTGGCAAGGAGAAACTTTGCCAGAACAGAAAACATCTCCCATCGTGTTCTAGAAGCTGCACGGAGGTCTGCCGAGTGTTCTGCAAGAAGAGAAAGAAAATTTTCCAAAACAGCTTGCAATCGAATGTTCATGTTAATAGAAAAGGCAGGAGAGTGGTCAGGTACTGTTTTCTCTCAGTTGGCAAGCTGCGCACACAATCGCAGCGTTGTACAGCTTGTTTCATCACCTTTGCGAAGCTGCCGCTCTCTCCGGCTGCCGGAGACGAAGAAGCTGCTTCTTCGCGCAAAGACGATTCTGCCGCTCACTGTGCTCTGCGGTGTACGCCTTCTGCCGAAAGAGGTCCGGGAGCGATGCTTAGCTCTGCAGAGTACCATACGTGCTTCTTTAGCCTCTCTTCTCGTCTACATCCTAGCTAAAAGCTTTTCCACTCTGTCTGGCAAGGAGAAACTGTGCCAGCACAGAAAACATCTCCCATCGTGTTCTAGAGGCTGCACGGAGGTCTGCCGAGTGTTTTGCAAGAAGAGAAAGAAAGTTGTCCAAAACAGCTTCCAATCGAATGTTCAAGTGAATAGAAAAGGCAGGAGAGTGGTCAGGTACTGTTTTCTCTCAGTTGGCAAGCTGCGCACACAATCGCAGTGTTGTACAGCTTGTTTCATCACCTTTGCGAAGCTGCCGCTCTCTCCGGCCCCCGGAGACGAAGAAGCTGCTTCTTCGCGCAAAGACGATTCTGCCGCTCACTGTGCTCTGCAGTCTGTGTCTTCTTCCGAAAGAGGTCCGGATGCGGTGCTTAGCTCTGCAGAGCACCGTACCTTCGTCTTTAGCCTCTCTTCTCGTCTACATCTTAGCAAAAAGCTTTTCCACTCTGTCTGGCAAGGAGAAACTGTGCCAGCACAGAAAACATCTCCCATCGTGTTCTAGAGGCTGCACGGAGGTCTGCCGAGTGTTTTGCAAGAAGAGAAAGAAAGTTGTCCAAAACAGCTTGCAATCGAATGTTCATATGAATAGAAAAGGCAGGAGAGTGGTCAGGTACTGTTTTCTCTCAGTTGGCAAGCTGCGCACACAATCGCAGTGTTGTACAGCTTGTTTCATCACCTTTGCGAAGTTGCCGCTCTCTCCGGCTCCCGGAGACGAAGAAGCTGCTTCTTCGCGCAAAGACGATTCTGCCGCTCACAGTGCTCTGCGGTGTGCGCCTTCTGCCCAAAGAGGTCCGGAAGCGGTGCTTAGCTCTGCAGAGCACCGTACCTGCTTCTTTAGCCTCTATTCTCGTCTACATCTTAGCAAAAAGCTTTTCCCTCTGTCTGGCAAGGAGAAACTTTGCCAGCACAGAAAACATCTCCCATCGTGTTCTAGAAGCTGCACGGAGGTCTGCCGAGTGTTTTGCAAGAAGAGAAAGAAAGTTGTCCAAAACAGCTTGCAATCGAATGTTCATGTGAATAGAAAAGGCAGGAGAGTGGTCAGGTACTGTTTTCTCTCAGTTGGCAAGCTGCGCACACAATCGCAGTGTTGTACAGCTTGTTTCATCACCTTTGCGAAGTTGCCGCTCTCTCCGGCTCCCGGAGACGAAGAAGCTGCTTCTTCGCGCAAAGACGATTCTGCCGCTCACAGTGCTCTGCGGTGTGCGCCTTCTGCCGAAAGAGGTCCGGGAGCGGTGCTTAGCTCTGCAGAGCACCGTACCTTCGTCTTTAGCCTCTCTTCTCATCTACATCTTAGCAAAAAGCTTTTCCACTCTGTCTGGCAAGGAGAAACTGTGCCAGCACAGAAAACATCTCCCATCGTGTTCTAGAGGCTGCACGGAGGTCTGCCGAGTGTTTTGCAAGAAGAGAAAGAAAGTTGTCCAAAACAGCTTGCAATCGAATGTTCAAGTGAATAGAAAAGACAGGAGAGTGGTCAGGTACTGTTTTCTCTCACTTGGCAAGCTGCGCACACAATCGCAGTGTTGTACAGCTTGTTTCATCACCTTTGCGAAGCTGCCGCTCTCTCCGGCTCCCGGAGACGAATAAGCTGCTTCTTCGCGCAAAGACGATTCTGCCGCTCACAGTGCTCTGCGGTGTGCGCCTTCTGCCGAAAGAGGTCCGGGGGCGGTGCTTAGCTCTGCAGAGCACCGTACCTTCGTCTTTAGCCTCTCTTCTCGTCTACATCTTAGCAAAAAGCTTTTCCACTCTGTCTGGCAAGGAGAAACTGTGCCAGCACAGAAAACATCTCCCATCGTGTTCTAGAAGCTGCACGGAGGTCTGCCGAGTCTTTTGCAAGAAGAGAAAGAAAGTTGTCCAAAACAGCTTGCAATCCAATATTAATGTGAATAGAAAAGGCAGGAGAGTGGTCAGGTACTGTTTTCTCTCAGTTGGCAAGCTGCGCACACAATCGCAGTGTTGTACAGCTTGTTTCATCACCTTTGCGAAGTTGCCGCTCTCTCCTGCTCCCGGAGACGAAGAAGCTGCTTCTTCGCGCAAAGACGATTCTGCCGCTCACAGTGCTCTGCGGTGTGCGCCTTCTGCCGAAAGAGGTCCGGGGGCGGTGCTTAGCTCTGCAGAGCACCGTACCTTCGTCTTTAGCCTCTCTTCTCGTCTACATCTTAGCAAAAAGCTTTTCCACTCTGTCTGGCAAGGAGAAACTTTGCCAGCACAGAAAACATCTCCCATCGTGTTCTAGAAGCTGCACGGAGGTCTGACGAGTGTTTTGAAAGAAGAGAAAGAAAGTTGTCCAAAACAGCTTGCAATCGAATGTTCATGTGAATAGAAAAGGCAGGAGAGTGGTCAGGTACTGTTTTCTCTCACTTGGCAAGCTGCGCACACAATCGCAGCGTTGTACAGCTTGTTTCATCACCTTTGCGAAGCTGCCGCTCTCTCCGGCTGCCGGAGACGAAGAAGCTGCTTCTTCGCGCAAAGACGATTCTGCCGCTCACTGTGCTCTGCGGTGTACGCCTTCTGCCGAAAGAGGTCCGGGAGCGATGCTTAGCTCTGCAGAGTACCATACGTGCTTCTTTAGCCTCTCTTCTCGTCTACATCTTAGCTAAAAGCTTTTCCACTCTGTCTGGCAAGGAGAAACTGTGCCAGCACAGAAAACATCTCCCATCGTGTTCTAGAGGCTGCACGGAGGTCTGCCGAGTGTTTTGCAAGAAGAGAAAGAAAGTTGTCCAAAACAGCTTGCAATCGAATGTTCATGTGAATAGAAAAGGCAGGAGAGTGGTCAGGTACTGTTTTCTCTCAGTTGGCAAGCTGCGCACACAATCGCAGTGTTGTACAGCTTGTTTCATCACCTTTGCCAAGTTGCCGCTCTCTCCGGCTCCCGGAGACGAAGAAGCTGCTTCTTCGCGCAAAGACGATTGTGCCGCTCACAGTGCTCTGCGGTGTGCGCCTTCTGCCGAAAGACGTCCGGGAGCGGTGCTTAGCTCTGCAGAGCACCGTACCTTCGTCTTTAGCCTCTCTTCTCATCTACATCTTAGCAAAAAGCTTTTCCACTCTGTCTGGCAAGGAGAAACTGTGCCAGCACAGAAAACATCTCCCATCGTGTTCTAGAGGCTGCACGGAGGTCTGCCGAGTGTTTTGCAAGAAGAGAAAGAAAGTTGTCCAAAACAGCTTGCAATCGAATGTTCATGTGAATAGAAAAGGCAGGAGAGTGGTCAGGTACTGTTTTCTCTCAGTTGGCAAGCTGCTCACACAATCGCAGTGTTGTACAGCTTGTTTCATCACCTTTGCGAAGCTGCCGCTCTCTCCGGCCCCCGGAGACGAAGAAGCTGCTTCTTCGCGCAAAGACGATTCTGCCGCTCACTGTGCTCTGCAGTGTGTGTCTTCTTCCGAAAGAGGTCCGGATGCGGTGCTTAGCTCTGCAGAGCACCGTACCTTCGTCTTTAGCCTCTCTTCTCGTCTACATCTTAGCAAAAAGCTTTTCCACTCTGTCTGGCAAGGAGAAACTGTGCCAGCACAGAAAACATCTCCCATCGTGTTCTAGAGGCTGCACGGAGGTCTGCCGAGTGTTTTGCAAGAAGAGAAAGAAAGTTGTCCAAAACAGCTTGCAATCCAATATTAATGTGAATAGAAAAGGCAGGAGAGTGGTCAGGTACTGTTTTCTCTCAGTTGGCAAGCTGCTCACACAATCGCAGTGTTGTACAGCTTGTTTCATCACCTTTGCGAAGTTGCCGCTCTCTCCTGCTCCCGGAGACGAAGAAGCTGCTTCTTCGCGCAAAGACGATTCTGCCGCTCACAGTGCTCTGCGGTGTGCGCCTTCTGCCGAAAGAGGTCCGGGGGCGGTGCTTAGCTCTGCAGAGCACCGTACCTTCGTCTTTAGCCTCTCTTCTCGTCTACATCTTAGCAAAAAGCTTTTCCACTCTGTCTGGCAAGGAGAAACTTTGCCAGCACAGAAAACATCTCCCATCGTGTTCTAGAAGCTGCACGGAGGTCTGACGAGTGTTTTGAAAGAAGAGAAAGAAAGTTGTCCAAAACAGCTTGCAATCGAATGTTCATGTGAATAGAAAAGGCAGGAGAGTGGTCAGGTACTGTTTTCTCTCACTTGGCAAGCTGCGCACACAATCGCAGCGTTGTACAGCTTGTTTCATCACCTTTGCGAAGCTGCCGCTCTCTCCGGCTGCCGGAGACGAAGAAGCTGCTTCTTCGCGCAAAGACGATTCTGCCGCTCACTGTGCTCTGCGGTGTACGCCTTCTGCCGAAAGAGGTCCGGGAGCGATGCTTAGCTCTGCAGAGTACCATACGTGCTTCTTTAGCCTCTCTTCTCGTCTACATCTTAGCAAAAAGCTTTTCCACTCTGTCTGGCAAGGAGAAACTGTGCCAGCACAGAAAACATCTCCCATCGTGTTCTAGAGGCTGCACGGAGGTCTGCCGAGTGTTTTGCAAGAAGAGAAAGAAAGTTGTCCAAAACAGCTTGCAATCGAATGTTCATGTGAATAGAAAAGGCAGGAGAGTGGTCAGGTACTGTTTTCTCTCAGTTGGCAAGCTGCGCACACAATCGCAGTGTTGTACAGCTTGTTTCATCACCTTTGCGAAGTTGCCGCTCTCTCCGGCTCCCGGAGACGAAGAAGCTGCTTCTTCGCGCAAAGACGATTGTGCCGCTCACAGTGCTCTGCGGTGTGCGCCTTCTGCCGAAAGACGTCCGGGAGCGGTGCTTAGCTCTGCAGAGCACCGTACCTTCGTCTTTAGCCTCTCTTCTCATCTACATCTTAGCAAAAAGCTTTTCCACTCTGTCTGGCAAGGAGAAACTGTGCCAGCACAGAAAACATCTCCCATCGTGTTCTAGAGGCTGCACGGAGGTCTGCCGAGTGTTTTGCAAGAAGAGAAAGAAAGTTGTCCAAAACAGCTTGCAATCGAATGTTCATGTGAATAGAAAAGGCAGGAGAGTGGTCAGGTACTGTTTTCTCTCAGTTGGCAAGCTGCTCACACAATCGCAGTGTTGTACAGCTTGTTTCATCACCTTTGCAAAGTTGCCGCTCTCTCCGGCTCCCGGAGACGAAGAAGCTGCTTCTTCGCGCAAAGACGATTCTGCCGCTCACAGTGCTCTGCGGTGTGCGCCTTCTGCCGAAAGAGGCGCGGGAGCGGTGCTTAGCTCTGCAGAGCACCGTACCTTCGTCTTTAGCCTCTCTTCTCGTCTACATCTTAGCAAAAAGCTTTTCCACTCTGTCTGGCAAGGAGAAACTGTGCCAGCACAGAAAACATCTCCCATCGTGTTCTAGAGGCTGCACGGAGGTCTGACGAGTGTTTTGCAAGAAGAGAAAGAAAGTTGTCCAAAACAGCTTGCAATCGAATGTTCATGTGAATGGAAAAGGCAGGAGAGTGGTCAGGTACTGTTTTCTCTCAGTTCGCAAGCTGCGCACACAATCGCAGTGTTGTACAGCTTGTTTCATCACCTTTGCCAAGTTGCCGCTCTCTCCGGCTCCCGGAGACGAAGAAGCTGCTTCTTCGCGCAAAGACGATTCTGCCGCTCACAGTGCTCTGCGGTGTGCGCCTTCTGCCGAAAGACGCACGGGAGCGGTGTTTAGCTCTGCAGAGCACAGTACCTTCGTCTTTAGCCTCTCTTCTCGTCTACATCCTAGCAGAAAGCTTTTCCACTCTGTCTGGCAAGGAGAAACTGTGCCTGCACAAAAAACATCTCCCATCGTGTTCTAGAGGCTGCACGGAGGTCTGCCGAGTGTTTTGCAAGAAGAGAAAGAAAGTTGTCCAAAACAGCTTACAATCGAATGTTCATGTGATTACAAAAGGCAGGAGAGTGGTCAGGTACTGTTTTCTCTCTGTTGGCAAGCTGCGCACACAATCGCAGTGTTGTACAGCTTGTTTCATCACCTTTGCGAAGCTGCCGCTCTCTCCGGCTCCCGGAGACGAAGAAGCTGCTTCTTCGCGCAAAGACGATTCTGCCGCTCACAGTGCTCTGCGGTGTGCGCCTTCTGCCGAAAGACGTCCGGGAGCGGTGCTTAGCTCTGCAGAGCACCGTACCTTCGTCTTTAGCCTCTCTTCTCGTCTACATCTCAGCAAAATGCTTTTCCACTCTGTCTGGCAAGGAGAAACTGTGCCAGCACAGAAAACATCTCCCATCGTGTTCTAGAAGCTGCACGGAGGTCTGACGAGTGTTTTGCAAGAAGAGAAAGAAAGTTGTCCAAAACAGCTTGCAATCGAATGTTCATGTGAATAGAAAAGGCAGGAGAGTGGTCAGGTACTGTTTTCTCTCAGTTGGCAAGCTGCGCACACAATCGCAGTGTTGTACAGCTTGTTTCATCACCTTTGCCAAGTTGCCGCTCTCTCCGGCTCCCGGAGACGAAGAAGCTGCTTCTTCGCGCAAAGACGATTCTGCCGCTCACAGTGCTCTGCGGTGTGCGCCTTCTGCCGAAAGAGGTCCGGGAGCGGTGCTTAGCTCTGCAGAGCACCGTACCTTCGTCTTTAGCCTCTCTTCTCATCTACATCTCAGCAAAAAGCTTTTCCACTCTGTCTGGCAAGGAGAAACTGTGCCAGCACAGAAAACATCTCCCATCGTGTTCTAGAGGCTGCACGGAGGTCTGCCGAGTGTTTTGCAAGAAGAGAAAGAAAGTTGTCCAAAACAGCTTGCAATCGAATGTTCATGTGATTACAAAAGGCAGGAGAGTTGTCAGGTACTGTTTTCTCTCAGTTGGCAAGCTGCGCACACAATCGCAGTTTTGTACAGCTTGTTTCATCACCTTTGCCAAGTTGCCGCTCTCTCCGGCTCCCGGAGACGAAGAAGCTGCTTCTTCGCGCAAAGACGATTCTGCCGCTCACAGTGCTCTGCGGTGTGCGCCTTCTGCCGAAAGAGGTCCGGGAGCGGTGGTTAGCTCTGCAGAGCACCGTACCTTCGTCTTTAGCCTCTCTTCTCGTCTACATCTTAGCAAAAAGCTTTTCCACTCTGTCTGGCAAGGAGAAACTTTGCCAGAACAGAAAACATCTCCCATCGTGTTCTAGAAGCTGCACGGAGGTCTGCATAGTGTTCTGCATGAAGAGAAAGAAAATTTTCCAAAACAGCTTGCAATCGAATGTTCATGTGAATAGAAAAGGCAGGAGAGTGGTCAGGTACTGTTTTCTCTCAGTTGGCAAGCTGCGCACACAATCGCAGCGTTGTACACCTTGTTTCATCACCTTTGCGAAGCTGCCGCTCTCTCCGGCTGCCGGAGACGAAGAAGCTGCTTCTTCGCGCAAAGACGATTCTGCCGCTCACAGTGCTCTGCGGTGTGCGCCTTCTGCCGAAAGAGGTCCGGGAGCGGTGCTTAGCTCTGCAGAGCACCGTACCTTCGTCTTTAGCCTCTCTTCTCGTCTACATCTTAGCAAAAAGCTTTTCCACTCTGTCTGGCAAGGAGAAACTGTGCCAGCACAAAAAACATCTCCCATCGTGTTCTAGAGGCTGCACGGATGTCTGCCGAGAGTTTTGCAAGAAGAGAAAGAAAGTTGCCCAAAACAGCTTACAATCGAATGTTCATGTGATTACAAAAGGCAGGAGAGTGGTCAGGTACTGTTTTCTCTCACTTGGCAAGCTGCGCACACAATCGCAGTGTTGTACAGCTTGTTTCATCACCTTTGCGAAGTTGCCGCTCTCTCCGGCTGCCGGAGACGAAGAAGCTGCTTCTTCGCGCAAAGACGATTCTGCCGCTCACAGTGCTCTGCGGTGTGCGCCTTCTGCCGAAAGACGTCCGGGAGCGGTGCTTAGCTCTGCAGAGCACCGTACCTTCGTCTTTAGCCTCTCTTCTCGTCTACATCTTAGCAAAAAGCTTTTCCACTCTGTCTGGCAAGGAGAAACTTTGCCAGCACAGAAAACATCTCCCATGGTCTTCTAGAGGCTGCACGGAGGTCTGCCGAGTGTTTTGCAAGAAGAGAAAGAAAGTTGTCCAAAACACCTTGCAATCGAATGTTCATGTGAATACAAAAGGCAGGAGAGTGGTCAGGTACTGTTTTCTCTCAGTTGGCAAGCTGCGCACACAATCGCAGTGTTGTACAGCTTGTTTCATCACCTTTGCGAAGTTGCCGCTCTCTCCGGCTCCCGGAGACGAAGAAGCTGCTTCTTCGCGCAAAGACGATTCTGCCGCTCACAGTGCTCTGCGGTGTGCGCCTTCTGCCGAAAGAGGTCCGGGAGCGGTGCTTAGCTCTGCAGAGCACCGTACCTTCGTCTTTAGCCTCTCTTCTCGTCTACATCTTAGCAAAAAGCTTTTCCACTCTGTCTGGCAAGGAGAAACTGTGCCAGCACAGAAAACATCTCCCATCGTGTTCTAGAGGCTGCACGGAGGTCTGCCGAGTGTTTTGCAAGAAGAGAAAGAAAGTTGTCCAAAACAGCTTGCAATCGAATGTTCATATGAATAGAAAAGGCAGGAGAGTGGTCAGGTACTGTTTTCTCTCAGTTGGCAAGCTGCGCACACAATCGCAGTGTTGTACAGCTTGTTTCATCACCTTTGCGAAGTTGCCGCTCTCTCCGGCTCCCGGAGACGAAGAAGCTGCTTCTTCGCGCAAAGACGATTCTGCCGCTCACAGTGCTCTGCGGTGTGCGCCTTCTGCCCAAAGAGGTCCGGAAGCGGTGCTTAGCTCTGCAGAGCACCGTACCTGCTTCTTTAGCCTCTATTCTCGTCTACATCTTAGCAAAAAGCTTTTCCCTCTGTCTGGCAAGGAGAAACTTTGCCAGCACAGAAAACATCTCCCATCGTGTTCTAGAAGCTGCACGGAGGTCTGCCGAGTGTTTTGCAAGAAGAGAAAGAAAGTTGTCCAAAACAGCTTGCAATCGAATGTTCATGTGAATAGAAAAGGCAGGAGAGTGGTCAGGTACTGTTTTCTCTCAGTTGGCAAGCTGCGCACACAATCGCAGTGTTGTACAGCTTGTTTCATCACCTTTGCGAAGTTGCCGCTCTCTCCGGCTCCCGGAGACGAAGAAGCTGCTTCTTCGCGCAAAGACGATTCTGCCGCTCACAGTGCTCTGCGGTGTGCGCCTTCTGCCGAAAGAGGTCCGGGAGCGGTGCTTAGCTCTGCAGAGCACCGTACCTTCGTCTTTAGCCTCTCTTCTCATCTACATCTTAGCAAAAAGCTTTTCCACTCTGTCTGGCAAGGAGAAACTGTGCCAGCACAGAAAACATCTCCCATCGTGTTCTAGAGGCTGCACGGAGGTCTGCCGAGTGTTTTGCAAGAAGAGAAAGAAAGTTGTCCAAAACAGCTTGCAATCGAATGTTCAAGTGAATAGAAAAGACAGGAGAGTGGTCAGGTACTGTTTTCTCTCACTTGGCAAGCTGCGCACACAATCGCAGTGTTGTACAGCTTGTTTCATCACCTTTGCGAAGCTGCCGCTCTCTCCGGCTCCCGGAGACGAATAAGCTGCTTCTTCGCGCAAAGACGATTCTGCCGCTCACAGTGCTCTGCGGTGTGCGCCTTCTGCCGAAAGAGGTCCGGGGGCGGTGCTTAGCTCTGCAGAGCACCGTACCTTCGTCTTTAGCCTCTCTTCTCGTCTACATCTTAGCAAAAAGCTTTTCCACTCTGTCTGGCAAGGAGAAACTGTGCCAGCACAGAAAACATCTCCCATCGTGTTCTAGAAGCTGCACGGAGGTCTGCCGAGTCTTTTGCAAGAAGAGAAAGAAAGTTGTCCAAAACAGCTTGCAATCCAATATTAATGTGAATAGAAAAGGCAGGAGAGTGGTCAGGTACTGTTTTCTCTCAGTTGGCAAGCTGCGCACACAATCGCAGTGTTGTACAGCTTGTTTCATCACCTTTGCCAAGTTGCCGCTCTCTCCTGCTCCCGGAGACGAAGAAGCTGCTTCTTCGCGCAAAGACGATTCTGCCGCTCACAGTGCTCTGCGGTGTGCGCCTTCTGCCGAAAGAGGTCCGGGGGCGGTGCTTAGCTCTGCAGAGCACCGTACCTTCGTCTTTAGCCTCTCTTCTCGTCTACATCTTAGCAAAAAGCTTTTCCACTCTGTCTGGCAAGGAGAAACTTTGCCAGCACAGAAAACATCTCCCATCGTGTTCTAGAAGCTGCACGGAGGTCTGACGAGTGTTTTGAAAGAAGAGAAAGAAAGTTGTCCAAAACAGCTTGCAATCGAATGTTCATGTGAATAGAAAAGGCAGGAGAGTGGTCAGGTACTGTTTTCTCTCACTTGGCAAGCTGCGCACACAATCGCAGCGTTGTACAGCTTGTTTCATCACCTTTGCGAAGCTGCCGCTCTCTCCGGCTGCCGGAGACGAAGAAGCTGCTTCTTCGCGCAAAGACGATTCTGCCGCTCACTGTGCTCTGCGGTGTACGCCTTCTGCCGAAAGAGGTCCGGGAGCGATGCTTAGCTCTGCAGAGTACCATACGTGCTTCTTTAGCCTCTCTTCTCGTCTACATCTTAGCTAAAAGCTTTTCCACTCTGTCTGGCAAGGAGAAACTGTGCCAGCACAGAAAACATCTCCCATCGTGTTCTAGAGGCTGCACGGAGGTCTGCCGAGTGTTTTGCAAGAAGAGAAAGAAAGTTGTCCAAAACAGCTTGCAATCGAATGTTCATGTGAATAGAAAAGGCAGGAGAGTGGTCAGGTACTGTTTTCTCTCAGTTGGCAAGCTGCGCACACAATCGCAGTGTTGTACAGCTTGTTTCATCACCTTTGCGAAGTTGCCGCTCTCTCCGGCTCCCGGAGACGAAGAAGCTGCTTCTTCGCGCAAAGACGATTGTGCCGCTCACAGTGCTCTGCGGTGTGCGCCTTCTGCCGAAAGACGTCCGGGAGCGGTGCTTAGCTCTGCAGAGCACCGTACCTTCGTCTTTAGCCTCTCTTCTCATCTACATCTTAGCTAAAAGCTTTTCCACTCTGTCTGGCAAGGAGAAACTGTGCCAGCACAGAAAACATCTCCCATCGTGTTCTAGAGGCTGCACGGAGGTCTGCCGAGTGTTTTGCAAGAAGAGAAAGAAAGTTGTCCAAAACAGCTTGCAATCGAATGTTCATGTGAATAGAAAAGGCAGGAGAGTGGTCAGGTACTGTTTTCTCTCAGTTGGCAAGCTGCTCACACAATCGCAGTGTTGTACAGCTTGTTTCATCACCTTTGCAAAGTTGCCGCTCTCTCCGGCTCCCGGAGACGAAGAAGCTGCTTCTTCGCGCAAAGACGATTCTGCCGCTCACAGTGCTCTGCGGTGTGCGCCTTCTGCCGAAAGAGGCGCGGGAGCGGTGCTTAGCTCTGCAGAGCACCGTACCTTCGTCTTTAGCCTCTCTTCTCGTCTACATCTTAGCAAAAAGCTTTTCCACTCTGTCTGGCAAGGAGAAACTGTGCCAGCACAGAAAACATCTCCCATCGTGTTCTAGAGGCTGCACGGAGGTCTGACGAGTGTTTTGCAAGAAGAGAAAGAAAGTTGTCCAAAACAGCTTGCAATCGAATGTTCATGTGAATGGAAAAGGCAGGAGAGTGGTCAGGTACTGTTTTCTCTCAGTTCGCAAGCTGCGCACACAATCGCAGTGTTGTACAGCTTGTTTCATCACCTTTGCCAAGTTGCCGCTCTCTCCGGCTCCCGGAGACGAAGAAGCTGCTTCTTCGCGCAAAGACGATTCTGCCGCTCACAGTGCTCTGCGGTGTGCGCCTTCTGCCGAAAGAGGTTCGGGACCGATGCTTAGCTCTGCAGAGTACCATACGTGATTCTTTAGCCTCGCTTCTCGTCTACATCTTAGCTAAAAGCTTTTCCACTCTGTCTGGCAAGGACAAACTGTGCCAGCACAGAAAACATCTCCCATCGTGTTCTAGAGGCTGCACGGAGGTCTGCCGAGTGTTTTGCAAGAAGAGAAAGAAAGTTGTCCAAAACAGCTTGCAATCGAATGTTCATGTGAATAGAAAAGGCAGGAGAGTGGTCAGGTACTGTTTTCTCTCACTTGGCAAGCTGCGCACACAATCGCAGTGTTGTACAGCTTGTTTCATCACCTTTGCGAAGCTGCCGCTCTCTCCGGCTGCCGGAGACGAAGAAGCTGCTTCTTCGCGCAAAGACGATTCTGCCGCTCACAGTGCTCTGCGGTGTGCGCCTTCTGCCGAAAGACGCACGGGAGCGGTGTTTAGCTCTGCAGAGCACAGTACCTTCGTCTTTAGCCTCTCTTCTCGTCTACATCCTAGCAGAAAGCTTTTCCACTCTGTCTGGCAAGGAGAAACTGTGCCTGCACAAAAAACATCTCCCATCGTGTTCTAGAGGCTGCACGGAAGTCTGCCGAGTGTTTTGCAAGAAGAGAAAGAAAGTTGTCCAAAACAGCTTACAATCGAATGTTCATGTGATTACAAAAGGCAGGAGAGTGGTCAGGTACTGTTTTCTCTCAGTTGGCAAGCTGCGCACACAATCGCAGTGTTGTACAGCTTGTTTCATCACCTTTGCGAAGCTGCCGCTCTCTCCGGCTCCCGGAGACGAAGAAGCTGCTTCTTCGCGCAAAGACGATTCTGCCGCTCACAGTGCTCTGCGGTGTGCGCCTTCTGCCGAAAGACGTCCGGGAGCGGTGCTTAGCTCTGCAGAGCACCGTACCTTCGTCTTTAGCCTCTCTTCTCGTCTACATCTCAGCAAAATGCTTTTCCACTCTGTCTGGCAAGGAGAAACTGTGCCAGCACAGAAAACATCTCCCATCGTGTTCTAGAAGCTGCACGGAGGTCTGACGAGTGTTTTGCAAGAAGAGAAAGAAAGTTGTCCAAAACAGCTTGCAATCGAATGTTCATGTGAATAGAAAAGGCAGGAGAGTGGTCAGGTACTGTTTTCTCTCAGTTGGCAAGCTGCGCACACAATCGCAGTGTTGTACAGCTTGTTTCATCACCTTTGCCAAGTTGCCGCTCTCTCCGGCTCCCGGAGACGAAGAAGCTGCTTCTTCGCGCAAAGACGATTCTGCCGCTCACAGTGCTCTGCGGTGTGCGCCTTCTGCCGAAAGAGGTCCGGGAGCGGTGCTTAGCTCTGCAGAGCACCGTACCTTCGTCTTTAGCCTCTCTTCTCATCTACATCTCAGCAAAAAGCTTTTCCACTCTGTCTGGCAAGGAGAAACTGTGCCAGCACAGAAAACATCTCCCATCGTGTTCTAGAGGCTGCACGGAGGTCTGCCGAGTGTTTTGCAAGAAGAGAAAGAAAGTTGTCCAAAACAGCTTGCAATCGAATGTTCAAGTGAATAGAAAAGACAGGAGAGTGGTCAGGTACTGTTTTCTCTCACTTGGCAAGCTGCGCACACAATCGCAGTGTTGTACAGCTTGTTTCATCACCTTTGCGAAGCTGCCGCTCTCTCCGGCTCCCGGAGACGAATAAGCTGCTTCTTCGCGCAAAGACGATTCTGCCGCTCACAGTGCTCTGCGGTGTGCGCCTTCTGCCGAAAGAGGTCCGGGGGCGGTGCTTAGCTCTGCAGAGCACCGTACCTTCGTCTTTAGCCTCTCTTCTCGTCTACATCTTAGCAAAAAGCTTTTCCACTCTGTCTGGCAAGGAGAAACTGTGCCAGCACAGAAAACATCTCCCATCGTGTTCTAGAAGCTGCACGGAGGTCTGCCGAGTCTTTTGCAAGAAGAGAAAGAAAGTTGTCCAAAACAGCTTGCAATCCAATATTAATGTGAATAGAAAAGGCAGGAGAGTGGTCAGGTACTGTTTTCTCTCAGTTGGCAAGCTGCGCACACAATCGCAGTGTTGTACAGCTTGTTTCATCACCTTTGCCAAGTTGCCGCTCTCTCCTGCTCCCGGAGACGAAGAAGCTGCTTCTTCGCGCAAAGACGATTCTGCCGCTCACAGTGCTCTGCGGTGTGCGCCTTCTGCCGAAAGAGGTCCGGGGGCGGTGCTTAGCTCTGCAGAGCACCGTACCTTCGTCTTTAGCCTCTCTTCTCGTCTACATCTTAGCAAAAAGCTTTTCCACTCTGTCTGGCAAGGAGAAACTTTGCCAGCACAGAAAACATCTCCCATCGTGTTCTAGAAGCTGCACGGAGGTCTGACGAGTGTTTTGAAAGAAGAGAAAGAAAGTTGTCCAAAACAGCTTGCAATCGAATGTTCATGTGAATAGAAAAGGCAGGAGAGTGGTCAGGTACTGTTTTCTCTCACTTGGCAAGCTGCGCACACAATCGCAGCGTTGTACAGCTTGTTTCATCACCTTTGCGAAGCTGCCGCTCTCTCCGGCTGCCGGAGACGAAGAAGCTGCTTCTTCGCGCAAAGACGATTCTGCCGCTCACTGTGCTCTGCGGTGTACGCCTTCTGCCGAAAGAGGTCCGGGAGCGATGCTTAGCTCTGCAGAGTACCATACGTGCTTCTTTAGCCTCTCTTCTCGTCTACATCTTAGCTAAAAGCTTTTCCACTCTGTCTGGCAAGGAGAAACTGTGCCAGCACAGAAAACATCTCCCATCGTGTTCTAGAGGCTGCACGGAGGTCTGCCGAGTGTTTTGCAAGAAGAGAAAGAAAGTTGTCCAAAACAGCTTGCAATCGAATGTTCATGTGAATAGAAAAGGCAGGAGAGTGGTCAGGTACTGTTTTCTCTCAGTTGGCAAGCTGCGCACACAATCGCAGTGTTGTACAGCTTGTTTCATCACCTTTGCGAAGTTGCCGCTCTCTCCGGCTCCCGGAGACGAAGAAGCTGCTTCTTCGCGCAAAGACGATTGTGCCGCTCACAGTGCTCTGCGGTGTGCGCCTTCTGCCGAAAGACGTCCGGGAGCGGTGCTTAGCTCTGCAGAGCACCGTACCTTCGTCTTTAGCCTCTCTTCTCATCTACATCTTAGCTAAAAGCTTTTCCACTCTGTCTGGCAAGGAGAAACTGTGCCAGCACAGAAAACATCTCCCATCGTGTTCTAGAGGCTGCACGGAGGTCTGCCGAGTGTTTTGCAAGAAGAGAAAGAAAGTTGTCCAAAACAGCTTGCAATCGAATGTTCATGTGAATAGAAAAGGCAGGAGAGTGGTCAGGTACTGTTTTCTCTCAGTTGGCAAGCTGCTCACACAATCGCAGTGTTGTACAGCTTGTTTCATCACCTTTGCAAAGTTGCCGCTCTCTCCGGCTCCCGGAGACGAAGAAGCTGCTTCTTCGCGCAAAGACGATTCTGCCGCTCACAGTGCTCTGCGGTGTGCGCCTTCTGCCGAAAGAGGCGCGGGAGCGGTGCTTAGCTCTGCAGAGCACCGTACCTTCGTCTTTAGCCTCTCTTCTCGTCTACATCTTAGCAAAAAGCTTTTCCACTCTGTCTGGCAAGGAGAAACTGTGCCAGCACAGAAAACATCTCCCATCGTGTTCTAGAGGCTGCACGGAGGTCTGACGAGTGTTTTGCAAGAAGAGAAAGAAAGTTGTCCAAAACAGCTTGCAATCGAATGTTCATGTGAATGGAAAAGGCAGGAGAGTGGTCAGGTACTGTTTTCTCTCAGTTCGCAAGCTGCGCACACAATCGCAGTGTTGTACAGCTTGTTTCATCACCTTTGCCAAGTTGCCGCTCTCTCCGGCTCCCGGAGACGAAGAAGCTGCTTCTTCGCGCAAAGACGATTCTGCCGCTCACAGTGCTCTGCGGTGTGCGCCTTCTGCCGAAAGAGGTTCGGGACCGATGCTTAGCTCTGCAGAGTACCATACGTGATTCTTTAGCCTCGCTTCTCGTCTACATCTTAGCTAAAAGCTTTTCCACTCTGTCTGGCAAGGACAAACTGTGCCAGCACAGAAAACATCTCCCATCGTGTTCTAGAGGCTGCACGGAGGTCTGCCGAGTGTTTTGCAAGAAGAGAAAGAAAGTTGTCCAAAACAGCTTGCAATCGAATGTTCATGTGAATAGAAAAGGCAGGAGAGTGGTCAGGTACTGTTTTCTCTCACTTGGCAAGCTGCGCACACAATCGCAGTGTTGTACAGCTTGTTTCATCACCTTTGCGAAGCTGCCGCTCTCTCCGGCTGCCGGAGACGAAGAAGCTGCTTCTTCGCGCAAAGACGATTCTGCCGCTCACAGTGCTCTGCGGTGTGCGCCTTCTGCCGAAAGACGCACGGGAGCGGTGTTTAGCTCTGCAGAGCACAGTACCTTCGTCTTTAGCCTCTCTTCTCGTCTACATCCTAGCAGAAAGCTTTTCCACTCTGTCTGGCAAGGAGAAACTGTGCCTGCAC
The DNA here is from genome assembly GCF_028551555.1 of Melozone crissalis. Classification (NCBI taxonomy): domain Eukaryota; kingdom Metazoa; phylum Chordata; class Aves; order Passeriformes; family Passerellidae; genus Melozone; species Melozone crissalis. The sequence continues at coordinate 162,099 of NW_026535958.1, forward strand.
AAAAAACATCTCCCATCGTGTTCTAGAGGCTGCACGGAAGTCTGCCGAGTGTTTTGCAAGAAGAGAAAGAAAGTTGTCCAAAACAGCTTACAATCGAATGTTCATGTGATTACAAAAGGCAGGAGAGTGGTCAGGTACTGTTTTCTCTCAGTTGGCAAGCTGCGCACACAATCGCAGTGTTGTACAGCTTGTTTCATCACCTTTGCGAAGCTGCCGCTCTCTCCGGCTCCCGGAGACGAAGAAGCTGCTTCTTCGCGCAAAGACGATTCTGCCGCTCACAGTGCTCTGCGGTGTGCGCCTTCTGCCGAAAGACGTCCGGGAGCGGTGCTTAGCTCTGCAGAGCACCGTACCTTCGTCTTTAGCCTCTCTTCTCGTCTACATCTCAGCAAAATGCTTTTCCACTCTGTCTGGCAAGGAGAAACTGTGCCAGCACAGAAAACATCTCCCATCGTGTTCTAGAAGCTGCACGGAGGTCTGACGAGTGTTTTGCAAGAAGAGAAAGAAAGTTGTCCAAAACAGCTTGCAATCGAATGTTCATGTGAATAGAAAAGGCAGGAGAGTGGTCAGGTACTGTTTTCTCTCAGTTGGCAAGCTGCGCACACAATCGCAGTGTTGTACAGCTTGTTTCATCACCTTTGCCAAGTTGCCGCTCTCTCCGGCTCCCGGAGACGAAGAAGCTGCTTCTTCGCGCAAAGACGATTCTGCCGCTCACAGTGCTCTGCGGTGTGCGCCTTCTGCCGAAAGAGGTCCGGGAGCGGTGCTTAGCTCTGCAGAGCACCGTACCTTCGTCTTTAGCCTCTCTTCTCATCTACATCTCAGCAAAAAGCTTTTCCACTCTGTCTGGCAAGGAGAAACTGTGCCAGCACAGAAAACATCTCCCATCGTGTTCTAGAGGCTGCACGGAGGTCTGCCGAGTGTTTTGCAAGAAGAGAAAGAAAGTTGTCCAAAACAGCTTGCAATCGAATGTTCATGTGATTACAAAAGGCAGGAGAGTTGTCAGGTACTGTTTTCTCTCAGTTGGCAAGCTGCGCACACAATCGCAGTTTTGTACAGCTTGTTTCATCACCTTTGCCAAGTTGCCGCTCTCTCCGGCTCCCGGAGACGAAGAAGCTGCTTCTTCGCGCAAAGACGATTCTGCCGCTCACAGTGCTCTGCGGTGTGCGCCTTCTGCCGAAAGAGGTCCGGGAGCGGTGGTTAGCTCTGCAGAGCACCGTACCTTCGTCTTTAGCCTCTCTTCTCGTCTACATCTTAGCAAAAAGCTTTTCCACTCTGTCTGGCAAGGAGAAACTTTGCCAGAACAGAAAACATCTCCCATCGTGTTCTAGAAGCTGCACGGAGGTCTGCATAGTGTTCTGCATGAAGAGAAAGAAAATTTTCCAAAACAGCTTGCAATCGAATGTTCATGTGAATAGAAAAGGCAGGAGAGTGGTCAGGTACTGTTTTCTCTCAGTTGGCAAGCTGCGCACACAATCGCAGCGTTGTACACCTTGTTTCATCACCTTTGCGAAGCTGCCGCTCTCTCCGGCTGCCGGAGACGAAGAAGCTGCTTCTTCGCGCAAAGACGATTCTGCCGCTCACAGTGCTCTGCGGTGTGCGCCTTCTGCCGAAAGAGGTCCGGGAGCGGTGCTTAGCTCTGCAGAGCACCGTACCTTCGTCTTTAGCCTCTCTTCTCGTCTACATCTTAGCAAAAAGCTTTTCCACTCTGTCTGGCAAGGAGAAACTGTGCCAGCACAAAAAACATCTCCCATCGTGTTCTAGAGGCTGCACGGAGGTCTGCCGAGAGTTTTGCAAGAAGAGAAAGAAAGTTGCCCAAAACAGCTTACAATCGAATGTTCATGTGATTACAAAAGGCAGGAGAGTGGTCAGGTACTGTTTTCTCTCACTTGGCAAGCTGCGCACACAATCGCAGTGTTGTACAGCTTGTTTCATCACCTTTGCGAAGTTGCCGCTCTCTCCGGCTGCCGGAGACGAAGAAGCTGCTTCTTCGCGCAAAGACGATTCTGCCGCTCACAGTGCTCTGCGGTGTGCGCCTTCTGCCGAAAGACGTCCGGGAGCGGTGCTTAGCTCTGCAGAGCACCGTACCTTCGTCTTTAGCCTCTCTTCTCGTCTACATCTTAGCAAAAAGCTTTTCCACTCTGTCTGGCAAGGAGAAACTTTGCCAGCACAGAAAACATCTCCCATGGTCTTCTAGAGGCTGCACGGAGGTCTGCCGAGTGTTTTGCAAGAAGAGAAAGAAAGTTGTCCAAAACACCTTGCAATCGAATGTTCATGTGAATACAAAAGGCAGGAGAGTGGTCAGGTACTGTTTTCTCTCAGTTGGCAAGCTGCGCACACAATCGCAGTGTTGTACAGCTTGTTTCATCACCTTTGCGAAGTTGCCGCTCTCTCCGGCTCCCGGAGACGAAGAAGCTGCTTCTTCGCGCAAAGACGATTCTGCCGCTCACAGTGCTCTGCGGTGTGCGCCTTCTGCCGAAAGAGGTCCGGGAGCGGTGCTTAGCTCTGCAGAGCACCGTACCTTCGTCTTTAGCCTCTCTTCTCGTCTACATCTTAGCAAAAAGCTTTTCCACTCTGTCTGGCAAAGAGAAACTGTGCCAGCACAAAAAACATCTCCCATCGTGTTCTAGAGGCTGCACGGAGGTCTGCCGAGTGTTTTGCAAGAAGAGAAAGAAAGTTGTCCAAAACAGCTTGCAATCGAATGTTCAAGTGAATAAAAAAGGCAGGAGAGTGGTCAGGTACTATTTTCTCTCACTTGGCAAGCTGCGCACACAATCGCAGTGTTGTACAGCTTGTTTCATCACCTTTGCCAAGTTGCCGCTCTCTCCGGCTCCCGGAGACGAAGAAGCTGCTTCTTCGCGCAAAGACGATTCTGCCGCTCACAGTGCTCTGCGGTGTGCGCCTTCTGCCGAAAGAGGTCCGGGAGCGGTGCTTAGCTCTGCAGAGCACCGTACCTTCGTCTTTAGCCTCTCTTCTCGTCTACATCTTAGCAAAAAGCTTTTCCACTCTGTCTGGCAAGGAGAAACTGTGCCAGCACAGAAAACATCTCCCATCGTGTTCTAGAGGCTGCACGGAGGTCTGCCGAGTGTTTTGCAAGAAGAGAAAGAAAGTTGTCCAAAACAGCTTGCAATCGAATGTTCATGTGATTACAAAAGGCAGGAGAGTTGTCAGGTACTGTTTTCTCTCAGTTGGCAAGCTGCGCACACAATCGCAGTTTTGTACAGCTTGTTTCATCACCTTTGCCAAGTTGCCGCTCTCTCCGGCTCCCGGAGACGAAGAAGCTGCTTCTTCGCGCAAAGACGATTCTGCCGCTCACAGTGCTCTGCGGTGTGCGCCTTCTGCCGAAAGAGGTCCGGGAGCGGTGGTTAGCTCTGCAGAGCACCGTACCTTCGTCTTTAGCCTCTCTTCTCGTCTACATCTTAGCAAAAAGCTTTTCCACTCTGTCTGGCAAGGAGAAACTTTGCCAGAACAGAAAACATCTCCCATCGTGTTCTAGAAGCTGCACGGAGGTCTGCATAGTGTTCTGCATGAAGAGAAAGAAAATTTTCCAAAACAGCTTGCAATCGAATGTTCATGTGAATAGAAAAGGCAGGAGAGTGGTCAGGTACTGTTTTCTCTCAGTTGGCAAGCTGCGCACACAATCGCAGCGTTGTACACCTTGTTTCATCACCTTTGCGAAGCTGCCGCTCTCTCCGGCTGCCGGAGACGAAGAAGCTGCTTCTTCGCGCAAAGACGATTCTGCCGCTCACAGTGCTCTGCGGTGTGCGCCTTCTGCCGAAAGAGGTCCGGGAGCGGTGCTTAGCTCTGCAGAGCACCGTACCTTCGTCTTTAGCCTCTCTTCTCGTCTACATCTTAGCAAAAAGCTTTTCCACTCTGTCTGGCAAGGAGAAACTGTGCCAGCACAAAAAACATCTCCCATCGTGTTCTAGAGGCTGCACGGAGGTCTGCCGAGAGTTTTGCAAGAAGAGAAAGAAAGTTGCCCAAAACAGCTTACAATCGAATGTTCATGTGATTACAAAAGGCAGGAGAGTGGTCAGGTACTGTTTTCTCTCACTTGGCAAGCTGCGCACACAATCGCAGTGTTGTACAGCTTGTTTCATCACCTTTGCGAAGTTGCCGCTCTCTCCGGCTGCCGGAGACGAAGAAGCTGCTTCTTCGCGCAAAGACGATTCTGCCGCTCACAGTGCTCTGCGGTGTGCGCCTTCTGCCGAAAGACGTCCGGGAGCGGTGCTTAGCTCTGCAGAGCACCGTACCTTCGTCTTTAGCCTCTCTTCTCGTCTACATCTTAGCAAAAAGCTTTTCCACTCTGTCTGGCAAGGAGAAACTTTGCCAGCACAGAAAACATCTCCCATGGTCTTCTAGAGGCTGCACGGAGGTCTGCCGAGTGTTTTGCAAGAAGAGAAAGAAAGTTGTCCAAAACACCTTGCAATCGAATGTTCATGTGAATACAAAAGGCAGGAGAGTGGTCAGGTACTGTTTTCTCTCAGTTGGCAAGCTGCGCACACAATCGCAGTGTTGTACAGCTTGTTTCATCACCTTTGCGAAGTTGCCGCTCTCTCCGGCTCCCGGAGACGAAGAAGCTGCTTCTTCGCGCAAAGACGATTCTGCCGCTCACAGTGCTCTGCGGTGTGCGCCTTCTGCCGAAAGAGGTCCGGGAGCGGTGCTTAGCTCTGCAGAGCACCGTACCTTCGTCTTTAGCCTCTCTTCTCGTCTACATCTTAGCAAAAAGCTTTTCCACTCTGTCTGGCAAAGAGAAACTGTGCCAGCACAAAAAACATCTCCCATCGTGTTCTAGAGGCTGCACGGAGGTCTGCCGAGTGTTTTGCAAGAAGAGAAAGAAAGTTGTCCAAAACAGCTTGCAATCGAATGTTCAAGTGAATAAAAAAGGCAGGAGAGTGGTCAGGTACTATTTTCTCTCACTTGGCAAGCTGCGCACACAATCGCAGTGTTGTACAGCTTGTTTCATCACCTTTGCCAAGTTGCCGCTCTCTCCGGCTCCCGGAGACGAAGAAGCTGCTTCTTCGCGCAAAGACGATTCTGCCGCTCACAGTGCTCTGCGGTGTGCGCCTTCTGCCGAAAGAGGTCCGGGAGCGGTGCTTAGCTCTGCAGAGCACCGTACCTTCGTCTTTAGCCTCTCTTCTCGTCTACATCTTAGCAAAAAGCTTTTCCACTCTGTCTGGCAAGGAGAAACTGTGCCAGCACAGAAAACATCTCCCATCGTGTTCTAGAAGCTGCACGGAGGTCTGCCGAGTGTTTTGTAAGAAGAGAAGGAAAGTTGTCCAAAACAGCTTGCAATCGAATGTTCATGTGAATAGAAAAGGCAGGAGAGTGGTCAGGTACTGTTTTCTCTCAGTTGGCAAGCTGCTCACACAATCGCAGTGTTGTACAGCTTGTTTCATCACCTTTGCAAAGTTGCCGCTCTCTCCGGCTCCCGGAGACGAAGAAGCTGCTTCTTCGCGCAAAGACGATTCTGCCGCTCACAGTGCTCTGCGGTGTGCGCCTTCTGCCGAAAGAGGCGCGGGAGCGGTGCTTAGCTCTGCAGAGCACCGTACCTTCGTCTTTAGCCTCTCTTCTCGTCTACATCTTAGCAAAAATCTTTTCCACTCTGTCTGGCAAGGAGAAACTGTGCCAGCACAGAAAACATCTCCCATCGTGTTCTAGAGGCTGCACGGAGGTCTGCCGAGTGTTTTGCAAGAAGAGAAAGAAAGTTGTCCAAAACAGCTTGCAATCGAATGTTCATGTGAATGGAAAAGGCAGGAGAGTGGTCAGGTACTGTTTTCTCTCAGTTCGCAAGCTGCGCACACAATCGCAGTGTTGTACAGCTTGTTTCATCACCTTTGCGAAGTTGCCGCTCTCTCCGGCTCCCGGAGACGAAGAAGCTGCTTCTTCGCGCAAAGACGATTCTGCCGCTCACAGTGCTCTGCGGTGTGCGCCTTCTGCCGAAAGAGGTTCGGGACCGATGCTTAGCTCTGCAGAGTACCATACGTGATTCTTTAGCCTCGCTTCTCGTCTACATCTTAGCTAAAAGCTTTTCCACTCTGTCTGGCAAGGACAAACTGTGCCAGCACAGAAAACATCTCCCATCGTGTTCTAGAGGCTGCACGGAGGTCTGCCGAGTGTTTTGCAAGAAGAGAAAGAAAGTTGTCCAAAACAGCTTGCAATCGAATGTTCATGTGAATAGAAAAGGCAGGAGAGTGGTCAGGTACTGTTTTCTCTCACTTGGCAAGCTGCGCACACAATCGCAGTGTTGTACAGCTTGTTTCATCACCTTTGCGAAGCTGCCGCTCTCTCCGGCTGCCGGAGACGAAGAAGCTGCTTCTTCGCGCAAAGACGATTCTGCCGCTCACAGTGCTCTGCGGTGTGCGCCTTCTGCCGAAAGACGCACGGGAGCGGTGTTTAGCTCTGCAGAGCACAGTACCTTCGTCTTTAGCCTCTCTTCTCGTCTACATCCTAGCAGAAAGCTTTTCCACTCTGTCTGGCAAGGAGAAACTGTGCCTGCACAAAAAACATCTCCCATCGTGTTCTAGAGGCTGCACGGAAGTCTGCCGAGTGTTTTGCAAGAAGAGAAAGAAAGTTGTCCAAAACAGCTTACAATCGAATGTTCATGTGATTACAAAAGGCAGGAGAGTGGTCAGGTACTGTTTTCTCTCAGTTGGCAAGCTGCGCACACAATCGCAGTGTTGTACAGCTTGTTTCATCACCTTTGCGAAGCTGCCGCTCTCTCCGGCTGCCGGAGACGAAGAAGCTGCTTCTTCGCGCAAAGACGATTCTGCCGCTCACAGTGCTCTGCGGTGTGCGCCTTCTGCCGAAAGACGTCCGGGAGCGGTGCTTAGCTCTGCAGAGCACCGTACCTTCGTCTTTAGCCTCTCTTCTCGTCTACATCTTAGCAAAAAGCTTTTCCACTCTGTCTGGCAAGGAGAAACTGTGCCAGCACAGAAAACATCTCCCATCGTGTTCTAGAAGCTTCACGGAGGTCTGCCGAGTGTTTTGCAAGAAGAGAAAGAAAGTTGTCCAAAACAGCTTGCAATCGAATGTTCATGTGAATAGAAAAGGCAGGAGAGTGGTCAGGTACTGTTTTCTCTCAGTTGGCAAGCTGCGCACACAATCGCAGTGTTGTACAGCTTGTTTCATCACCTTTGCCAAGTTGCCGCTCTCTCCGGCTCCCGGAGACGAAGAAGCTGCTTCTTCGCGCAAAGACGATTCTGCCGCTCACAGTGCTCTGCGGTGTGCGCCTTCTGCCGAAAGAGGCACGGGAGCGGTGCTTAGCTCTGCAGAGCACCGTACCTTCGTCTTTAGCCTCTCTTCTCATCTACATCTTAGCAAAAAGCTTTTCCACTCTGTCTGGCAAGGAGAAACTGTGCCAGCACAGAAAACATCTCCCATCGTGTTCTAGAGGCTGCACGGAGGTCTGCCGAGTGTTTTGCAAGAAGAGAAAGAAAGTTGTCCAAAACAGCTTGCAATCGAATGTTCATGTGAATAGAAAAGGCAGGAGAGTGGTCAGGTACTGTTTTCTCTCAGTTGGCAAGCTGCGCACACAATCGCAGTGTTGTACAGCTTCTTTCATCACCTTTGCGAAGTTGCCGCTCTCTCCGGCTCCCGGAGACGAGGAAGCTGCTTCTTCGCGCAAAGACGATTCTGCCGCTCACAGTGCTCTGCGGTGTGCGCCTTCTGCCGAAAGACATCCGGGAGCGGTGCTTAGCTCTGCAGAGCACCGTACCTTCGTCTTTAGCCTCTCTTCTCATCTACATCTTAGCAAAAAGCTTTTCCACTCTGTCTGGCAAGGAGAAACTGTGCCAGCACAGAAAACATCTCCCATCGTGTTCTAGAGGCTGCACGGAGGTCTGCCGAGTGTTTTGCAAGAAGAGAAAGAAAGTTGTCCAAAGCAGCTTGCAATCGAATGTTCATGTGAATAGAAAAGGCAGGAGAGTGGTCAGGTACTGTTTTCTCTCAGTTGGCAAGCTGCTCACACAATCGCAGTGTTGTACAGCTTGTTTCATCACCTTTGCAAAGTTGCCGCTCTCTCCGGCTCCCGGAGACGAAGAAGCTGATTCTTCGCGCAAAGACGATTCTGCCGCTCACTGTGCTCTGCGGTGTGCGCCTTCTGCCGAAATAAGTCCGGGAGCGATGCTTAGCTCTGCAGAGTACCATACGTGGTTCTTTAGCCACGCTTCTCGTCTACATCTTAGCAAAAAGCTTTTCCACTCTGTCTGGCAAGGAGAAACTGTGCCAGCACAGAAAACATCTCCCATCGTGTTCTAGAGGCTGCACGGAGGTCTGCCGAGTGTTTTGCAAGAAGAGAAAGAAAGTTGTCCAAAACAGCTTCCAATCGAATGTTCAAGTGAATAGAAAAGGCAGGAGAGTGGTCAGGTACTGTTTTCTCTCACTTGGCAAGCTGCGCACACAATCGCAGTGTTGTACAGCTTGTTTCATCACCTTTGCGAAGCTGCCGCTCTCTCCGGCTCCCGGAGACGAAGAAGCTGCTTCTTCGCGCAAAGACGATTCTGCCGCTCACAGTGCTCTGCGGTGTGCGCCTTCTGCCGAAAGACGTCCGGGAGCGGTGCTTAGCTCTGCAGAGCACCGTACCTTCGTCTTTAGCCTCTCTTCTCGTCTACATCTTAGCAAAAAGCTTTTCCACTCTGTCTGGCAAGGAGAAACTGTGCCAGCACAGAAAACATCTCCCATCGTGTTCTAGAAGCTGCACGGAGGTCTGACGAGTGTTTTGCAAGAAGAGAAAGAAAGTTGTCCAAAACAGCTTGCAATCCAATATTAATGTGAATAGAAAAGGCAGGAGAGTGGTCAGGTACTGTTTTCTCTCACTTGGCAAGCTGCGCACACAATCGCAGTGTTGTACAGCTTGTTTCATCACCTTTGCGAAGTTGCCGCTCTCTCCGGCTCCCGGAGACGAAGAAGCTGCTTCTTCGCGCAAAGACGATTCTGCCGCTCACAGTGCTCTGCGGTGTGCGCCTTCTGCCGAAAGAGGTCCGGGAGCGGTGCTTAGCTCTGCAGAGCACCGTACCTTCGTCTTTAGCCTCTCTTCTCATCTACATCTCAGCAAAAAGCTTTTCCACTCTGTCTGGCAAGGAGAAACTGTGCCAGCACAGAAAACATCTCCCATCGTGTTCTAGAGGCTGCACGGAGGTCTGCCGAGTGTTTTGCAAGAAGAGAAAGAAAGTTGTCCAAAACAGCTTGCAATCGAATGTTCATGTGATTACAAAAGGCAGGAGAGTTGTCAGGTACTGTTTTCTCTCACTTGGCAAGCTGCGCACACAATCGCAGTTTTGTACAGCTTGTTTCATCACCTTTGCCAAGTTGCCGCTCTCTCCGGCTCCCGGAGACGAAGAAGCTGCTTCTTCGCGCAAAGACGATTCTGCCGCTCACAGTGCTCTGCGGTGTGCGCCTTCTGCCGAAAGAGGTCCGGGAGCGGTGCTTAGCTCTGCAGAGCACCGTACCTTCGTCTTTAGCCTCTCTTCTCGTCTACATCTTAGCAAAAAGCTTTTCCACTCTGTCTGGCAAGGAGAAACTTTGCCAGAACAGAAAACATCTCCCATCGTGTTCTAGAAGCTGCACGGAGGTCTGCCGAGTGTTCTGCAAGAAGAGAAAGAAAATTTTCCAAAACAGCTTGCAATCGAATGTTCATGTGAATAGAAAAGGCAGGAGAGTGGTCAGGTACTGTTTTCTCTCAGTTGGCAAGCTGCGCACACAATCGCAGCGTTGTACAGCTTGTTTCATCACCTTTGCGAAGCTGCCGCTCTCTCCTGCTGCCGGAGACGAAGAAGCTGCTTCTTCGCGCAAAGACGATTCTGCCGCTCACTGTGCTCTGCGGTGTACGCCTTCTGCCGAAAGAGGTCCGGGAGCGATGCTTAGCTCTGCAGAGTACCATACGTGCTTCTTTAGCCTCTCTTCTCGTCTACATCCTAGCTAAAAGCTTTTCCACTCTGTCTGGCAAGGAGAAACTGTGCCAGCACAGAAAACATCTCCCATCGTGTTCTAGAGGCTGCACGGAGGTCTGCCGAGTGTTTTGCAAGAAGAGAAAGAAAGTTGTCCAAAACAGCTTCCAATCGAATGTTCAAGTGAATAGAAAAGGCAGGAGAGTGGTCAGGTACTGTTTTCTCTCAGTTGGCAAGCTGCGCACACAATCGCAGTGTTGTACAGCTTGTTTCATCACCTTTGCGAAGCTGCCGCTCTCTCCGGCCCCCGGAGACGAAGAAGCTGCTTCTTCGCGCAAAGACGATTCTGCCGCTCACTGTGCTCTGCAGTGTGTGTCTTCTTCCGAAAGAGGTCCGGATGCGGTGCTTAGCTCTGCAGAGCACCGTACCTTCGTGTTTAGCCTCTCTTCTCGTCTACATCTTAGCAAAAAGCTTTTCCACTCTGTCTGGCAAGGAGAAACTGTGCCAGCACAGAAAACATCTCCCATCGTGTTCTAGAGGCTGCACGGAGGTCTGCCGAGTGTTTTGCAAGAAGAGAAAGAAAGTTGTCCAAAACAGCTTGCAATCGAATGTTCATATGAATAGAAAAGGCAGGAGAGTGGTCAGGTACTGTTTTCTCTCAGTTGGCAAGCTGCGCACACAATCGCAGTGTTGTACAGCTTGTTTCATCACCTTTGCGAAGTTGCCGCTCTCTCCGGCTCCCGGAGACGAAGAAGCTGCTTCTTCGCGCAAAGACGATTCTGCCGCTCACAGTGCTCTGCGGTGTGCGCCTTCTGCCCAAAGAGGTCCGGAAGCGGTGCTTAGCTCTGCAGAGCACCGTACCTGCTTCTTTAGCCTCTATTCTCGTCTACATCTTAGCAAAAAGCTTTTCCCTCTGTCTGGCAAGGAGAAACTTTGCCAGCACAGAAAACATCTCCCATCGTGTTCTAGAAGCTGCACGGAGGTCTGCCGAGTGTTTTGCAAGAAGAGAAAGAAAGTTGTCCAAAACAGCTTGCAATCGAATGTTCATGTGAATAGAAAAGGCAGGAGAGTGGTCAGGTACTGTTTTCTCTCAGTTGGCAAGCTGCGCACACAATCGCAGTGTTGTACAGCTTGTTTCATCACCTTTGCGAAGTTGCCGCTCTCTCCGGCTCCCGGAGACGAAGAAGCTGCTTCTTCGCGCAAAGACGATTCTGCCGCTCACAGTGCTCTGCGGTGTGCGCCTTCTGCCGAAAGAGGTCCGGGAGCGGTGCTTAGCTCTGCAGAGCACCGTACCTTCGTCTTTAGCCTCTCTTCTCATCTACATCTTAGCAAAAAGCTTTTCCACTCTGTCTGGCAAGGAGAAAAACTGTGCCAGCACAGAAAACATCTCCCATCGTCTTCTAGAGGCTGCACGGAGGTCTGCCGAGTGTTTTGCAAGAAGAGAAAGAAAGTTGTCCAAAACAGCTTGCAATCGAATGTTCATGTGAATAGAAAAGGCAGGAGAGTGGTCAGGTACTGTTTTCTCTCACTTGGCAAGCTGCGCACACAATCGCAGTGTTGTACAGCTTATTTCATCACCTTTGCGAAGTTGCCGCTCTCTCCGGCTCCCGGAGACGAAGAAGCTGCTTCTTCGCGCAAAGACGATTCTGCCGCTCACAGTGCTCTGCGGTGTGCGCCTTCTGCCGAAAGACGTCCGGGAGCGGTGCTTAGCTCTGCAGAGCACCGTACCTTCGTCTTTAGCCTCTCTTCTCGTCTACATCTTAGCAAAAAGCTTTTCCACTCTGTCTGGCAAGGAGAAACTGTGCCAGCACAGAAAACATCTCCCATCGTGTTCTAGAGGCTGCACGGAGGTCTGCCGAGTGTTTTGCAAGAAGAGAAAGAAAGTTGTCCAAAACAGCTTGCAATCGAATGTTCATGTGAATGGAAAAGGCAGGAGAGTGGTCAGGTACTGTTTTCTCTCAGTTGGCAAGCTGCGCACACAATCGCAGTGTTGTACAGCTTGTTTCATCACCTTTGCGAAGTTGCCGCTCTCTCCGGCTCCCGGAGACGAAGAAGCTGCTTCTTCGCGCAAAGACGATTCTGCCGCTCACAGTGCTCTGCGGTGTGCGCCTTCTGCCGAAAGAAGTCCGGGAGCGATGCTTAGCTCTGCAGAGCACCATACGTGCTTCTTTAGCCACGCTTCTCGTCTACATCTTAGCAAAAAGCTTTTCCACTCTGTCTGGCAAGGAGAAACTGTGCCAGCACAGAAAACATCTCCCATCGTCTTCTAGAGGCTGCACGGAGGTCTGCCGAGTGTTTTGCAAGAAGAGAAAGAAAGTTGTCCATAACAGCTTGCAATCGAATGTTCATGTGAATAGAAAAGGCAGGAGAGTGGTCAGGTACTGTTTTCTCTCAGTTGGCAAGCTGCGCACACAATCGCAGTGTTGTACAGCTTGTTTCACCACCTTTGCGAAGCTGCCGCTCTCTCCGGCTCCCGGAGACGAAGAAGCTGCTTCTTCGCGCAAAGACGATTCTGCCGCTCACAGTGCTCTGCGGTGTGCGCCTTCTGCCCAAAGAGGCACAGGAGCGGTCCTTAGCTCTGCAGACCACCGTACCTTCGTCTTTAGCCTCTCTTCTCGTCTACATCTAGCAAAAAGCTTTTCCACTCTGTCTGGCAAGGAGAAACTGTGCCAGCACAAAAAACATCTCCCATCGTCTTCTAGAGGCTGCACGGAGGTCTGCCGAGTGTTTTGCAAGAAGAGAAAGAAAGTTGTCCAAAACAGCTTGCAATCGAATGTTCATGTGAATAGAAAAGCAGGAAAGTGGTCAGGTACTGTTTTCTCTCAGTTGGCAAGCTGCGCACACAATCGCAGTGTTGTACAGCTTGTTTCATCACCTTTGCGAAGCTGCCGCTCTCTCCGGCTCCCGGAGACGAAGAAGCTGCTTCTTCGCGCAAAGACGATTCTGCCGCTCACAGTGCTCTGCGGTGTGCGCCTTCTGCCGAAAGACGTCCGGGAGCGGTGCTTAGCTCTGCAGAGCACCGTACCTTCGTCTTTAGCCTCTCTTCTCGTCTACATCTTAGCAAAAAGCTTTTCCACTCTGTCTGGCAAGGAGAAACTGTGCCAGCACAGAAAACATCTCCCATCGTGTTCTAGAGGCTGCACGGAGGTCTGCCGAGTGTTTTGCAAGAAGAGAAAGAAGTTCTCCAAAAACAGCTTCCAATCGAATGTTCAAGTGAATAGAAAAGGCAGGAGAGTGGTCAGGTACTGTTTTCTCTCAGTTGGCAAGCTGCGCACACAATCGCAGTGTTGTACAGCTTGTTTCATCACCTTTGCGAAGCTGCCGCTCTCTCCGGCTCCCGGAGACGAAGAAGCTGCTTCTTCGCGCAAAGACGATTCTGCCGCTCACAGTGCTCTGCGGTGTGCGCCTTCTGCCGAAAGACGCACGGGAGCGGTGCTTAGCTCTGCAGAGCACCGTACCTTCGTCTTTAGCCTCTCTTCTCATCTACATCTTAGCATAAAGCTTTTCCACTCTGTCTGGCAAGGAGAAACTGTGCCAGCACAGAAAACATCTCCCATCGTGTTCTAGAGGCTGCACGGAGGTCTGACGAGTGTTTTGCAAGAAGAGAAAGAAAGTTGTCCAAAACAGCTTGCAATCGAATGTTCATGTGAATGGAAAAGGCAGGAGAGTGGTCAGGTACTGTTTTCTCTCAGTTGGCAAGCTGCGCACACAATCGCAGTGTTGTACAGCTTGTTTCATCACCTTTGCGAAGTTGCCGCTCTCTCCGGCTCCCGGAGACGAAGAAGCTGCTTCTTCGCGCAAAGACGATTCTGCCGCTCACAGTGCTCTGCGGTGTGCGCCTTCTGCCGAAAGAGGTCCGGGAGCGGTGCTTAGCTCTGCAGAGCACCGTACCTTCGTCTTTAGCCTCTCTTCTCATCTACATCTTAGCAAAAAGCTTTTCCACTCTGTCTGGCAAGGAGAAACTGTGCCAGCACAGAAAACATCTCCCATCGTGTTCTAGAGGCTGCACGGAGGTCTGCCGAGTGTTTTGCAAGAAGAGAAAGAAAGTTGTCCAAAACAGCTTCCAATCGAATATTCAAGTGAATAGAAAAGGCAGGAGAGTGGTCAGGTACTGTTTTCTCTCAGTTGGCAAGCTGCGCACACAATCGCAGTGTTGTACAGCTTGTTTCATCACCTTTGCGAAGCTGCCGCTCTCTCCGGCTCCCGGAGACGAAGAAGCTGCTTCTTCGCGCAAAGACGATTCTGCCGCTCACAGTGCTCTGCGGTGTGCGCCTTCTGCCGAAAGACGTCCGGGAGCGGTTCTTAGCTCTGCAGAGCACCGTACCTTCGTCTTTAGCCTCTCTTCTCGTCTACATCTTAGCAAAAAGCTTTTCCACTCTGTCTGGCAAGGAGAAACTGTGCCAGCACAGAAAACATCTCCCATCGTGTTCTAGAAGCTGCACGGAGGTCTGCCGAGTGTTTTGCAAGAAGAGAAAGAAAGTTGTCCAAAACAGCTTGCAATCGAATGTTCATGTGAATAGAAAAGGCAGGAGAGTGGTCAGGTACTGTTTTCTCTCAGTTGGCAAGCTGCGCACACAATCGCAGTGTTGTACAGCTTGTTTCATCACCTTTGCCAAGTTGCCGCTCTCTCCGGCTCCCGGAGACGAAGAAGCTGCTTCTTCGCGCAAAGACGATTCTGCCGCTCACAGTGGTCTGCGGTGTGCGCCTTCTGCCGAAAGAGGTCCGGGAGCGGTGCTTAGCTCTGCAGAGCACCGTACCTTCGTCTTTAGCCTCTCTTCTCATCTACATCTCAGCAAAAAGCTTTTCCACTCTGTCTGGCAAGGAGAAACTTTGCCAGCACAGAAAACATCTCCCATCGTGTTCTAGAGGCTGCACGGAGGTCTGCCGAGTGTTTTGCAAGAAGAGAAAGAAAGTTGTCCAAAACAGCTTCCAATCGAATGTTCAAGTGAATAGAAAAGGCAGGAGAGTGGTCAGGTACTGTTTTCTCTCAGTTGGCAAGCTGCGCACACAATCGCAGTGTTGTACAGCTTGTTTCATCACCTTTGCGAAGCTGCCGCTCTCTCCGGCTCCCGGAGACGAAGAAGCTGCTTCTTCGCGCAAAGACGATTCTGCCGCTCACAGTGCTCTGCGGTGTGCGCCTTCTGCCGAAAGACGCACGGGAGCGGTGCTTAGCTCTGCAGAGCACCGTACCTTCGTCTTTAGCCTCTCTTCTCATCTACATCTTAGCATAAAGCTTTTCCACTCTGTCTGGCAAGGAGAAACTGTGCCAGCACAGAAAACATCTCCCATCGTGTTCTAGAGGCTGCACGGAGGTCTGCCGAGTGTTTTGCAAGAAGAGAAAGAAAGTTGTCCAAAACAGCTTGCAATCGAATGTTCATGTGAATGGAAAAGGCAGGAGAGTGGTCAGGTACTGTTTTCTCTCAGTTGGCAAGCTGCGCACACAATCGCAGTGTTGTACAGCTTGTTTCATCACCTTTGCGAAGTTGCCGCTCTCTCCGGCTCCCGGAGACGAAGAAGCTGCTTCTTCGCGCAAAGACGATTCTGCCGCTCACAGTGCTCTGCGGTGTGCGCCTTCTGCCGAAAGAGGTCCGGGAGCGGTGCTTAGCTCTGCAGAGCACCGTACCTTCGTCTTTAGCCTCTCTTCTCATCTACATCTTAGCAAAAAGCTTTTCCACTCTGTCTGGCAAGGAGAAACTGTGCCAGCACAGAAAACATCTCCCATCGTGTTCTAGAGGCTGCACGGAGG
Organism: Melozone crissalis; assembly: GCF_028551555.1. Classification (NCBI taxonomy): domain Eukaryota; kingdom Metazoa; phylum Chordata; class Aves; order Passeriformes; family Passerellidae; genus Melozone; species Melozone crissalis. Next base: position 177,726 of record NW_026535958.1, read on the forward strand.
TCTGCCGAGTGTTTTGCAAGAAGAGAAGGAAAGTTGTCCAAAACAGCTTGCAATCGAATGTTCATGTGAATAGAAAAGGCAGGAGAGTGGTCAGGTACTGTTTTCTCTCAGTTGGCAAGCTGCTCACACAATCGCAGTGTTGTACAGCTTGTTTCATCACCTTTGCAAAGTTGCCGCTCTCTCCGGCTCCCGGAGACGAAGAAGCTGCTTCTTCGCGCAAAGACGATTCTGCCGCTCACTGTGCTCTGCGGTGTGCGCCTTCTGCCGAAATAAGTCCGGGAGCGATGCTTAGCTCTGCAGAGTACCATACGTGCTTCTTTAGCCACGCTTCTCGTCTACATCTTAGCAAAAAGCTTTTCCACTCTGTCTGGCAAGGAGAAACTGTGCCAGCACAGAAAACATCTCCCATCGTGTTCTAGAGGCTGCACGGAGGTCTGCCGAGTGTTTTGCAAGAAGAGAAAGAAAGTTGTCCAAAACAGCTTCCAATCGAATGTTCAAGTGAATAGAAAAGGCAGGAGAGTGGTCAGGTACTGTTTTCTCTCAGTTGGCAAGCTGCGCACACAATCGCAGTGTTGTACAGCTTGTTTCATCACCTTTGCGAAGCTGCCGCTCTCTCCGGCTCCCGGAGACGAAGAAGCTGCTTCTTCGCGCAAAGACGATTCTGCCGCTCACAGTGCTCTGCGGTGTGCGCCTTCTGCCGAAAGACGTCCGGGAGCGGTTCTTAGCTCTGCAGAGCACCGTACCTTCGTCTTTAGCCTCTCTTCTCGTCTACATCTTAGCAAAAAGCTTTTCCACTCTGTCTGGCAAGGAGAAACTGTGCCAGCACAGAAAACATCTCCCATCGTGTTCTAGAAGCTGCACGGAGGTCTGCCGAGTGTTTTGCAAGAAGAGAAAGAAAGTTGTCCAAAACAGCTTGCAATCCAATATTAATGTGAATAGAAAAGGCAGGAGAGTGGTCAGGTACTGTTTTCTCTCAGTTGGCAAGCTGCGCACACAATCGCAGTGTTGTACAGCTTGTTTCATCACCTTTGCCAAGTTGCCGCTCTCTCCGGCTCCCGGAGACGAAGAAGCTGCTTCTTCGCGCAAAGACGATTCTGCCGCTCACAGTGGTCTGCGGTGTGCGCCTTCTGCCGAAAGAGGTCCGGGAGCGGTGCTTAGCTCTGCAGAGCACCGTACCTTCGTCTTTAGCCTCTCTTCTCATCTACATCTCAGCAAAAAGCTTTTCCACTCTGTCTGGCAAGGAGAAACTTTGCCAGCACAGAAAACATCTCCCATCGTGTTCTAGAGGCTGCACGGAGGTCTGCCGAGTGTTTTGCAAGAAGAGAAAGAAAGTTGTCCAAAACAGCTTGCAATCGAATGTTCATGTGATTACAAAAGGCAGGAGAGTTGTCAGGTACTGTTTTCTCTCAGTTGGCAAGCTGCGCACACAATCGCAGTTTTGTACAGCTTGTTTCATCACCTTTGCCAAGTTGCCGCTCTCTCCGGCTCCCGGAGACGAAGAAGCTGCTTCTTCGCGCAAAGACGATTCTGCCGCTCACAGTGCTCTGCGGTGTGCGCCTTCTGCCGAAAGAGGTCCGGGAGCGGTGCTTAGCTCTGCAGAGCACCGTACCTTCGTCTTTAGCCTCTCTTCTCGTCTACATCTTAGCTAAAAGCTTTTCCACTCTGTCTGGCAAGGAGAAACTTTGCCAGAACAGAAAACATCTCCCATCGTGTTCTAGAAGCTGCACGGAGGTCTGCAGAGTGTTCTGCAAGAAGAGAAAGAAAATTTTCCAAAACAGCTTGCAATCGAATGTTTATGTGAATAGAAAAGGCAGGAGAGTGGTCAGGTACTGTTTTCTCTCAGTTGGCAAGCTGCGCACACAATCGCAGCGTTGTACAGCTTGTTTCATCACCTTTGCGAAGCTGCCGCTCTCTCCGGCTGCCGGCGACGAAGAAGCTGCTTCTTCGCGCAAAGACGATTCTGCCGCTCACTGTGCTCTGCGGTGTGCGCCTTCTGCCGAAAGAGGTCCGGGAGAGATGCTTAGCTCTGCAGAGTACCATACGTGCTTCTTTAGCCTCTCTTCTCGTCTACATCTTAGCAAAAAGCTTTTCCACTCTGTCTGGCAAGGAGAAACTGTGCCAGCACAGAAAACATCTCCCATCGTGTTCTAGAGGCTGCACGGAGGTCTGCCGAGTGTTTTGCAAGAAGAGAAAGAAAGTTGTCCAAAACAGCTTGCAATCGAATGTTCATGTGAATAGAAAAGGCAGGAGAATGGTCAGGTACTGTTTTCTCTCAGTTGGCAAGCTGCGCACACAATCGCAGTTTTGAACAGCTTGTTTCATCACCTTTGCGAGGTTGCTGCTCTCTCCGTCTCCCGGAGACGAAGAAGCTGCTTCTTCGCGCAAAGACGATTCTGCCGCTCACAGTGCTCTGCGGTGTGCGCCTTCTGCCGAAAGAGGCACAAGAGCGGTGCTTAGCTTTGCAGAGCACCGTACCTTCGTCTTTAGCCTCTCTTCTCGTCTACATCTTAGCAAAAAGCTTTTCCACTCTGTCTGGCAAGGAGAAACTGTGCCAGCACAGAAAACATCTCCCATCGTGTTCTAGAGGCTGCACGGAGGTCTGCCGAGTGTTTTGCAAGAAGAGAAAGAAAGTTGTCCAAAACAGCTTGCAATCGAATGTTCATGTGAATGGAAAAGGCAGGAGAGTGGTCAGGTACTGTTTTCTCTCAGTTGGCAAGCTGCGCACACAATCGCAGTGTTGTACAGCTTGTTTCATCACCTTTGCGAAGTTGCCGCTCTCTCCGGCTCCCGGAGACGAAGAAGCTGCTTCTTCGCGCAAAGACGATTCTGCCGCTCACAGTGCTCTGCGGTGTGCGCCTTCTGCCGAATGAGGTCCGGGAGCGGTGCTTAGCTCTGCAGAGCACCGTACCTTCGTCTTTAGCCTCTCTTCTCATCTACATCTTAGCAAAAAGCTTTTCCACTCTGTCTGGCAAGGAGAAACTGTGCCAGCACAGAAAACATCTCCCATCGTGTTCTAGAGGCTGCACGGAGGTCTGCCGAGTGTTTTGCAAGAAGAGAAGGAAAGTTGTCCAAAACAGCTTGCAATCGAATGTTCATGTGAATAGAAAAGGCAGGAGAGTGGTCAGGTACTGTTTTCTCTCAGTTGGCAAGCTGCTCACACAATCGCAGTGTTGTACAGCTTGTTTCATCACCTTTGCAAAGTTGCCGCTCTCTCCGGCTCCCGGAGACGAAGAAGCTGCTTCTTCGCGCAAAGACGATTCTGCCGCTCACTGTGCTCTGCGGTGTGCGCCTTCTGCCGAAATAAGTCCGGGAGCGATGCTTAGCTCTGCAGAGTACCATACGTGCTTCTTTAGCCACGCTTCTCGTCTACATCTTAGCAAAAAGCTTTTCCACTCTGTCTGGCAAGGAGAAACTGTGCCAGCACAGAAAACATCTCCCATCGTGTTCTAGAGGCTGCACGGAGGTCTGCCGAGTGTTTTGCAAGAAGAGAAAGAAAGTTGTCCAAAACAGCTTCCAATCGAATGTTCAAGTGAATAGAAAAGGCAGGAGAGTGGTCAGGTACTGTTTTCTCTCAGTTGGCAAGCTGCGCACACAATCGCAGTGTTGTACAGCTTGTTTCATCACCTTTGCGAAGCTGCCGCTCTCTCCGGCTCCCGGAGACGAAGAAGCTGCTTCTTCGCGCAAAGACGATTCTGCCGCTCACAGTGCTCTGCGGTGTGCGCCTTCTGCCGAAAGACGTCCGGGAGCGGTTCTTAGCTCTGCAGAGCACCGTACCTTCGTCTTTAGCCTCTCTTCTCGTCTACATCTTAGCAAAAAGCTTTTCCACTCTGTCTGGCAAGGAGAAACTGTGCCAGCACAGAAAACATCTCCCATCGTGTTCTAGAAGCTGCACGGAGGTCTGCCGAGTGTTTTGCAAGAAGAGAAAGAAAGTTGTCCAAAACAGCTTGCAATCCAATATTAATGTGAATAGAAAAGGCAGGAGAGTGGTCAGGTACTGTTTTCTCTCAGTTGGCAAGCTGCGCACACAATCGCAGTGTTGTACAGCTTGTTTCATCACCTTTGCCAAGTTGCCGCTCTCTCCGGCTCCCGGAGACGAAGAAGCTGCTTCTTCGCGCAAAGACGATTCTGCCGCTCACAGTGGTCTGCGGTGTGCGCCTTCTGCCGAAAGAGGTCCGGGAGCGGTGCTTAGCTCTGCAGAGCACCGTACCTTCGTCTTTAGCCTCTCTTCTCATCTACATCTCAGCAAAAAGCTTTTCCACTCTGTCTGGCAAGGAGAAACTTTGCCAGCACAGAAAACATCTCCCATCGTGTTCTAGAGGCTGCACGGAGGTCTGCCGAGTGTTTTGCAAGAAGAGAAAGAAAGTTGTCCAAAACAGCTTGCAATCGAATGTTCATGTGATTACAAAAGGCAGGAGAGTTGTCAGGTACTGTTTTCTCTCAGTTGGCAAGCTGCGCACACAATCGCAGTTTTGTACAGCTTGTTTCATCACCTTTGCCAAGTTGCCGCTCTCTCCGGCTCCCGGAGACGAAGAAGCTGCTTCTTCGCGCAAAGACGATTCTGCCGCTCACAGTGCTCTGCGGTGTGCGCCTTCTGCCGAAAGAGGTCCGGGAGCGGTGCTTAGCTCTGCAGAGCACCGTACCTTCGTCTTTAGCCTCTCTTCTCGTCTACATCTTAGCTAAAAGCTTTTCCACTCTGTCTGGCAAGGAGAAACTTTGCCAGAACAGAAAACATCTCCCATCGTGTTCTAGAAGCTGCACGGAGGTCTGCAGAGTGTTCTGCAAGAAGAGAAAGAAAATTTTCCAAAACAGCTTGCAATCGAATGTTTATGTGAATAGAAAAGGCAGGAGAGTGGTCAGGTACTGTTTTCTCTCAGTTGGCAAGCTGCGCACACAATCGCAGCGTTGTACAGCTTGTTTCATCACCTTTGCGAAGCTGCCGCTCTCTCCGGCTGCCGGCGACGAAGAAGCTGCTTCTTCGCGCAAAGACGATTCTGCCGCTCACTGTGCTCTGCGGTGTGCGCCTTCTGCCGAAAGAGGTCCGGGAGAGATGCTTAGCTCTGCAGAGTACCATACGTGCTTCTTTAGCCTCTCTTCTCGTCTACATCTTAGCAAAAAGCTTTTCCACTCTGTCTGGCAAGGAGAAACTGTGCCAGCACAGAAAACATCTCCCATCGTGTTCTAGAGGCTGCACGGAGGTCTGCCGAGTGTTTTGCAAGAAGAGAAAGAAAGTTGTCCAAAACAGCTTGCAATCGAATGTTCATGTGAATAGAAAAGGCAGGAGAATGGTCAGGTACTGTTTTCTCTCAGTTGGCAAGCTGCGCACACAATCGCAGTTTTGAACAGCTTGTTTCATCACCTTTGCGAGGTTGCTGCTCTCTCCGTCTCCCGGAGACGAAGAAGCTGCTTCTTCGCGCAAAGACGATTCTGCCGCTCACAGTGCTCTGCGGTGTGCGCCTTCTGCCGAAAGAGGCACAAGAGCGGTGCTTAGCTTTGCAGAGCACCGTACCTTCGTCTTTAGCCTCTCTTCTCGTCTACATCTTAGCAAAAAGCTTTTCCACTCTGTCTGGCAAGGAGAAACTGTGCCTGCACAAAAAACATCTCCCATCGTGTTCTAGAGGCTGCACGGAGGTCGGCCGAGTGTTTTGCAAGAAGAGAAAGAAAGTTGTCCAAAACAGCTTGCAATCGAATGTTCATATGAATAGAAAAGGCAGGAGAGTGGTCAGGTACTGTTTTCTCTCAGTTGGCAAGCTGCGCACACAATCGCAGTGTTGTACAGCTTGTTTCATCACCTTTGCAAAGTTGCCGCTCTCTCCGGCTCCCGGAGACGAAGAAGCTGCTTCTTCGCGCAAAGACGATTCTGCCGCTCACTGTGCTCTGCGGTGTGCGCCTTCTGCCGAAAGAAGTCCGGTAGCGATGCTTAGCTCTGCAGAGTACCATACGTGCTTCTTTAGCCTCTCTTCTCGTCTACATCTTAGCAAAAAGCTTTTCCACTCTGTCTGGCAAGGAGAAACTGTGCCAGCACAGAAAACATCTCCCATCGTCTTCTAGAGGCTGCACGGAGGTCTGCCGAGTGTTTTGCAAGAAGAGAAAGAAAGTTGTCCAAAACAGCTTGCAATCGAATGTTCATGTGAATAGAAAAGGCAGGAGAGTGGTCAGGTACTGTTTTCTCTCAGTTGGCAAGCTGCGCACACAATCGCAGTGTTGTACAGCTTGTTTCATCACCTTTGCCAAGTTGCCGCTCTCTCCGGCTCCCGGGGACGAAGAAGCTGCTTCTTCGCGCAAAGACGATTCTGCCGCTCACAGTGCTCTGCGGTGTGCGCCTTCTGCCGAAAGAGGCACGGGAGCGGTGCTTAGCTCTGCAGAGCACCGTACCTTCGTCTTTAGCCTCTCTTCTCGTCTACATCTTAGCAAAAAGCTTTTCCACTCTGTCTGGCAAGGAGAAACTTTGCCAGCACAGAAAACATCTCCCATGGTCTTCTAGAGGCTGCACGGAGGTCTGCCGAGTGTTTTGCAAGAAGAGAAAGAAAGTTGTCCAAAACAGCTTGCAATCGAATGTTCATGTGAATAAAAAAGGCAGGAGAGTGGTCAGGTACTGTTTTCTCTCAGTTGGCAAGCTGCGCACACAATCGCAGTGTTGTACAGCTTGTTTCATCACCTTTGCGAAGTTGCCGCTCTCTCCGGCTCCCGGAGACGAAGAAGCTGCTTCTTCGCGCAAAGACGATTCTGCCGCTCACAGTGCTCTGCGGTGTGCGCCTTCTGCCGAAAGAAGTCCGGGAGCGATGCTTAGCTCTGCAGAGTACCATACGTGCTTCTTTAACCACGCTTCTCGTCTACATCTTAGCAAAAAGCTTTTCCACTCTGTCTGGCAAGGAGAAACTGTGCCAGCACAGAAAACATCTCCCATCGTGTTCTAGAGGCTGCACGGAGGTCTGCCGAGTGTTTTGCAAGAAGAGAAAGAAAGTTGTCCAAAACAGCTTGCAATCGAATGTTCATGTGAATAGAAAAGGCAGGAGAGTGGTCAGGTACTGTTTTCTCTCAGTTGGCAAGCTGCGCACACAATCGCAGTGTTGTACAGCTTGTTTCATCACCTTTGCGAAGTTGCCGCTCTCTCCGGCTCCCGGAGACGAAGAAGCTGCTTCTTCGCGCAAAGACGATTCTGCCGCTCACAGTGCTCTGCGGTGTGCGCCTTCTGCCGAAAGACGCACGGGAGCGGTGCTCAGCTCTGCAGAGCACCGTACCTTCGTCTTTAGCCTCTCTTCTCGTCTACATCTTAGCAAAAAGCTTTTCCACTCTGTCTGGCAAGGAGAAACTGTGCCAGCACAGAAAACATCTCCCATCGTCTTCTAGAGGCTGCACGGAGGTCTGCCGAGTGTTTTGCAAGAAGAGAAAGAAAGTTGTCCAAAACAGCTTGCAATCGAATGTTCATGTGAATAGAAAAGGCAGGAGAGTGGTCAGGTACTGTTTTCTCTCAGTTGGCAAGCTGCTCACACAATCGCAGTGTTGTACAGCTTGTTTCATCACCTTTGCAAAGTTGCCGCTCTCTCCGGCTCCCGGAGACGAAGAAGCTGATTCTTCGCGCAAAGACGATTCTGCCGCTCACTGTGCTCTGCGGTGTGCGCCTTCTGCCGAAATAAGTCCGAGAGCGATGCTTAGCTCTGCAGAGTACCATACGTGGTTCTTTAGCCACGCTTCTCGTCTACATCTTAGCAAAAAGCTTTTCCACTCTGTCTGGCAAGGAGAAACTGTGCCAGCACAGAAAACATCTCCCATCGTGTTCTAGAGGCTGCACGGAGGTCTGCCGAGTGTTTTGCAAGAAGAGAAAGAAAGTTGTCCAAAACAGCTTCCAATCGAATGTTCAAGTGAATAGAAAAGGCAGGAGAGTGGTCAGGTACTGTTTTCTCTCAGTTGGCAAGCTGCGCACACAATCGCAGTGTTGTACAGCTTGTTTCATCACCTTTGCGAAGCTGCCGCTCTCTCCGGCTCCCGGAGACGAAGAAGCTGCTTCTTCGCGCAAAGACGATTCTGCCGCTCACAGTGCTCTGCGGTGTGCGCCTTCTGCCGAAAGACGTCCGGGAGCGGTGCTTACCTCTGCAGAGCACCGTACCTTCGTCTTTAGCCTCTCTTCTCGTCTACATCTTAGCAAAAAGCTTTTCCACTCTGTCTGGCAAGGAGAAACTGTGCCAGCACAGAAAACATCTCCCATCGTGTTCTAGAAGCTGCACGGAGGTCTGCCGAGTCTTTTGCAAGAAGAGAAAGAAAGTTGTCCAAAACAGCTTGCAATCCAATATTAATGTGAATAGAAAAGGCAGGAGAGTGGTCAGGTACTGTTTTCTCTCAGTTGGCAAGCTGCGCACACAATCGCAGTGTTGTACAGCTTGTTTCATCACCTTTGCGAAGTTGCCGCTCTCTCCGGCTCCCGGAGACGAAGAAGCTGCTTCTTCGCGCAAAGACGATTCTGCCGCTCACAGTGCTCTGCGGTGTGCGCCTTCTGCCGAAAGAGGCACGGGAGCGGTGCTTAGCTCTGCAGAGCACCGTACCTTCGTCTTTAGCCTCTCTTCTCGTCTACATCTTAGCAAAAAGCTTTTCCACTCTGTCTGGCAAGGAGAAACTGTGCCAGCACAGAAAACATCTCCCATCGTGTTCTAGAGGCTGCACGGAGGTCTGCCGAGTGTTTTGCAAGAAGAGAAAGAAAGTTGTCCAAAACAGCTTGCAATCGAATGTTCATGTGAATAAAAAAGGCAGGAGAGTGGTCAGGTACTGTTTTCTCTCAGTTGGCAAGCTGCGCACACAATCGCAGTGTTGTACAGCTTGTTTCATCACCTTTGCGAAGTTGCCGCTCTCTCCGGCTCCCGGAGACGAAGAAGCTGCTTCTTCGCGCAAAGACGATTCTGCCGCTCACAGTGCTCTGCGGTGTGCGCCTTCTGCCGAAAGAAGTCCGGTAGCGATGCTTAGCTCTGCAGAGTACCATACGTGCTTCTTTAGCCACGCTTCTCGTCTACATCTTAGCAAAAAGCTTTTCCACTCTGTCTGGCAAGGAGAAACTGTGCCAGCACAGAAAACATCTCCCATCGTCTTCTAGAGGCTGCACGGAGGTCTGCCGAGTGTTTTGCAAGAAGAGAAAGAAAGTTGTCCAAAACAGCTTGCAATCGAATGTTCATGTGAATAGAAAAGGCAGGAGAGTGGTCAGGAACTGTTTTCTCTCACTTGGCAAGCTGCGCACACAATCGCAGTGTTGTACAGCTTATTTCATCACCTTTGCGAAGTTGCCGCTCTCTCCGGCTCCCGGAGACGAAGAAGCTGCTTCTTCGCGCAAAGACGATTCTGCCGCTCACAGTGCTCTGCGGTGTGCGCCTTCTGCCGAAAGACGTCCAGGAGCGGTGCTTAGCTCTGCAGAGCACCGTACCTTCGTCTTTAGCCTCTCTTCTCGTCTACATCTTAGCAAAAAGCTTTTCCACTCTGTCTGGCAAGGAGAAACTGTGCCAGCACAGAAAACATCTCCCATCGTGTTCTAGAAGCTGCACGGAGGTCTGCCGAGTCTTTTGCAAGAAGAGAAAGAAAGTTGTCCAAAACAGCTTGCAATCCAATATTAATGTGAATAGAAAAGGCAGGAGAGTGGTCAGGTACTGTTTTCTCTCAGTTGGCAAGCTGCGCACACAATCGCAGTGTTGTACACCTTGTTTCATCACCTTTGCGAAGTTGCCGCTCTCTCCGGCTCCCGGAGACGAAGAAGCTGCTTCTTCGCGCAAAGACGATTCTGCCGCTCACAGTGCTCTGCGGTGTGCGCCTTCTGCCGAAAGAGGCGCGGGAGCGGTGCTTAGCTCTGCAGAGCACCGTACCTTCGTCTTTAGCCTCTCTTCTCGTCTACATCTTAGCAAAAAGCTTTTCCACTCTGTCTGGCAAGGAGAAACTGTGCCAGCACAGAAAACATCTCCCATCGTCTTCTAGAGGCTGCACGGAGGTCTGCCGAGTGTTTTGCAAGAAGAGAAAGAAAGTTGTCCAAAACAGCTTGCAATCGAATGTTCATGTGAATAGAAAAGGCAGGAGAGTGGTCAGGTACTGTTTTCTCTCAGTTGGCAAGCTGCGCACACAATCGCAGTGTTGTACAGCTTGTTTCATCACCTTTGCCAAGTTGCCGCTCTCTCCGGCTCCCGGAGACGAAGAAGCTGCTTCTTCGCGCAAAGACGATTCTGCCGCTCACAGTGCTCTGCGGTGTGCGCCTTCTGCCGAAAGAAGTCCGGTAGCGATGCTTAGCTCTGCAGAGTACCATACGTGCTTCTTTAGCCACGCTTCTCGTCTACATCTTAGCAAAAAGCTTTTCCACTCTGTCTGGCAAGGAGAAACTGTGCCAGCACAGAAAACATCTCCCATCGTGTTCTAGAGGCTGCACGGAGGTCTGCAGAGTGTTTTGCAAGAAGAGAAAGAAAGTTGTCCAAAACAGCTTGCAATCGAATGTTCATGTGAATAGAAAAGGCAGGAGAGTGGTCAGGTACTGTTTTCTCTCACTTGGCAAGCTGCGCACACAATCGCAGTGTTGTACAGCTTATTTCATCACCTTTGCGAAGTTGCCGCTCTCTCCGGCTCCCGGAGACGAAGAAGCTGCTTCTTCGCGCAAAGACGATTCTGCCGCTCACAGTGCTCTGCGGTGTGCGCCTTCTGCCGAAAGACGTCCGGGAGCGGTGCTTAGCTCTGCAGAGCACCGTACCTTCGTCTTTAGCCTCTCTTCTCGTCTACATCTTAGCAAAAAGCTTTTCCACTCTGTCTGGCAAGGAGAAACTGTGCCAGCACAGAAAACATCTCCCATCGTGTTCTAGAGGCTGCACGGAGGTCTGCCGAGTGTTTTGCAAGAAGAGAAAGAAAGTTGTCCAAAACAGCTTGCAATCGAATGTTCATGTGAATGGAAAAGGCAGGAGAGTGGTCAGGTACTGTTTTCTCTCAGTTGGCAAGCTGCGCACACAATCGCAGTGTTGTACAGCTTGTTTCATCACCTTTGCCAAGTTGCCGCTCTCTCCGGCTCCCGGAGACGAAGAAGCTGCTTCTTCGCGCAAAGACGATTCTGCCGCTCACAGTGCTCTGCGGTGTGCGCCTTCTGCCGAAAGAAGTCCGGGAGCGATGCTTAGCTCTGCAGAGCACCATACGTGCTTCTTTAGCCACGCTTCTCGTCTACATCTTAGCAAAAAGCTTTTCCACTCTGTCTGGCAAGGAGAAACTGTGCCAGCACAGAAAACATCTCCCATCGTGTTCTAGAGGCTGCACGGAGGTCTGCCGAGTGTTTTGCAAGAAGAGAAAGAAAGTTGTCCATAACAGCTTGCAATCGAATGTTCAAGTGAATAGAAAAGGCAGGAGAGTGGTCAGGTACTGTTTTCTCTCAGTTGGCAAGCTGCGCACACAATCGCAGTGTTGTACAGCTTGTTTCACCACCTTTGCGAAGCTGCCGCTCTCTCCGGCTCCCGGAGACGAAGAAGCTGCTTCTTCGCGCAAAGACGATTCTGCCGCTCACAGTGCTCTGCGGTGTGCGCCTTCTGCCCAAAGAGGCACTAGAGCGGTCCTTAGATCTGCAGAGCACCGTACCTTCGTCTTTAGCCTCTCTTCTCGTCTACATCTAGCAAAAAGCTTTTCCACTCTGTCTGGCAAGGAGAAACTGTGCCAGCACAAAAAACATCTCCCATCGTCTTCTAGAGGCTGCACGGAGGTCTGCCGAGTGTTTTGCAAGAAGAGAAAGAAAGTTGTCCAAAACAGCTTGCAATCGAATGTTCATGTGAATAGAAAAGCAGGAAAGTGGTCAGGTACTGTTTTCTCTCAGTTGGCAAGCTGCGCACACAATCGCAGTGTTGTACAGCTTGTTTCATCACCTTTGCGAAGTTGCCGCTCTCTCCGGCTCCCGGAGACGAAGAAGCTGCTTCTTCGCGCAAAGACGATTCTGCCGCTCACAGTGCTCTGCGGTGTGCGCCTTCTGCCGAAAGACGCACGGGAGCGGTGCTTAGCTCTGCAGAGCACCGTACCTTCGTCTTTAGCCTCTCTTCTCATCTACATCTTAGCATAAAGCTTTTCCACTCTGTCTGGCAAGGAGAAACTGTGCCAGCACAGAAAACATCTCCCATCGTGTTCTAGAGGCTGCACGGAGGTCTGCCGAGTGTTTTGCAAGAAGAGAAAGAAAGTTGTCCAAAACAGCTTGCAATCGAATGTTCATGTGAATGGAAAAGGCAGGAGAGTGGTCAGGTACTGTTTTCTCTCAGTTGGCAAGCTGCGCACACAATCGCAGTGTTGTACAGCTTGTTTCATCACCTTTGCGAAGTTGCCGCTCTCTCCGGCTCCCGGAGACGAAGAAGCTGCTTCTTCGCGCAAAGACGATTCTGCCGCTCACAGTGCTCTGCGGTGTGCGCCTTCTGCCGAAAGAGGTCCGGGAGCGGTGCTTAGCTCTGCAGAGCACCGTACCTTCGTCTTTAGCCTCTCTTCTCATCTACATCTTAGCAAAAAGCTTTTCCACTCTGTCTGGCAAGGAGAAACTGTGCCAGCACAGAAAACATCTCCCATCGTGTTCTAGAGGCTGCACGGAGGTCTACCGAGTGTTTTGCAAGAAGAGAAGGAAAGTTGTCCAAAACAGCTTGCAATCGAATGTTCATGTGAATAGAAAAGGCAGGAGAGTGGTCAGGTACTGTTTTCTCTCAGTTGGCAAGCTGCTCACACAATCGCAGTGTTGTACAGCTTGTTTCATCACCTTTGCAAAGTTGCCGCTCTCTCCGGCTCCCGGAGACGAAGAAGCTGATTCTTCGCGCAAAGACGATTCTGCCGCTCACTGTGCTCTGCGGTGTGCGCCTTCTGTCGAAATAAGTCCGGGAGCGATGCTTAGCTCTGCAGAGTACCATACGTGGTTCTTTAGCCACGCTTCTCGTCTACATCTTAGCAAAAAGCTTTTCCACTCTGTCTGGCAAGGAGAAACTGTGCCAGCACAGAAAACATCTCCCATCGTGTTCTAGAGGCTGCACGGAGGTCTGCCGAGTGTTTTGCAAGAAGAGAAAGAAAGTTGTCCAAAACAGCTTCCAATCGAATGTTCAAGTGAATAGAAAAGGCAGGAGAGTGGTCAGGTACTGTTTTCTCTCAGTTGGCAAGCTGCGCACACAATCGCAGTGTTGTACAGCTTGTTTCATCACCTTTGCGAAGCTGCCGCTCTCTCCGGCTCCCGGAGACGAAGAAGCTGCTTCTTCGCGCAAAGACGATTCTGCCGCTCACAGTGCTCTGCGGTGTGCGCCTTCTGCCGAAAGACGCACGGGAGCGGTGCTTAGCTCTGCAGAGCACCGTACCTTCGTCTTTAGCCTCTCTTCTCATCTACATCTTAGCATAAAGCTTTTCCACTCTGTCTGGCAAGGAGAAACTGTGCCAGCACAGAAAACATCTCCCATCGTGTTCTAGAGGCTGCACGGAGGTCTGCCGAGTGTTTTGCAAGAAGAGAAAGAAAGTTGTCCAAAACAGCTTGCAATCGAATGTTCATGTGAATGGAAAAGGCAGGAGAGTGGTCAGGTACTGTTTTCTCTCAGTTGGCAAGCTGCGCACACAATCGCAGTGTTGTACAGCTTGTTTCATCACCTTTGCGAAGTTGCCGCTCTCTCCGGCTCCCGGAGACGAAGAAGCTGCTTCTTCGCGCAAAGACGATTCTGCCGCTCACAGTGCTCTGCGGTGTGCGCCTTCTGCTGAAAGAGGTCCGGGAGCGGTGCTTAGCTCTGCAGAGCACCGTACCTTCGTCTTTAGCCTCTCTTCTCATCTACATCTTAGCAAAAAGCTTTTCCACTCTGTCTGGCAAGGAGAAACTGTGCCAGCACAGAAAACATCTCCCATCGTGTTCTAGAGGCTGCACGGAGGTCTGCCGAGTGTTTTGCAAGAAGAGAAGGAAAGTTGTCCAAAACAGCTTGCAATCGAATGTTCATGTGAATAGAAAAGGCAGGAGAGTGGTCAGGTACTGTTTTCTCTCAGTTGGCAAGCTGCTCACACAATCGCAGTGTTGTACAGCTTGTTTCATCACCTTTGCAAAGTTGCCGCTCTCTCCGGCTCCCGGAGACGAAGAAGCTGCTTCTTCGCGCAAAGACGATTCTGCCGCTCACTGTGCTCTGCGGTGTGCGCCTTCTGCCGAAATAAGTCCGGGAGCGATGCTTAGCTCTGCAGAGTACCATACGTGCTTCTTTAGCCACGCTTCTCGTCTACATCTTAGCAAAAAGCTTTTCCACTCTGTCTGGCAAGGAGAAACTGTGCCAGCACAGAAAACATCTCCCATCGTGTTCTAGAGGCTGCACGGAGGTCTGCCGAGTGTTTTGCAAGAAGAGAAAGAAAGTTGTCCAAAACAGCTTCCAATCGAATGTTCAAGTGAATAGAAAAGGCAGGAGAGTGGTGAGGTACTGTTTTCTCTCAGTTGGCAAGCTGCGCACACAATCGCAGTGTTGTACAGCTTGTTTCATCACCTTTGCGAAGCTGCCGCTCTCTCCGGCTCCCGGAGACGAAGAAGCTGCTTCTTCGCGCAAAGACGATTCTGCCGCTCACAGTGCTCTGCGGTGTGCGCCTTCTGCCGAAAGACGTCCGGGAGCGGTTCTTAGCTCTGCAGAGCACCGTACCTTCGTCTTTAGCCTCTCTTCTCGTCTACATCTTAGCAAAAAGCTTTTCCACTCTGTCTGGCAAGGAGAAACTGTGCCAGCACAGAAAACATCTCCCATCGTGTTCTAGAAGCTGCACGGAGGTCTGCCGAGTGTTTTGCAAGAAGAGAAAGAAAGTTGTCCAAAACAGCTTGCAATCCAATATTAATGTGAATAGAAAAGGCAGGAGAGTGGTCAGGTACTGTTTTCTCTCAGTTGGCAAGCTGCGCACACAATCGCAGTGTTGTACAGCTTGTTTCATCACCTTTGCCAAGTTGCCGCTCTCTCCGGCTCCCGGAGACGAAGAAGCTGCTTCTTCGCGCAAAGACGATTCTGCCGCTCACAGTGGTCTGCGGTGTACGCCTTCTGCCGAAAGAGGTCCGGGAGCGGTGCTTAGCTCTGCAGAGCACCGTACCTTCGTCTTTAGCCTCTCTTCTCATCTACATCTCAGCAAAAAGCTTTTCCACTCTGTCTGGCAAGGAGAAACTTTGCCAGCACAGAAAACATCTCCCATCGTGTTCTAGAGGCTGCACGGAGGTCTGCCGAGTGTTTTGCAAGAAGAGAAAGAAAGTTGTCCAAAACAGCTTGCAATCGAATGTTCATGTGATTACAAAAGGCAGGAGAGTTGTCAGGTACTGTTTTCTCTCAGTTGGCAAGCTGCGCACACAATCGCAGTTTTGTACAGCTTGTTTCATCACCTTTGCCAAGTTGCCGCTCTCTCCGGCTCCCGGAGACGAAGAAGCTGCTTCTTCGCGCAAAGACGATTCTGCCGCTCACAGTGCTCTGCGGTGTGCGCCTTCTGCCGAAAGAGGTCCGGGAGCGGTGCTTAGCTCTGCAGAGCACCGTACCTTCGTCTTTAGCCTCTCTTCTCGTCTACATCTTAGCTAAAAGCTTTTCCACTCTGTCTGGCAAGGAGAAACTTTGCCAGAACAGAAAACATCTCCCATCGTGTTCTAGAAGCTGCACGGAGGTCTGCAGAGTGTTCTGCAAGAAGAGAAAGAAAATTTTCCAAAACAGCTTGCAATCGAATGTTTATGTGAATAGAAAAGGCAGGAGAGTGGTCAGGTACTGTTTTCTCTCAGTTGGCAAGCTGCGCACACAATCGCAGCGTTGTACAGCTTGTTTCATCACCTTTGCGAAGCTGCCGCTCTCTCCGGCTGCCGGCGACGAAGAAGCTGCTTCTTCGCGCAAAGACGATTCTGCCGCTCACTGTGCTCTGCGGTGTGCGCCTTCTGCCGAAAGAGGTCCGGGAGAGATGCTTAGCTCTGCAGAGTACCATACGTGCTTCTTTAGCCTCTCTTCTCGTCTACATCTTAGCAAAAAGCTTTTCCACTCTGTCTGGCAAGGAGAAACTGTGCCAGCACAGAAAACATCTCCCATCGTGTTCTAGAGGCTGCACGGAGGTCTGCCGAGTGTTTTGCAAGAAGAGAAAGAAAGTTGTCCAAAACAGCTTGCAATCGAATGTTCATGTGAATAGAAAAGGCAGGAGAATGGTCAGGTACTGTTTTCTCTCAGTTGGCAAGCTGCGCACACAATCGCAGTTTTGAACAGCTTGTTTCATCACCTTTGCGAGGTTGCTGCTCTCTCCGTCTCCCGGAGACGAAGAAGCTGCTTCTTCGCGCAAAGACGATTCTGCCGCTCACAGTGCTCTGCGGTGTGCGCCTTCTGCCGAAAGAGGCACAAGAGCGGTGCTTAGCTTTGCAGAGCACCGTACCTTCGTCTTTAGCCTCTCTTCTCGTCTACATCTTAGCAAAAAGCTTTTCCACTCTGTCTGGCAAGGAGAAACTGTGCCTGCACAAAAAACATCTCCCATCGTGTTCTAGAGGCTGCACGGAGGTCGGCCGAGTGTTTTGCAAGAAGAGAAAGAAAGTTGTCCAAAACAGCTTGCAATCGAATGTTCATATGAATAGAAAAGGCAGGAGAGTGGTCAGGTACTGTTTTCTCTCAGTTGGCAAGCTGCGCACACAATCGCAGTGTTGTACAGCTTGTTTCATCACCTTTGCAAAGTTGCCGCTCTCTCCGGCTCCCGGAGACGAAGAAGCTGCTTCTTCGCGCAAAGACGATTCTGCCGCTCACTGTGCTCTGCGGTGTGCGCCTTCTGCCGAAAGAAGTCCGGTAGCGATGCTTAGCTCTGCAGAGTACCATACGTGCTTCTTTAGCCTCTCTTCTCGTCTACATCTTAGCAAAAAGCTTTTCCACTCTGTCTGGCAAGGAGAAACTGTGCCAGCACAGAAAACATCTCCCATCGTCTTCTAGAGGCTGCACGGAGGTCTGCCGAGTGTTTTGCAAGAAGAGAAAGAAAGTTGTCCAAAACAGCTTGCAATCGAATGTTCATGTGAATAGAAAAGGCAGGAGAGTGGTCAGGTACTGTTTTCTCTCAGTTGGCAAGCTGCGCACACAATCGCAGTGTTGTACAGCTTGTTTCATCACCTTTGCCAAGTTGCCGCTCTCTCCGGCTCCCGGGGACGAAGAAGCTGCTTCTTCGCGCAAAGACGATTCTGCCGCTCACAGTGCTCTGCGGTGTGCGCCTTCTGCCGAAAGAGGCACGGGAGCGGTGCTTAGCTCTGCAGAGCACCGTACCTTCGTCTTTAGCCTCTCTTCTCGTCTACATCTTAGCAAAAAGCTTTTCCACTCTGTCTGGCAAGGAGAAACTTTGCCAGCACAGAAAACATCTCCCATGGTCTTCTAGAGGCTGCACGGAGGTCTGCCGAGTGTTTTGCAAGAAGAGAAAGAAAGTTGTCCAAAACAGCTTGCAATCGAATGTTCATGTGAATAAAAAAGGCAGGAGAGTGGTCAGGTACTGTTTTCTCTCAGTTGGCAAGCTGCGCACACAATCGCAGTGTTGTACAGCTTGTTTCATCACCTTTGCGAAGTTGCCGCTCTCTCCGGCTCCCGGAGACGAAGAAGCTGCTTCTTCGCGCAAAGACGATTCTGCCGCTCACAGTGCTCTGCGGTGTGCGCCTTCTGCCGAAAGAAGTCCGGGAGCGATGCTTAGCTCTGCAGAGTACCATACGTGCTTCTTTAACCACGCTTCTCGTCTACATCTTAGCAAAAAGCTTTTCCACTCTGTCTGGCAAGGAGAAACTGTGCCAGCACAGAAAACATCTCCCATCGTGTTCTAGAGGCTGCACGGAGGTCTGCCGAGTGTTTTGCAAGAAGAGAAAGAAAGTTGTCCAAAACAGCTTGCAATCGAATGTTCATGTGAATAGAAAAGGCAGGAGAGTGGTCAGGTACTGTTTTCTCTCAGTTGGCAAACTGCGCACACAATCGCAGTGTTGTACAGCTTGTTTCATCACCTTTGCGAAGTTGCCGCTCTCTCCGGCTCCCGGAGACGAAGAAGCTGCTTCTTCGCGCAAAGACGATTCTGCCGCTCACAGTGCTCTGCGGTGTGCGCCTTCTGCCGAAAGACGCACGGGAGCGGTGCTCAGCTCTGCAGAGCACCGTACCTTCGTCTTTAGCCTCTCTTCTCGTCTACATCTTAGCAAAAAGCTTTTCCACTCTGTCTGGCAAGGAGAAACTGTGCCAGCACAGAAAACATCTCCCATCGTCTTCTAGAGGCTGCACGGAGGTCTGCCGAGTGTTTTGCAAGAAGAGAAAGAAAGTTGTCCAAAACAGCTTGCAATCGAATGTTCATCTGAATAGAAAAGGCAGGAGAGTGGTCAGGTACTGTTTTCTCTCAGTTGGCAAGCTGCTCACACAATCGCAGTGTTGTACAGCTTGTTTCATCACCTTTGCAAAGTTGCCGCTCTCTCCGGCTCCCGGAGACGAAGAAGCTGATTCTTCGCTCAAAGACGATTCTGCCGCTCACTGTGCTCTGCGGTGTGCGCCTTCTGCCGAAAAAGTCCGGTAGCGATGCTTAGCTCTGCAGAGTACCATACGTGCTTCTTTAGCCTCGCTTCTCGTCTACATCTTAGCAAAAAGCTTTTCCACTCTGTCTGGCAAGGAGAAACTGTGCCAGCACAGAAAACATCTCCCATCGTCTTCTAGAGGCTGCACGGAGGTCTGCCGAGTGTTTTGCAAGAAGAGAAAGAAAGTTGTCCAAAACAGCTTGCAATCGAATGTTAATGTGAATAAAAAAGGCAGGAGAGTGGTCAGGTACTGTTTTCTCTCAGTTGGCAAGCTGCGCACACAATCGCAGTGTTGTACAGCTTGTTTCATCACCTTTGCGAAGTTGCCGCTCTCTCCGGCTCCCGGAGACGAAGAAGCTGCTTCTTCGCGCAAAGACGATTCTGCCGCTCACAGTGCTCTGCGGTGTGCGCCTTCTGCCGAAAGACGCACGGGAGCGGTGCTTAGCTCTGCAGAGCACCGTACCTTCGTCTTTAGCCTCTCTTCTCGTCTACATCTTAGCAAAAAGCTTTTCCACTCTGTCTGGCAAGGAGAAACTGTGCCAGCACAGAAAACATCTCCCATGGTCTTCTAGAGGCTGCACGGAGGTCTGCCGAGTGTTTTGCAAGAAGAGAAAGAAAGTTGTCCAAAACAGCTTGCAATCGAATGTTCATGTGAATAAAAAAGGCAGGAGAGTGGTCAGGTACTGTTTTCTCTCAGTTGGCAAGCTGCGCACAAAATCGCAGTGTTGTACAGCTTGTTTCATCACCTTTGCGAAGTTGCCGCTCTCTCCGGCTCCCGGAGACGAAGAAGCTGCTTCTTCGCGCAAAGACGATTCTGCCACTCACAGTGCTCTGCGGTGTGCGCCATCTGCCGAAAGAGGCCCGGGAGCGGTGCTTAGCTCTGCAGAGCACCGTACCTTCGTCTTTAGCCTCTCTTCTCGTCTACATCTTAGCAAAAAGCTTTTCCACTCTGTCTGGCAAGGAGAAACTTTGCCAGCACAGAAAACATCTCCCATGGTCTTCTAGAGGCTGCACGGAGGTCTGCCGAGTGTTTTGCAAGAAGAGAAAGAAAGTTGTCCAAAACAGCTTGCAATCGAATGTTCAAGTGAATAGAAAAGGCAGGAGAGTGGTCAGGTACTATTTTCTCTCACTTGGCAAGCTGCGCACACAATCGCAGTGTTGTACAGCTTATTTCATCACCTTTGCGAAGTTGCCCCTCTCTCCGGCTGCCGGAGACGAAGAAGCTGCTTCTTCGCGCAAAGACGATTCTGCCGCTCACAGTGCTCTGCGGTGTGCGCCTTCTGCCGAAAGAGGTCCGGGAGCGGTGCTTAGCTCTGCAGAGCACCGTACCTTCGTCTTTAGCCTCTCTTCTCGTCTACATCTTAGCAAAAAGCTTTTCCACTCTGTCTGGCAAGGAGAAACTGTGCCAGCACAGAAAACATCTCCCATCGTGTTCTAGAAGCTGCACGGAGGTCTGCCGAGTGTTTTGCAAGAAGAGAAGGAAAGTTGTCCAAAACAGCTTGCAATCGAATGTTCATGTGAATAGAAAAGGCAGGAGAGTGGTCAGGTACTGTTTTCTCTCACTTGGCAAGCTGCGCACACAATCGCAGTGTTGTACAGCTTGTTTCATCACCTTTGCGAAGTTGCCGCTCTCTCCGGCTCCCGGAGACGAAGAAGCTGCTTCTTCGCGCAAAGACGATTCTGCCGCTCACAGTGCTCTGCGGTGTGCGCCTTCTGCCGAAAGAGGTCCGGGAGCGGTGCTTAGCTCTGCAGAGCACCGTACCTTCGTCTTTAGCCTCTCTTCTCATCTACATCTTAGCAAAAAGCTTTTCCACTCTGTCTGGCAAGGAGAAACTGTGCCAGCACAGAAAACATCTCCCATCGTGTTCTAGAGGCTGCACGGAGGTCTGCCGAGTGTTTTGCAAGAAGAGAAGGAAAGTTGTCCAAAACAGCTTGCAATCGAATGTTCATGTGAATAGAAAAGGCAGGAGAGTGGTCAGGTACTGTTTTCTCTCAGTTGGCAAGCTGCTCACACAATCGCAGTGTTGTACAGCTTGTTTCATCACCTTTGCAAAGTTGCCGCTCTCTCCGGCTCCCGGAGACGAAGAAGCTGATTCTTCGCGCAAAGACGATTCTGCCGCTCACTGTGCTCTGCGGTGTGCGCCTTCTGCCGAAATAAGTCCGAGAGCGATGCTTAGCTCTGCAGAGTACCATACGTGGTTCTTTAGCCACGCTTCTCGTCTACATCTTAGCAAAAAGCTTTTCCACTCTGTCTGGCAAGGAGAAACTGTGCCAGCACAGAAAACATCTCCCATCGTCTTCTAGAGGCTGCACGGAGGTCTGCCGAGTGTTTTGCAAGAAGCGAAAGAAAGTTGTCCAAAACAGCTTCCAATCGAATGTTCAAGTGAATAGAAAAGGCAGGAGAGTGGTCAGGTACTGTTTTCTCTCAGTTGGCAAGCTGCGCACACAATCGCAGTGTTGTACAGCTTGTTTCATCACCTTTGCGAAGCTGCCGCTCTCTCCGGCTCCCGGAGACGAAGAAGCTGCTTCTTCGCGCAAAGACGATTCTGCCGCTCACAGTGCTCTGCGGTGTGCGCCTTCTGCCGAAAGACGTCCGGGAGCGGTGCTTAGCTCTGCAGAGCACCGTACCTTCGTCTTTAGCCTCTCTTCTCGTCTACATCTTAGCAAAAAGCTTTTCCACTCTGTCTGGCAAGGAGAAACTGTGCCAGCACAGAAAACATCTCCCATCGTGTTCTAGAAGCTGCACGGAGGTCTGCCGAGTGTTTTGCAAGAAGAGAAAGAAAGTTGTCCAAAACAGCTTGCAATCGAATGTTCATGTGAATAGAAAAGGCAGGAGAGTGGTCAGGTACTGTTTTCTCTCAGTTGGCAAGCTGCGCACACAATCGCAGTGTTGTACACCTTGTTTCATCACCTTTGCGAAGTTGCCGCTCTCTCCGGCTCCCGGAGACGAAGAAGCTGCTTCTTCGCGCAAAGACGATTCTGCCGCTCACAGTGCTCTGCGGTGTGCGCCTTCTGCCGAAAGAGGCACGGGAGCGGTGCTTAGCTCTGCAGAGCACCGTACCTTCGTCTTTAGCCTCTCTTCTCGTCTACATCTTAGCAAAAAGCTTTTCCACTCTGTCTGGCAAGGAGAAACTGTGCCAGCACAGAAAACATCTCCCATCGTGTTCTAGAGGCTGCACGGAGGTCTGCCGAGTGTTTTGCAAGAAGAGAAAGAAAGTTGTCCAAAACAGCTTGCAATCGAATGTTCATGTGAATAAAAAAGGCAGGAGAGTGGTCAGGTACTGTTTTCTCTCAGTTGGCAAGCTGCGCACACAATCGCAGTGTTGTACAGCTTGTTTCATCACCTTTGCCAAGTTGCCGCTCTCTCCGGCTCCCGGAGACGAAGAAGCTGCTTCTTCGCGCAAAGACGATTCTGCCGCTCACAGTGCTCTGCGGTGTGCGCCTTCTGCCGAAAGAAGTCCGGTAGCGATGCTTAGCTCTGCAGAGTACCATACGTGCTTCTTTAGCCACGCTTCTCGTCTACATCTTAGCAAAAAGCTTTTCCACTCTGTCTGGCAAGGAGAAACTGTGCCAGCACAGAAAACATCTCCCATCGTCTTCTAGAGGCTGCACGGAGGTCTGCCGAGTGTTTTGCAAGAAGAGAAAGAAAGTTGTCCAAAACAGCTTGCAATTGAATGTTCATGTGAATAGAAAAGGCAGGAGAGTGGTCAGGTACTGTTTTCTCTCACTTGGCAAGCTGCGCACACAATCGCAGTGTTGTACAGCTTATTTCATCACCTTTGCGAAGTTGCCGCTCTCTCCGGCTCCCGGAGACGAAGAAGCTGCTTCTTCGCGCAAAGACGATTCTGCCGCTCACAGTGCTCTGCGGTGTGCGCCTTCTGCCGAAAGACGTCCGGGAGCGGTGCTTAGCTCTGCAGAGCACCGTACCTTCGTCTTTAGCCTCTCTTCTCGTCTACATCTTAGCAAAAAGCTTTTCCACTCTGTCTGGCAAGGAGAAACTGTGCCAGCACAGAAAACATCTCCCATCGTGTTCTAGAAGCTGCACGGAGGTCTGCCGAGTCTTTTGCAAGAAGAGAAAGAAAGTTGTCCAAAACAGCTTGCAATCCAATATTAATGTGAATAGAAAAGGCAGGAGAGTGGTCAGGTACTGTTTTCTCTCAGTTGGCAAGCTGCGCACACAATCGCAGTGTTGTACACCTTGTTTCATCACCTTTGCGAAGTTGCCGCTCTCTCCGGCTCCCGGAGACGAAGAAGCTGCTTCTTCGCGCAAAGACGATTCTGCCGCTCACAGTGCTCTGCGGTGTGCGCCTTCTGCCGAAAGAGGCGCGGGAGCGGTGCTTAGCTCTGCAGAGCACCGTACCTTCGTCTTTAGCCTCTCTTCTCGTCTACATCTTAGCAAAAAGCTTTTCCACTCTGTCTGGCAAGGAGAAACTGTGCCAGCACAGAAAACATCTCCCATCGTGTTCTAGAGGCTGCACGGAGGTCTGCCGAGTGTTTTGCAAGAAGAGAAAGAAAGTTGTCCAAAACAGCTTGCAATCGAATGTTCATGTGAATAGAAAAGGCAGGAGAGTGGTCAGGTACTGTTTTCTCTCAGTTGGCAAGCTGCGCACACAATCGCAGTGTTGTACAGCTTGTTTCATCACCTTTGCGAAGTTGCCGCTCTCTCCGGCTCCCGGAGACGAAGAAGCTGCTTCTTCGCGCAAAGACGATTCTGCCGCTCACAGTGCTCTGCGGTGTGCGCCTTCTGCCGAAAGAAGTCCGGTAGCGATGCTTAGCTCTGCAGAGTACCATACGTGCTTCTTTAGCCACGCTTCTCGTCTACATCTTAGCAAAAAGCTTTTCCACTCTGTCTGGCAAGGAGAAACTGTGCCAGCACAGAAAACATCTCCCATCGTCTTCTAGAGGCTGCACGGAGGTCTGCCGAGTGTTTTGCAAGAAGAGAAAGAAAGTTGTCCAAAACAGCTTGCAATCGAATGTTCATGTGAATAGAAAAGGCAGGAGAGTGGTCAGGTACTGTTTTCTCTCACTTGGCAAGCTGCGCACACAATCGCAGTGTTGTACAGCTTATTTCATCACCTTTGCGAAGTTGCCGCTCTCTCCGGCTCCCGGAGACGAAGAAGCTGCTTCTTCGCGCAAAGACGATTCTGCCGCTCACAGTGCTCTGCGGTGTGCGCCTTCTGCCGAAAGACGTCCGGGAGCGGTGCTTAGCTCTGCAGAGCACCGTACCTTCGTCTTTAGCCTCTCTTCTCGTCTACATCTTAGCAAAAAGCTTTTCCACTCTGTCTGGCAAGGAGAAACTGTGCCAGCACAGAAAACATCTCCCATCGTGTTCTAGAGGCTGCACGGAGGTCTGCCGAGTGTTTTGCAAGAAGAGAAAGAAAGTTGTCCAAAACAGCTTGCAATCGAATGTTCATGTGAATGGAAAAGGCAGGAGAGTGGTCAGGTACTGTTTTCTCTCAGTTGGCAAGCTGCGCACACAATCGCAGTGTTGTACAGCTTGTTTCATCACCTTTGCGAAGTTGCCGCTCTCTCCGGCTCCCGGAGACGAAGAAGCTGCTTCTTCGCGCAAAGACGATTCTGCCGCTCACAGTGCTCTGCGGTGTGCGCCTTCTGCCGAAAGAAGTCCGGGAGCGATGCTTAGCTCTGCAGAGCACCATACGTGCTTCTTTAGCCACGCTTCTCGTCTACATCTTAGCAAAAAGCTTTTCCACTCTGTCTGGCAAGGAGAAACTGTGCCAGCACAGAAAACATCTCCCATCGTGTTCTAGAGGCTGCACGGAGGTCTGCCGAGTGTTTTGCAAGAAGAGAAAGAAAGTTGTCCATAACAGCTTGCAATCGAATGTTCATGTGAATAGAAAAGGCAGGAGAGTGGTCAGGTACTGTTTTCTCTCAGTTGGCAAGCTGCGCACACAATCGCAGTGTTGTACAGCTTGTTTCACCACCTTTGCGAAGCTGCCGCTCTCTCCGGCTCCCGGAGACGAAGAAGCTGCTTCTTCGCGCAAAGACGATTCTGCCGCTCACAGTGCTCTGCGGTGTGCGCCTTCTGCCCAAAGAGGCACAGGAGCGGTCCTTAGCTCTGCAGACCACCGTACCTTCGTCTTTAGCCTCTCTTCTCGTCTACATCTAGCAAAAAGCTTTTCCACTCTGTCTGGCAAGGAGAAACTGTGCCAGCACAAAAAACATCTCCCATCGTCTTCTAGAGGCTGCACGGAGGTCTGCCGAGTGTTTTGCAAGAAGAGAAAGAAAGTTGTCCAAAACAGCTTGCAATCGAATGTTCATGTGAATAGAAAAGCAGGAAAGTGGTCAGGTACTGTTTTCTCTCAGTTGGCAAGCTGCGCACACAATCGCAGTGTTGTACAGCTTGTTTCATCACCTTTGCGAAGCTGCCGCTCTCTCCGGCTCCCGGAGACGAAGAAGCTGCTTCTTCGCGCAAAGACGATTCTGCCGCTCACAGTGCTCTGCGGTGTGCGCCTTCTGCCGAAAGACGTCCGGGAGCGGTGCTTAGCTCTGCAGAGCACCGTACCTTCGTCTTTAGCCTCTCTTCTCGTCTACATCTTAGCAAAAAGCTTTTCCACTCTGTCTGGCAAGGAGAAACTGTGCCAGCACAGAAAACATCTCCCATCGTGTTCTAGAGGCTGCACGGAGGTCTGCCGAGTGTTTTGCAAGAAGAGAAAGAAAGTTCTCCAAAACAGCTTCCAATCGAATGTTCAAGTGAATAGAAAAGGCAGGAGAGTGGTCAGGTACTGTTTTCTCTCAGTTGGCAAGCTGCGCACACAATCGCAGTGTTGTACAGCTTGTTTCATCACCTTTGCGAAGCTGCCGCTCTCTCCGGCTCCCGGAGACGAAGAAGCTGCTTCTTCGCGCAAAGACGATTCTGCCGCTCACAGTGCTCTGCGGTGTGCGCCTTCTGCCGAAAGACGCACGGGAGCGGTGCTTAGCTCTGCAGAGCACCGTACCTTCGTCTTTAGCCTCTCTTCTCATCTACATCTTAGCATAAAGCTTTTCCACTCTGTCTGGCAAGGAGAAACTGTGCCAGCACAGAAAACATCTCCCATCGTGTTCTAGAGGCTGCACGGAGGTCTGACGAGTGTTTTGCAAGAAGAGAAAGAAAGTTGTCCAAAACAGCTTGCAATCGAATGTTCATGTGAATGGAAAAGGCAGGAGAGTGGTCAGGTACTGTTTTCTCTCAGTTGGCAAGCTGCGCACACAATCGCAGTGTTGTACAGCTTGTTTCATCACCTTTGCGAAGTTGCCGCTCTCTCCGGCTCCCGGAGACGAAGAAGCTGCTTCTTCGCGCAAAGACGATTCTGCCGCTCACAGTGCTCTGCGGTGTGCGCCTTCTGCCGAAAGAGGTCCGGGAGCGGTGCTTAGCTCTGCAGAGCACCGTACCTTCGTCTTTAGCCTCTCTTCTCATCTACATCTTAGCAAAAAGCTTTTCCACTCTGTCTGGCAAGGAGAAACTGTGCCAGCACAGAAAACATCTCCCATCGTGTTCTAGAGGCTGCACGGAGGTCTGCCGAGTGTTTTGCAAGAAGAGAAAGAAAGTTGTCCAAAACAGCTTCCAATCGAATATTCAAGTGAATAGAAAAGGCAGGAGAGTGGTCAGGTACTGTTTTCTCTCAGTTGGCAAGCTGCGCACACAATCGCAGTGTTGTACAGCTTGTTTCATCACCTTTGCGAAGCTGCCGCTCTCTCCGGCTCCCGGAGACGAAGAAGCTGCTTCTTCGCGCAAAGACGATTCTGCCGCTCACAGTGCTCTGCGGTGTGCGCCTTCTGCCGAAAGACGTCCGGGAGCGGTTCTTAGCTCTGCAGAGCACCGTACCTTCGTCTTTAGCCTCTCTTCTCGTCTACATCTTAGCAAAAAGCTTTTCCACTCTGTCTGGCAAGGAGAAACTGTGCCAGCACAGAAAACATCTCCCATCGTGTTCTAGAAGCTGCACGGAGGTCTGCCGAGTGTTTTGCAAGAAGAGAAAGAAAGTTGTCCAAAACAGCTTGCAATCGAATGTTCATGTGAATAGAAAAGGCAGGAGAGTGGTCAGGTACTGTTTTCTCTCAGTTGGCAAGCTGCGCACACAATCGCAGTGTTGTACAGCTTGTTTCATCACCTTTGCCAAGTTGCCGCTCTCTCCGGCTCCCGGAGACGAAGAAGCTGCTTCTTCGCGCAAAGACGATTCTGCCGCTCACAGTGGTCTGCGGTGTGCGCCTTCTGCCGAAAGAGGTCCGGGAGCGGTGCTTAGCTCTGCAGAGCACCGTACCTTCGTCTTTAGCCTCTCTTCTCATCTACATCTCAGCAAAAAGCTTTTCCACTCTGTCTGGCAAGGAGAAACTTTGCCAGCACAGAAAACATCTCCCATCGTGTTCTAGAGGCTGCACGGAGGTCTGCCGAGTGTTTTGCAAGAAGAGAAAGAAAGTTGTCCAAAACAGCTTCCAATCGAATGTTCAAGTGAATAGAAAAGGCAGGAGAGTGGTCAGGTACTGTTTTCTCTCAGTTGGCAAGCTGCGCACACAATCGCAGTGTTGTACAGCTTGTTTCATCACCTTTGCGAAGCTGCCGCTCTCTCCGGCTCCCGGAGACGAAGAAGCTGCTTCTTCGCGCAAAGACGATTCTGCCGCTCACAGTGCTCTGCGGTGTGCGCCTTCTGCCGAAAGACGCACGGGAGCGGTGCTTAGCTCTGCAGAGCACCGTACCTTCGTCTTTAGCCTCTCTTCTCATCTACATCTTAGCATAAAGCTTTTCCACTCTGTCTGGCAAGGAGAAACTGTGCCAGCACAGAAAACATCTCCCATCGTGTTCTAGAGGCTGCACGGAGGTCTGCCGAGTGTTTTGCAAGAAGAGAAAGAAAGTTGTCCAAAACAGCTTGCAATCGAATGTTCATGTGAATGGAAAAGGCAGGAGAGTGGTCAGGTACTGTTTTCTCTCAGTTGGCAAGCTGCGCACACAATCGCAGTGTTGTACAGCTTGTTTCATCACCTTTGCGAAGTTGCCGCTCTCTCCGGCTCCCGGAGACGAAGAAGCTGCTTCTTCGCGCAAAGACGATTCTGCCGCTCACAGTGCTCTGCGGTGTGCGCCTTCTGCCGAAAGAGGTCCGGGAGCGGTGCTTAGCTCTGCAGAGCACCGTACCTTCGTCTTTAGCCTCTCTTCTCATCTACATCTTAGCAAAAAGCTTTTCCACTCTGTCTGGCAAGGAGAAACTGTGCCAGCACAGAAAACATCTCCCATCGTGTTCTAGAGGCTGCACGGAGGTCTGCCGAGTGTTTTGCAAGAAGAGAAGGAAAGTTGTCCAAAACAGCTTGCAATCGAATGTTCATGTGAATAGAAAAGGCAGGAGAGTGGTCAGGTACTGTTTTCTCTCAGTTGGCAAGCTGCTCACACAATCGCAGTGTTGTACAGCTTGTTTCATCACCTTTGCAAAGTTGCCGCTCTCTCCGGCTCCCGGAGACGAAGAAGCTGCTTCTTCGCGCAAAGACGATTCTGCCGCTCACTGTGCTCTGCGGTGTGCGCCTTCTGCCGAAATAAGTCCGGGAGCGATGCTTAGCTCTGCAGAGTACCATACGTGCTTCTTTAGCCACGCTTCTCGTCTACATCTTAGCAAAAAGCTTTTCCACTCTGTCTGGCAAGGAGAAACTGTGCCAGCACAGAAAACATCTCCCATCGTGTTCTAGAGGCTGCACGGAGGTCTGCCGAGTGTTTTGCAAGAAGAGAAAGAAAGTTGTCCAAAACAGCTTCCAATCGAATGTTCAAGTGAATAGAAAAGGCAGGAGAGTGGTCAGGTACTGTTTTCTCTCAGTTGGCAAGCTGCGCACACAATCGCAGTGTTGTACAGCTTGTTTCATCACCTTTGCGAAGCTGCCGCTCTCTCCGGCTCCCGGAGACGAAGAAGCTGCTTCTTCGCGCAAAGACGATTCTGCCGCTCACAGTGCTCTGCGGTGTGCGCCTTCTGCCGAAAGACGTCCGGGAGCGGTTCTTAGCTCTGCAGAGCACCGTACCTTCGTCTTTAGCCTCTCTTCTCGTCTACATCTTAGCAAAAAGCTTTTCCACTCTGTCTGGCAAGGAGAAACTGTGCCAGCACAGAAAACATCTCCCATCGTGTTCTAGAAGCTGCACGGAGGTCTGCCGAGTGTTTTGCAAGAAGAGAAAGAAAGTTGTCCAAAACAGCTTGCAATCCAATATTAATGTGAATAGAAAAGGCAGGAGAGTGGTCAGGTACTGTTTTCTCTCAGTTGGCAAGCTGCGCACACAATCGCAGTGTTGTACAGCTTGTTTCATCACCTTTGCCAAGTTGCCGCTCTCTCCGGCTCCCGGAGACGAAGAAGCTGCTTCTTCGCGCAAAGACGATTCTGCCGCTCACAGTGGTCTGCGGTGTGCGCCTTCTGCCGAAAGAGGTCCGGGAGCGGTGCTTAGCTCTGCAGAGCACCGTACCTTCGTCTTTAGCCTCTCTTCTCATCTACATCTCAGCAAAAAGCTTTTCCACTCTGTCTGGCAAGGAGAAACTTTGCCAGCACAGAAAACATCTCCCATCGTGTTCTAGAGGCTGCACGGAGGTCTGCCGAGTGTTTTGCAAGAAGAGAAAGAAAGTTGTCCAAAACAGCTTGCAATCGAATGTTCATGTGATTACAAAAGGCAGGAGAGTTGTCAGGTACTGTTTTCTCTCAGTTGGCAAGCTGCGCACACAATCGCAGTTTTGTACAGCTTGTTTCATCACCTTTGCCAAGTTGCCGCTCTCTCCGGCTCCCGGAGACGAAGAAGCTGCTTCTTCGCGCAAAGACGATTCTGCCGCTCACAGTGCTCTGCGGTGTGCGCCTTCTGCCGAAAGAGGTCCGGGAGCGGTGCTTAGCTCTGCAGAGCACCGTACCTTCGTCTTTAGCCTCTCTTCTCGTCTACATCTTAGCTAAAAGCTTTTCCACTCTGTCTGGCAAGGAGAAACTTTGCCAGAACAGAAAACATCTCCCATCGTGTTCTAGAAGCTGCACGGAGGTCTGCAGAGTGTTCTGCAAGAAGAGAAAGAAAATTTTCCAAAACAGCTTGCAATCGAATGTTTATGTGAATAGAAAAGGCAGGAGAGTGGTCAGGTACTGTTTTCTCTCAGTTGGCAAGCTGCGCACACAATCGCAGCGTTGTACAGCTTGTTTCATCACCTTTGCGAAGCTGCCGCTCTCTCCGGCTGCCGGCGACGAAGAAGCTGCTTCTTCGCGCAAAGACGATTCTGCCGCTCACTGTGCTCTGCGGTGTGCGCCTTCTGCCGAAAGAGGTCCGGGAGAGATGCTTAGCTCTGCAGAGTACCATACGTGCTTCTTTAGCCTCTCTTCTCGTCTACATCTTAGCAAAAAGCTTTTCCACTCTGTCTGGCAAGGAGAAACTGTGCCAGCACAGAAAACATCTCCCATCGTGTTCTAGAGGCTGCACGGAGGTCTGCCGAGTGTTTTGCAAGAAGAGAAAGAAAGTTGTCCAAAACAGCTTGCAATCGAATGTTCATGTGAATAGAAAAGGCAGGAGAATGGTCAGGTACTGTTTTCTCTCAGTTGGCAAGCTGCGCACACAATCGCAGTTTTGAACAGCTTGTTTCATCACCTTTGCGAGGTTGCTGCTCTCTCCGTCTCCCGGAGACGAAGAAGCTGCTTCTTCGCGCAAAGACGATTCTGCCGCTCACAGTGCTCTGCGGTGTGCGCCTTCTGCCGAAAGAGGCACAAGAGCGGTGCTTAGCTTTGCAGAGCACCGTACCTTCGTCTTTAGCCTCTCTTCTCGTCTACATCTTAGCAAAAAGCTTTTCCACTCTGTCTGGCAAGGAGAAACTGTGCCAGCACAGAAAACATCTCCCATCGTGTTCTAGAGGCTGCACGGAGGTCTGCCGAGTGTTTTGCAAGAAGAGAAAGAAAGTTGTCCAAAACAGCTTGCAATCGAATGTTCATGTGAATGGAAAAGGCAGGAGAGTGGTCAGGTACTGTTTTCTCTCAGTTGGCAAGCTGCGCACATAATCGCAGTGTTGTACAGCTTGTTTCATCACCTTTGCGAAGTTTCCGCTCTCTCCGGCTCCCGGAGACGAAGAAGCTGCTTCTTCGCGCAAAGACGATTCTGCCGCTCACAGTGCTCTGCGGTGTGCGCCTTCTGCCGAATGAGGTCCGGGAGCGGTGCTTAGCTCTGCAGAGCACCGTACCTTCGTCTTTAGCCTCTCTTCTCATCTACATCTTAGCAAAAAGCTTTTCCACTCTGTCTGGCAAGGAGAAACTGTGCCAGCACAGAAAACATC
The DNA here is from genome assembly GCF_028551555.1 of Melozone crissalis. Lineage (NCBI taxonomy): Eukaryota > Metazoa > Chordata > Aves > Passeriformes > Passerellidae > Melozone > Melozone crissalis. Next base: position 208,434 of record NW_026535958.1, read on the forward strand.
TCCCATCGTGTTCTAGAGGCTGCACGGAGGTCTGCCGAGTGTTTTGCAAGAAGAGAAGGAAAGTTGTCCAAAACAGCTTGCAATCGAATGTTCATGTGAATAGAAAAGGCAGGAGAGTGGTCAGGTACTGTTTTCTCTCAGTTGGCAAGCTGCTCACACAATCGCAGTGTTGTACAGCTTGTTTCATCACCTTTGCAAAGTTGCCGCTCTCTCCGGCTCCCGGAGACGAAGAAGCTGCTTCTTCGCGCAAAGACGATTCTGCCGCTCACTGTGCTCTGCGGTGTGCGCCTTCTGCCGAAATAAGTCCGGGAGCGATGCTTAGCTCTGCAGAGTACCATACGTGCTTCTTTAGCCACGCTTCTCGTCTACATCTTAGCAAAAAGCTTTTCCACTCTGTCTGGCAAGGAGAAACTGTGCCAGCACAGAAAACATCTCCCATCGTGTTCTAGAGGCTGCACGGAGGTCTGCCGAGTGTTTTGCAAGAAGAGAAAGAAAGTTGTCCAAAACAGCTTCCAATCGAATGTTCAAGTGAATAGAAAAGGCAGGAGAGTGGTCAGGTACTGTTTTCTCTCAGTTGGCAAGCTGCGCACACAATCGCAGTGTTGTACAGCTTGTTTCATCACCTTTGCGAAGCTGCCGCTCTCTCCGGCTCCCGGAGACGAAGAAGCTGCTTCTTCGCGCAAAGACGATTCTGCCGCTCACAGTGCTCTGCGGTGTGCGCCTTCTGCCGAAAGACGTCCGGGAGCGGTTCTTAGCTCTGCAGAGCACCGTACCTTCGTCTTTAGCCTCTCTTCTCGTCTACATCTTAGCAAAAAGCTTTTCCACTCTGTCTGGCAAGGAGAAACTGTGCCAGCACAGAAAACATCTCCCATCGTGTTCTAGAAGCTGCACGGAGGTCTGCCGAGTGTTTTGCAAGAAGAGAAAGAAAGTTGTCCAAAACAGCTTGCAATCCAATATTAATGTGAATAGAAAAGGCAGGAGAGTGGTCAGGTACTGTTTTCTCTCAGTTGGCAAGCTGCGCACACAATCGCAGTGTTGTACAGCTTGTTTCATCACCTTTGCCAAGTTGCCGCTCTCTCCGGCTCCCGGAGACGAAGAAGCTGCTTCTTCGCGCAAAGACGATTCTGCCGCTCACAGTGGTCTGCGGTGTGCGCCTTCTGCCGAAAGAGGTCCGGGAGCGGTGCTTAGCTCTGCAGAGCACCGTACCTTCGTCTTTAGCCTCTCTTCTCATCTACATCTCAGCAAAAAGCTTTTCCACTCTGTCTGGCAAGGAGAAACTTTGCCAGCACAGAAAACATCTCCCATCGTGTTCTAGAGGCTGCACGGAGGTCTGCCGAGTGTTTTGCAAGAAGAGAAAGAAAGTTGTCCAAAACAGCTTGCAATCGAATGTTCATGTGATTACAAAAGGCAGGAGAGTTGTCAGGTACTGTTTTCTCTCAGTTGGCAAGCTGCGCACACAATCGCAGTTTTGTACAGCTTGTTTCATCACCTTTGCCAAGTTGCCGCTCTCTCCGGCTCCCGGAGACGAAGAAGCTGCTTCTTCGCGCAAAGACGATTCTGCCGCTCACAGTGCTCTGCGGTGTGCGCCTTCTGCCGAAAGAGGTCCGGGAGCGGTGCTTAGCTCTGCAGAGCACCGTACCTTCGTCTTTAGCCTCTCTTCTCGTCTACATCTTAGCTAAAAGCTTTTCCACTCTGTCTGGCAAGGAGAAACTTTGCCAGAACAGAAAACATCTCCCATCGTGTTCTAGAAGCTGCACGGAGGTCTGCAGAGTGTTCTGCAAGAAGAGAAAGAAAATTTTCCAAAACAGCTTGCAATCGAATGTTTATGTGAATAGAAAAGGCAGGAGAGTGGTCAGGTACTGTTTTCTCTCAGTTGGCAAGCTGCGCACACAATCGCAGCGTTGTACAGCTTGTTTCATCACCTTTGCGAAGCTGCCGCTCTCTCCGGCTGCCGGCGACGAAGAAGCTGCTTCTTCGCGCAAAGACGATTCTGCCGCTCACTGTGCTCTGCGGTGTGCGCCTTCTGCCGAAAGAGGTCCGGGAGAGATGCTTAGCTCTGCAGAGTACCATACGTGCTTCTTTAGCCTCTCTTCTCGTCTACATCTTAGCAAAAAGCTTTTCCACTCTGTCTGGCAAGGAGAAACTGTGCCAGCACAGAAAACATCTCCCATCGTGTTCTAGAGGCTGCACGGAGGTCTGCCGAGTGTTTTGCAAGAAGAGAAAGAAAGTTGTCCAAAACAGCTTGCAATCGAATGTTCATGTGAATAGAAAAGGCAGGAGAATGGTCAGGTACTGTTTTCTCTCAGTTGGCAAGCTGCGCACACAATCGCAGTTTTGAACAGCTTGTTTCATCACCTTTGCGAGGTTGCTGCTCTCTCCGTCTCCCGGAGACGAAGAAGCTGCTTCTTCGCGCAAAGACGATTCTGCCGCTCACAGTGCTCTGCGGTGTGCGCCTTCTGCCGAAAGAGGCACAAGAGCGGTGCTTAGCTTTGCAGAGCACCGTACCTTCGTCTTTAGCCTCTCTTCTCGTCTACATCTTAGCAAAAAGCTTTTCCACTCTGTCTGGCAAGGAGAAACTGTGCCTGCACAAAAAACATCTCCCATCGTGTTCTAGAGGCTGCACGGAGGTCGGCCGAGTGTTTTGCAAGAAGAGAAAGAAAGTTGTCCAAAACAGCTTGCAATCGAATGTTCATATGAATAGAAAAGGCAGGAGAGTGGTCAGGTACTGTTTTCTCTCAGTTGGCAAGCTGCGCACACAATCGCAGTGTTGTACAGCTTGTTTCATCACCTTTGCAAAGTTGCCGCTCTCTCCGGCTCCCGGAGACGAAGAAGCTGCTTCTTCGCGCAAAGACGATTCTGCCGCTCACTGTGCTCTGCGGTGTGCGCCTTCTGCCGAAAGAAGTCCGGTAGCGATGCTTAGCTCTGCAGAGTACCATACGTGCTTCTTTAGCCTCTCTTCTCGTCTACATCTTAGCAAAAAGCTTTTCCACTCTGTCTGGCAAGGAGAAACTGTGCCAGCACAGAAAACATCTCCCATCGTCTTCTAGAGGCTGCACGGAGGTCTGCCGAGTGTTTTGCAAGAAGAGAAAGAAAGTTGTCCAAAACAGCTTGCAATCGAATGTTCATGTGAATAGAAAAGGCAGGAGAGTGGTCAGGTACTGTTTTCTCTCAGTTGGCAAGCTGCGCACACAATCGCAGTGTTGTACAGCTTGTTTCATCACCTTTGCCAAGTTGCCGCTCTCTCCGGCTCCCGGGGACGAAGAAGCTGCTTCTTCGCGCAAAGACGATTCTGCCGCTCACAGTGCTCTGCGGTGTGCGCCTTCTGCCGAAAGAGGCACGGGAGCGGTGCTTAGCTCTGCAGAGCACCGTACCTTCGTCTTTAGCCTCTCTTCTCGTCTACATCTTAGCAAAAAGCTTTTCCACTCTGTCTGGCAAGGAGAAACTTTGCCAGCACAGAAAACATCTCCCATGGTCTTCTAGAGGCTGCACGGAGGTCTGCCGAGTGTTTTGCAAGAAGAGAAAGAAAGTTGTCCAAAACAGCTTGCAATCGAATGTTCATGTGAATAAAAAAGGCAGGAGAGTGGTCAGGTACTGTTTTCTCTCAGTTGGCAAGCTGCGCACACAATCGCAGTGTTGTACAGCTTGTTTCATCACCTTTGCGAAGTTGCCGCTCTCTCCGGCTCCCGGAGACGAAGAAGCTGCTTCTTCGCGCAAAGACGATTCTGCCGCTCACAGTGCTCTGCGGTGTGCGCCTTCTGCCGAAAGAAGTCCGGGAGCGATGCTTAGCTCTGCAGAGTACCATACGTGCTTCTTTAACCACGCTTCTCGTCTACATCTTAGCAAAAAGCTTTTCCACTCTGTCTGGCAAGGAGAAACTGTGCCAGCACAGAAAACATCTCCCATCGTGTTCTAGAGGCTGCACGGAGGTCTGCCGAGTGTTTTGCAAGAAGAGAAAGAAAGTTGTCCAAAACAGCTTGCAATCGAATGTTCATGTGAATAGAAAAGGCAGGAGAGTGGTCAGGTACTGTTTTCTCTCAGTTGGCAAGCTGCGCACACAATCGCAGTGTTGTACAGCTTGTTTCATCACCTTTGCGAAGTTGCCGCTCTCTCCGGCTCCCGGAGACGAAGAAGCTGCTTCTTCGCGCAAAGACGATTCTGCCGCTCACAGTGCTCTGCGGTGTGCGCCTTCTGCCGAAAGACGCACGGGAGCGGTGCTCAGCTCTGCAGAGCACCGTACCTTCGTCTTTAGCCTCTCTTCTCGTCTACATCTTAGCAAAAAGCTTTTCCACTCTGTCTGGCAAGGAGAAACTGTGCCAGCACAGAAAACATCTCCCATCGTCTTCTAGAGGCTGCACGGAGGTCTGCCGAGTGTTTTGCAAGAAGAGAAAGAAAGTTGTCCAAAACAGCTTGCAATCGAATGTTCATCTGAATAGAAAAGGCAGGAGAGTGGTCAGGTACTGTTTTCTCTCAGTTGGCAAGCTGCTCACACAATCGCAGTGTTGTACAGCTTGTTTCATCACCTTTGCAAAGTTGCCGCTCTCTCCGGCTCCCGGAGACGAAGAAGCTGATTCTTCGCTCAAAGACGATTCTGCCGCTCACTGTGCTCTGCGGTGTGCGCCTTCTGCCGAAAAAGTCCGGTAGCGATGCTTAGCTCTGCAGAGTACCATACGTGCTTCTTTAGCCTCGCTTCTCGTCTACATCTTAGCAAAAAGCTTTTCCACTCTGTCTGGCAAGGAGAAACTGTGCCAGCACAGAAAACATCTCCCATCGTCTTCTAGAGGCTGCACGGAGGTCTGCCGAGTGTTTTGCAAGAAGAGAAAGAAAGTTGTCCAAAACAGCTTGCAATCGAATGTTAATGTGAATAAAAAAGGCAGGAGAGTGGTCAGGTACTGTTTTCTCTCAGTTGGCAAGCTGCGCACACAATCGCAGTGTTGTACAGCTTGTTTCATCACCTTTGCGAAGTTGCCGCTCTCTCCGGCTCCCGGAGACGAAGAAGCTGCTTCTTCGCGCAAAGACGATTCTGCCGCTCACAGTGCTCTGCGGTGTGCGCCTTCTGCCGAAAGACGCACGGGAGCGGTGCTTAGCTCTGCAGAGCACCGTACCTTCGTCTTTAGCCTCTCTTCTCGTCTACATCTTAGCAAAAAGCTTTTCCACTCTGTCTGGCAAGGAGAAACTGTGCCAGCACAGAAAACATCTCCCATGGTCTTCTAGAGGCTGCACGGAGGTCTGCCGAGTGTTTTGCAAGAAGAGAAAGAAAGTTGTCCAAAACAGCTTGCAATCGAATGTTCATGTGAATAAAAAAGGCAGGAGAGTGGTCAGGTACTGTTTTCTCTCAGTTGGCAAGCTGCGCACAAAATCGCAGTGTTGTACAGCTTGTTTCATCACCTTTGCGAAGTTGCCGCTCTCTCCGGCTCCCGGAGACGAAGAAGCTGCTTCTTCGCGCAAAGACGATTCTGCCACTCACAGTGCTCTGCGGTGTGCGCCATCTGCCGAAAGAGGCCCGGGAGCGGTGCTTAGCTCTGCAGAGCACCGTACCTTCGTCTTTAGCCTCTCTTCTCGTCTACATCTTAGCAAAAAGCTTTTCCACTCTGTCTGGCAAGGAGAAACTTTGCCAGCACAGAAAACATCTCCCATGGTCTTCTAGAGGCTGCACGGAGGTCTGCCGAGTGTTTTGCAAGAAGAGAAAGAAAGTTGTCCAAAACAGCTTGCAATCGAATGTTCAAGTGAATAGAAAAGGCAGGAGAGTGGTCAGGTACTATTTTCTCTCACTTGGCAAGCTGCGCACACAATCGCAGTGTTGTACAGCTTATTTCATCACCTTTGCGAAGTTGCCCCTCTCTCCGGCTGCCGGAGACGAAGAAGCTGCTTCTTCGCGCAAAGACGATTCTGCCGCTCACAGTGCTCTGCGGTGTGCGCCTTCTGCCGAAAGAGGTCCGGGAGCGGTGCTTAGCTCTGCAGAGCACCGTACCTTCGTCTTTAGCCTCTCTTCTCGTCTACATCTTAGCAAAAAGCTTTTCCACTCTGTCTGGCAAGGAGAAACTGTGCCAGCACAGAAAACATCTCCCATCGTGTTCTAGAAGCTGCACGGAGGTCTGCCGAGTGTTTTGCAAGAAGAGAAGGAAAGTTGTCCAAAACAGCTTGCAATCGAATGTTCATGTGAATAGAAAAGGCAGGAGAGTGGTCAGGTACTGTTTTCTCTCACTTGGCAAGCTGCGCACACAATCGCAGTGTTGTACAGCTTGTTTCATCACCTTTGCGAAGTTGCCGCTCTCTCCGGCTCCCGGAGACGAAGAAGCTGCTTCTTCGCGCAAAGACGATTCTGCCGCTCACAGTGCTCTGCGGTGTGCGCCTTCTGCCGAAAGAGGTCCGGGAGCGGTGCTTAGCTCTGCAGAGCACCGTACCTTCGTCTTTAGCCTCTCTTCTCATCTACATCTTAGCAAAAAGCTTTTCCACTCTGTCTGGCAAGGAGAAACTGTGCCAGCACAGAAAACATCTCCCATCGTGTTCTAGAGGCTGCACGGAGGTCTGCCGAGTGTTTTGCAAGAAGAGAAGGAAAGTTGTCCAAAACAGCTTGCAATCGAATGTTCATGTGAATAGAAAAGGCAGGAGAGTGGTCAGGTACTGTTTTCTCTCAGTTGGCAAGCTGCTCACACAATCGCAGTGTTGTACAGCTTGTTTCATCACCTTTGCAAAGTTGCCGCTCTCTCCGGCTCCCGGAGACGAAGAAGCTGATTCTTCGCGCAAAGACGATTCTGCCGCTCACTGTGCTCTGCGGTGTGCGCCTTCTGCCGAAATAAGTCCGAGAGCGATGCTTAGCTCTGCAGAGTACCATACGTGGTTCTTTAGCCACGCTTCTCGTCTACATCTTAGCAAAAAGCTTTTCCACTCTGTCTGGCAAGGAGAAACTGTGCCAGCACAGAAAACATCTCCCATCGTGTTCTAGAGGCTGCACGGAGGTCTGCCGAGTGTTTTGCAAGAAGCGAAAGAAAGTTGTCCAAAACAGCTTCCAATCGAATGTTCAAGTGAATAGAAAAGGCAGGAGAGTGGTCAGGTACTGTTTTCTCTCAGTTGGCAAGCTGCGCACACAATCGCAGTGTTGTACAGCTTGTTTCATCACCTTTGCGAAGCTGCCGCTCTCTCCGGCTCCCGGAGACGAAGAAGCTGCTTCTTCGCGCAAAGACGATTCTGCCGCTCACAGTGCTCTGCGGTGTGCGCCTTCTGCCGAAAGACGTCCGGGAGCGGTGCTTAGCTCTGCAGAGCACCGTACCTTCGTCTTTAGCCTCTCTTCTCGTCTACATCTTAGCAAAAAGCTTTTCCACTCTGTCTGGCAAGGAGAAACTGTGCCAGCACAGAAAACATCTCCCATCGTGTTCTAGAAGCTGCACGGAGGTCTGCCGAGTGTTTTGCAAGAAGAGAAAGAAAGTTGTCCAAAACAGCTTGCAATCGAATGTTCATGTGAATAGAAAAGGCAGGAGAGTGGTCAGGTACTGTTTTCTCTCAGTTGGCAAGCTGCGCACACAATCGCAGTCTTGTACACCTTGTTTCATCACCTTTGCGAAGTTGCCGCTCTCTCCGGCTCCCGGAGACGAAGAAGCTGCTTCTTCGCGCAAAGACGATTCTGCCGCTCACAGTGCTCTGCGGTGTGCGCCTTCTGCCGAAAGAGGCACGGGAGCGGTGCTTAGCTCTGCAGAGCACCGTACCTTCGTCTTTAGCCTCTCTTCTCGTCTACATCTTAGCAAAAAGCTTTTCCACTCTGTCTGGCAAGGAGAAACTGTGCCAGCACAGAAAACATCTCCCATCGTGTTCTAGAGGCTGCACGGAGGTCTGCCGAGTGTTTTGCAAGAAGAGAAAGAAAGTTGTCCAAAACAGCTTGCAATCGAATGTTCATGTGAATAAAAAAGGCAGGAGAGTGGTCAGGTACTGTTTTCTCTCAGTTGGCAAGCTGCGCACACAATCGCAGTGTTGTACAGCTTGTTTCATCACCTTTGCCAAGTTGCCGCTCTCTCCGGCTCCCGGAGACGAAGAAGCTGCTTCTTCGCGCAAAGACGATTCTGCCGCTCACAGTGCTCTGCGGTGTGCGCCTTCTGCCGAAAGAAGTCCGGTAGCGATGCTTAGCTCTGCAGAGTACCATACGTGCTTCTTTAGCCACGCTTCTCGTCTACATCTTAGCAAAAAGCTTTTCCACTCTGTCTGGCAAGGAGAAACTGTGCCAGCACAGAAAACATCTCCCATCGTCTTCTAGAGGCTGCACGGAGGTCTGCCGAGTGTTTTGCAAGAAGAGAAAGAAAGTTGTCCAAAACAGCTTCCAATTGAATGTTCATGTGAATAGAAAAGGCAGGAGAGTGGTCAGGTACTGTTTTCTCTCACTTGGCAAGCTGCGCACACAATCGCAGTGTTGTACAGCTTATTTCATCACCTTTGCGAAGTTGCCGCTCTCTCCGGCTCCCGGAGACGAAGAAGCTGCTTCTTCGCGCAAAGACGATTCTGCCGCTCACAGTGCTCTGCGGTGTGCGCCTTCTGCCGAAAGACGTCCGGGAGCGGTGCTTAGCTCTGCAGAGCACCGTACCTTCGTCTTTAGCCTCTCTTCTCGTCTACATCTTAGCAAAAAGCTTTTCCACTCTGTCTGGCAAGGAGAAACTGTGCCAGCACAGAAAACATCTCCCATCGTCTTCTAGAAGCTGCACGGAGGTCTGCCGAGTCTTTTGCAAGAAGAGAAAGAAAGTTGTCCAAAACAGCTTGCAATCCAATATTAATGTGAATAGAAAAGGCAGGAGAGTGGTCAGGTACTGTTTTCTCTCAGTTGGCAAGCTGCGCACACAATCGCAGTGTTGTACACCTTGTTTCATCACCTTTGCGAAGTTGCCGCTCTCTCCGGCTCCCGGAGACGAAGAAGCTGCTTCTTCGCGCAAAGACGATTCTGCCGCTCACAGTGCTCTGCGGTGTGCGCCTTCTGCCGAAAGAGGCGCGGGAGCGGTGCTTAGCTCTGCAGAGCACCGTACCTTCGTCTTTAGCCTCTCTTCTCGTCTACATCTTAGCAAAAAGCTTTTCCACTCTGTCTGGCAAGGAGAAACTGTGCCAGCACAGAAAACATCTCCCATCGTGTTCTAGAGGCTGCACGGAGGTCTGCCGAGTGTTTTGCAAGAAGAGAAAGAAAGTTGTCCAAAACAGCTTGCAATCGAATGTTCATGTGAATAGAAAAGGCAGGAGAGTGGTCAGGTACTGTTTTCTCTCAGTTGGCAAGCTGCGCACACAATCGCAGTGTTGTACAGCTTGTTTCATCACCTTTGCGAAGTTGCCGCTCTCTCCGGCTCCCGGAGACGAAGAAGCTGCTTCTTCGCGCAAAGACGATTCTGCCGCTCACAGTGCTCTGCGGTGTGCGCCTTCTGCCGAAAGAAGTCCGGTAGCGATGCTTAGCTCTGCAGAGTACCATACGTGCTTCTTTAGCCACGCTTCTCGTCTACATCTTAGCAAAAAGCTTTTCCACTCTGTCTGGCAAGGAGAAACTGTGCCAGCACAGAAAACATCTCCCATCGTCTTCTAGAGGCTGCACGGAGGTCTGCCGAGTGTTTTGCAAGAAGAGAAAGAAAGTTGTCCAAAACAGCTTGCAATCGAATGTTCATGTGAATAGAAAAGGCAGGAGAGTGGTCAGGTACTGTTTTCTCTCACTTGGCAAGCTGCGCACACAATCGCAGTGTTGTACAGCTTATTTCATCACCTTTGCGAAGTTGCCGCTCTCTCCGGCTCCCGGAGACGAAGAAGCTGCTTCTTCGCGCAAAGACGATTCTGCCGCTCACAGTGCTCTGCGGTGTGCGCCTTCTGCCGAAAGACGTCCGGGAGCGGTGCTTAGCTCTGCAGAGCACCGTACCTTCGTCTTTAGCCTCTCTTCTCGTCTACATCTTAGCAAAAAGCTTTTCCACTCTGTCTGGCAAGGAGAAACTGTGCCAGCACAGAAAACATCTCCCATCGTGTTCTAGAGGCTGCACGGAGGTCTGCCGAGTGTTTTGCAAGAAGAGAAAGAAAGTTGTCCAAAACAGCTTGCAATCGAATGTTCATGTGAATGGAAAAGGCAGGAGAGTGGTCAGGTACTGTTTTCTCTCAGTTGGCAAGCTGCGCACACAATCGCAGTGTTGTACAGCTTGTTTCATCACCTTTGCGAAGTTGCCGCTCTCTCCGGCTCCCGGAGACGAAGAAGCTGCTTCTTCGCGCAAAGACGATTCTGCCGCTCACAGTGCTCTGCGGTGTGCGCCTTCTGCCGAAAGAAGTCCGGGAGCGATGCTTAGCTCTGCAGAGCACCATACGTGCTTCTTTAGCCACGCTTCTCGTCTACATCTTAGCAAAAAGCTTTTCCACTCTGTCTGGCAAGGAGAAACTGTGCCAGCACAGAAAACATCTCCCATCGTGTTCTAGAGGCTGCACGGAGGTCTGCCGAGTGTTTTGCAAGAAGAGAAAGAAAGTTGTCCATAACAGCTTGCAATCGAATGTTCATGTGAATAGAAAAGGCAGGAGAGTGGTCAGGTACTGTTTTCTCTCAGTTGGCAAGCTGCGCACACAATCGCAGTGTTGTACAGCTTGTTTCACCACCTTTGCGAAGCTGCCGCTCTCTCCGGCTCCCGGAGACGAAGAAGCTGCTTCTTCGCGCAAAGACGATTCTGCCGCTCACAGTGCTCTGCGGTGTGCGCCTTCTGCCCAAAGAGGCACAGGAGCGGTCCTTAGCTCTGCAGACCACCGTACTTTCGTCTTTAGCCTCTCTTCTCGTCTACATCTAGCAAAAAGCTTTTCCACTCTGTCTGGCAAGGAGAAACTGTGCCAGCACAAAAAACATCTCCCATCGTCTTCTAGAGGCTGCACGGAGGTCTGCCGAGTGTTTTGCAAGAAGAGAAAGAAAGTTGTCCAAAACAGCTTGCAATCGAATGTTCATGTGAATAGAAAAGCAGGAAAGTGGTCAGGTACTGTTTTCTCTCAGTTGGCAAGCTGCGCACACAATCGCAGTGTTGTACAGCTTGTTTCATCACCTTTGCGAAGTTGCCGCTCTCTCCGGCTCCCGGAGACGAAGAAGCTGCTTCTTCGCGCAAAGACGATTCTGCCGCTCACAGTGCTCTGCGGTGTGCGCCTTCTGCCGAAAGACGTCCGGGAGCGGTGCTTAGCTCTGCAGAGCACCGTACCTTCGTCTTTAGCCTCTCTTCTCGTCTACATCTTAGCAAAAAGCTTTTCCACTCTGTCTGGCAAGGAGAAACTGTGCCAGCACAGAAAACATCTCCCATCGTGTTCTAGAGGCTGCACGGAGGTCTGCCGAGTGTTTTGCAAGAAGAGAAAGAAAGTTGTCCAAAACAGCTTGCAATCGAATGTTCAAGTGAATAGAAAAGGCAGGAGAGTGGTCAGGTACTATTTTCTCTCATTTGGCAAGCTGCGCACACAATCGCAGTGTTGTACAGCTTATTTCATCACCTTTGCGAAGTTGCCGCTCTCTCCGGCTCCCGGAGACGAAGAAGCTGCTTCTTCGCGCAAAGACGATTCTGCCGCTCACAGTGCTCTGCGGTGTGCGCCATCTGCCGAAAGAGGTCCGGGAGCGGTGCTTAGCTCTGCAGAGCACCGTACCTTCGTCTTTAGCCTCTCTTCTCGTCTACATCTTAGCAAAAAGCTTTTCCACTCTGTCTGGCAAGGAGAAACTGTGCCAGCACAGAAAACATCTCCCATCGTGTTCTAGAAGCTGCACGGAGGTCTGCCGAGTGTTTTGCAAGAAGAGAAGGAAAGTTGTCCAAAACAGCTTGCAATCGAATGTTCATGTGAATGGAAAAGGCAGGAGAGTGGTCAGGTACTGTTTTCTCTCAGTTGGCAAGCTGCGCACACAATCGCAGTGTTGTACAGCTTGTTTCATCACCTTTGCGAAGCTGCCGCTCTCTCCGGCTCCCGGAGACGAAGAAGCTGATTCTTCGCTCAAAGACGATTCTGCCGCTCACTGTGCTCTGCGGTGTGCGCCTTCTGCCGAAAGAAGTCCGGTAGCGATGCTTAGCTCTGCAGAGTACCATACGTGCTTCTTTAGCCTCGCTTCTCGTCTACATCTTAGCAAAAAGCTTTTCCACTCTGTCTGGCAAGGAGAAACTGTGCCAGCACAGAAAACATCTCCCATCGTCTTCTAGAGGCTGCACGGAGGTCTGCCGAGTGTTTTGCAAGAAGAGAAAGAAAGTTGTCCAAAACAGCTTGCAATCGAATGCTCATGTGAATAGAAAAGGCAGGAGAGTGGTCAGGTACTGTTTTCTCTCAGTTGGCAAGCTGCGCACACAATCGCAGTGTTGTACAGCTTGTTTCATCACCTTTGCGAAGTTGCCGCTCTCTCCGGCTCCCGGAGACGAAGAAGCTGCTTCTTCGCGCAAAGACGATTCTGCCGCTCACAGTGCTCTGCGGTGTGCGCCTTCTGCCGAAAGACGCACGGGAGCGGTGCTTAGCTCTGCAGAGCACCGTACCTTCGTCTTTAGCCTCTCTTCTCGTCTACATCTTAGCAAAAAGCTTTTCCACTCTGTCTGGCAAGGAGAAACTTTGCCAGCACAGAAAACATCTCCCATCGTCTTCTAGAGGCTGCACGGAGGTCTGCCGAGTGTTTTGCAAGAAGAGAAAGAAAGTTGTCCAAAACAGCTTGCAATCGAATGTTCAAGTGAATAGAAAAGGCAGGAGAGTGGTCAGGTACTATTTTCTCTCACTTGGCAAGCTGCGCACACAATCGCAGTGTTGTACAGCTTATTTCATCACCTTTCCGAAGTTGCCGCTCTCTCCGGCTGCCGGAGACGAAGAAGCTGCTTCTTCGCGCAAGACGATTCTGCCGCTCACAGTGCTCTGCGGTGTGCGCCTTCTGCCGAAAGAGGTCCGGGAGCGGTGCTTAGCTCTGCAGAGCACCGTACCTTCGTCTTTAGCCTCTCTTCTCGTCTACATCTAGCAAAAAGCTTTTCCACTCTGTCTGGCAAGGAGAAACTGTGCCAGCACAGAAAACATCTCCCATCGTGTTCTAGAGGCTGCGCGGAGGTCTGCCGAGTGTTTTGCAAGAAGAGAAAGAAAGTTGTCCAAAACAGCTTGCAATCGAATGTTCATGTGAATAGAAAAGGCAGGAGAGTGGTCAGGTACTGTTTTCTCTCAGTTGGCAAGCTGCGCACACAATCGCAGTGTTGTACAGCTTGTTTCATCACCTTTGCGAAGTTGCCGCTCTCTCCGGCTGCCGGAGACGAAGAAGCTGCTTCTTCGCGCAAAGACGATTCTGCCGCTCACAGTGCTCTGCGGTGTGCGCCTTCTGCCGAAAGAAGTCCGGGAGCGATGCTTAGCTCTGCAGAGTACCATACGTGCTTCTTTAGCCACGCTTCTCGTCTACATCTTAGCAAAAAGCTTTTCCACTCTGTCTGGCAAGGAGAAACTGTGCCAGCACAGAAAATATCTCCCATCGTCTTCTAGAGGCTGCACGGAGGTCTGCCGAGTGTTTTGCAAGAAGAGAAAGAAAGTTGTCCAAAACAGCTTGCAATCGAATGTTCATGTGAATAGAAAAGGCAGGAGAGTGGTCAGGTACTGTTTTCTCTCAGTTGGCAAGCTGCGCACACAATCGCAGTGTTGTACAGCTTGTTTCATCACCTTTGCGAAGTTGCCCCTCTCTCCGGCTCCCGGAGACGAAGAAGCTGCTTCTTCGCGCAAAGACGATTCTGCCGCTCACAGTGCTCTGCGGTGTGCGCCTTCTGCCGAAAGAGGCACGGGAGCGGTGCTTAGCTCTGCAGAGCACCGTACCTTCGTCTTTAGCCTCTCTTCTCGTCTACATCTTAGCAAAAAGCTTTTCCACTCTGTCTGGCAAGGAGAAACTGTGCCAGCACAGAAAACATCTCCCATCGTGTTCTAGAGGCTGCACGGAGGTCTGCCGAGTGTTTTGCAAGAAGAGAAAGAAAGTTCTCCAAAACAGCTTGCAATCGAATGTTCATGTGAATAGAAAAGGCAGGAGAGTGGTCAGGTACTGTTTTCTCTCAGTTGGCAAGCTGCTCACACAATCGCAGTGTTGTACAGCTTGTTTCATCACCTTTGCAAAGTTGCCGCTCTCTCCGGCTCCCGGAGACGAAGAAGCTGATTCTTCGCTCAAAGACGATTCTGCCGCTCACTGTGCTCTGCGGTGTGCGCCTTCTGCCGAAAGAAGTCCGGTAGCGATGCTTAGCTCTGCAGAGTACCATACGTGCTTCTTTAGCCTCGCTTCTCGTCTACATCTTAGCAAAAAGCTTTTCCACTCTGTCTGGCAAGGAGAAACTGTGCCAGCACAGAAAACATCTCCCATCGTCTTCTAGAGGCTGCACGGAGGTCTGCCGAGTGTTTTGCAAGAAGAGAAAGAATGTTGTCCAAAACAGCTTGCAATCGAATGTTCATGTGAATAGAAAAGGCAGGAGAGTGGTCAGGTACTGTTTTCTCTCAGTTGGCAAGCTGCGCACACAATCGCAGTGTTGTACAGCTTGTTTCATCACCTTTGCGAAGTTGCCGCTCTCTCCGGCTCCCGGAGACGAAGAAGCTGCTTCTTCGCGCAAAGACGATTCTGCCGCTCACAGTGCTCTGCGGTGTGCGCCTTCTGCCGAAAGAGGCACGGGAGCGGTGCTTAGCTCTGCAGAGCACCGTACCTTCGTCTTTAGCCTCTCTTCTCGTCTACATCTTAGCAAAAAGCTTTTCCACTCTGTCTGGCAAGGAGAAACTTTGCCAGCACAGAAAACATCTCCCATGGTCTTCTAGAGGCTGCACGGAGGTCTGCCGAGTGTTTTGCAAGAAGAGAAAGAAAGTTGTCCAAAACAGCTTGCAATCGAATGTTCATGTGAATAAAAAAGGCAGGAGAGTGGTCAGGTACTGTTTTCTCTCAGTTGGCAAGCTGCGCACACAATCGCAGTTTTGTACAGCTTGTTTCATCACCTTTGCGAAGTTGCCGCTCTCTCCGGCTCCCGGAGACGAAGAAGCTGCTTCTTCGCGCAAAGACGATTCTGCCACTCACAGTGCTCTGCGGTGTGCGCCTTCTGCCGAAAGAGGCCCGGGAGCGGTGCTTAGCTCTGCAGAGCACCGTACCTTCGTCTTTAGCCTCTCTTCTCGTCTACATCTTAGCAAAAAGCTTTTCCACTCTGTCTGGCAAGGAGAAACTGTGCCAGCACAGAAAACATCTCCCATCGTCTTCTAGAGGCTGCACGGAGGTCTGCCGAGTGTTTTGCAAGAAGAGAAAGAAAGTTGTCCAAAACAGCTTGCAATCGAATGTTCAAGTGAATAGAAAAGGCAGGAGAGTGGTCAGGTACTATTTTCTCTCACTTGGCAAGCTGCGCACACAATCGCAGTGTTGTACAGCTTATTTCCTCACCTTTGCGAAGTTGCCGCTCTCTCCGGCTGCCGGAGACGAAGAAGCTGCTTCTTCGCGCAAAGACGATTCTGCCGCTCACAGTGCTCTGCGGTGTGCGCCTTCTGCCGAAAGAGGTCCGGGAGCGGTGCTTAGCTCTGCAGAGCACCGTACCTTCGTCTTTAGCCTCTCTTCTCGTCTACATCTTAGCAAAAATCTTTTCCACTCTGTCTGGCAAGGACAAACTGTGCCTGCACAAAAAACATCTCCCATCGTGTTCTAGAGGCTGCACGGAGGTCTGCCGAGTGTTTTGCAAGAAGAGAAAGAAAGTTGTCCAAAACAGCTTGCAATCGAATGTTCATGTGAATAAAAAAGGCAGGAGAGTGGTCAGGTACTGTTTTCTCTCAGTTGGCAAGCTGCGCACACAATCGCAGTTTTGTACAGCTTGTTTCATCACCTTTGCGAAGTTGCCGCTCTCTCCGGCTCCCGGAGACGAAGAAGCTGCTTCTTCGCGCAAAGACGATTCTGCCACTCACAGTGCTCTGCGGTGTGCGCCTTCTGCCGAAAGAGGCCCGGGAGCGGTGCTTAGCTCTGCAGAGCACCGTACCTTCGTCTTTAGCCTCTCTTCTCGTCTACATCTTAGCAAAAAGCTTTTCCACTCTGTCTGGCAAGGAGAAACTGTGCCAGCACAAAAAAAATCTCCCATCGTGTTCTAGAGGCTGCACGGAGGTCTGCCGAGTGTTTTGCAAGAAGAGAAAGAAAGTTGTCCAAAACAGCTTGCAATCGAATGTTCAAGTGAATAGAAAAGGCAGGAGAGTGGTCAGGTACTATTTTCTCTCACTTGGCAAGCTGCGCACACAATCGCAGTGTTGTACAGCTTATTTCATCAACTTGCGAAGTTGCCGCTCTCTCCGGCTGCCGGAGACGAAGAAGCTGCTTCTTCGCGCAAGACGATTCTGCCGCTCACAGTGCTCTGCGGTGTGCGCCTTCTGCCGAAAGAGGTCCGGGAGCGGTGCTTAGCTCTGCAGAGCACCGTACCTTCGTCTTTAGCCTCTCTTCTCGTCTACATCTAGCAAAAAGCTTTTCCACTCTGTCTGGCAAGGAGAAACTGTGCCAGCACAGAAAACATCTCCCATCGTGTTCTAGAAGCTGCACGGAGGTCTGCCGAGTGTTTTGCAAGAAGAGAAGGAAAGTTGTCCAAAACAGCTTGCAATCGAATGTTCATGTGAATAGAAAAGGCAGGAGAGTGGTCAGGTACTGTTTTCTCTCACTTGGCAAGCTGCTCACACAATCGCAGTGTTGTACAGCTTGTTTCATCACCTTTGCAAAGTTGCCGCTCTCTGGCTGCCGGAGACGAAGAAGCTGCTTCTTCGCGCAAAGACGATTCTGCCGCTCACAGTGCTCTGCGGTGTGCGCCTTCTGCCGAAAGAGGCGCGGGAGCGGTGCTTAGCTCTGCAGAGCACCGTACCTTCGTCTTTAGCCTCTCTTCTCGTCTACATCTTAGCAAAAAGCTTTTCCACTCTGTCTGGCAAGGACAAACTGTGCCTGCACAAAAAACATCTCCCATCGTGTTCTAGAGGCTGCACGGAGGTCTGCCGAGTGTTTTGCAAGAAGAGAAAGAAAGTTGTCCAAAACAGCTTGCAATCGAATGTTCATGTGAATAAAAAAGGCAGGAGAGTGGTCAGGTACTGTTTTCTCTCAGTTGGCAAGCTGCGCACACAATCGCAGTTTTGTACAGCTTGTTTCATCACCTTTGCGAAGTTGCCGCTCTCTCCGGCTCCCGGAGACGAAGAAGCTGCTTCTTCGCGCAAAGACGATTCTGCCACTCACAGTGCTCTGCGGTGTGCGCCTTCTGCCGAAAGAGGCCCGGGAGCGGTGCTTAGCTCTGCAGAGCACCATACCTTCGTCTTTAGCCTCTCTTCTCGTCTACATCTTAGCAAAAAGCTTTTCCACTCTGTCTGGCAAGGAGAAACTGTGCCAGCACAAAAAACATCTCCCATCGTGTTCTAGAGGCTGCACGGAGGTCTGCCGAGTGTTTTGCAAGAAGAGAAAGAAAGTTGTCCATAACAGCTTGCAATCGAATGTTCAAGTGAATAGAAAAGGCAGGAGAGTGGTCAGGTACTGTTTTCTCTCAGTTGGCAAGCTGCGCACACAATCGCAGTGTTGTACAGCTTGTTTCATCACCTTTGCGAAGCTGCCGCTCTCTCCTGCTCCCGGAGACGAAGAAGCTGCTTCTTCGCGCAAAGACGATTCTGCCGCTCACAGTGCTCTGCGGTGTGCGCCTTCTGCCCAAAGTGGCACGGGAGCGGTGCTTAGCTCTGCAGAGCACCGTACCTTCGTCTTTAGCCTCTCTTCTCGTCTACATCTTAGCAAAAAGCTTTTCCACTCTGTCTGGCAAGGAGAAACTGTGCCAGCACAAAAAACATCTCCCATCGTGTTCTAGAGGCTGCACGGAGGTCTGCCGAGTGTTTTGCAAGAAGAGAAAGAAAGTTGTCCAAAACAGCTTGCAATCGAATGTTCATGTGAATAGAAAAGCAGGAAAGTGGTCAGGTACTGTTTTCTCTCAGTTGGCAAGCTGCGCACACAATCGCAGTGTTGTACAGCTTGTTTCATCACCTTTGCGAAGTTGCCGCTCTCTCCGGCTCCCGGAGACGAAGAAGCTGCTTCTTCGCGCAAAGACGATTCTGCCGCTCACAGTGCTCTGCGGTGTGCGCCTTCTGCCGAAAGAGGCACGGGAGCGGTGCTTAGCTCTGCAGAGCACCGTACCTTCGTCTTTAGCCTCTCTTCTCGTCTACATCTTAGCAAAAAGCTTTTCCACTCTGTCTGGCAAGGAGAAACTGTGCCAGCACAGAAAACATCTCCCATCGTCTTCTAGAGGCTGCACGGAGGTCTGCCGAGTGTTTTGCTAGAAGAGAAAGAAAGTTCTCCAAAACAGCTTGCAATCGAATGTTCATGTGAATAGAAAAGGCAGGAGAGTGGTCAGGTACTGTTTTCTCTCAGTTAGCAAGCTGCTCACACAATCGCAGTGTTGTACAGCTTGTTTCATCACCTTTGCAAAGTTGCCGCTCTCTCCGGCTCCCGGAGACGAAGAACCTGATTCTTCGCTCAAAGACGATTCTGCCGCTCACTGTGCTCTGCGGTGTGCGCCTTCTGCCGAAAGAAGTCCGGTAGCGATGCTTAGCTCTGCAGAGTACCATACGTGCTTCTTTAGCCTCGCTTCTCGTCTACATCTTAGCAAAAAGCTTTTCCACTCTGTCTGGCAAGGAGAAACTGTGCCAGCACAGAAAACATCTCCCATCGTCTTCTAGAGGCTGCACGGAGGTCTGCCGAGTGTTTTGCAAGAAGAGAAAGAAAGTTGTCCAAAACAGCTTGCAATCGAATGTTCATGTGAATAGAAAAGGCAGGAGAGTGGTCAGGTACTGTTTTCTCTCAGTTGGCAAGCTGCGCACACAATCGCAGTGTTGTACAGCTTGTTTCATCACCTTTGCGAAGTTGCCGCTCTCTCCGGCTCCCGGAGACGAAGAAGCTGCTTCTTCGCGCAAAGACGATTCTGCCGCTCACAGTGCTCTGCGGTGTGCGCCTTCTGCCGAAAGACGCACGGGAGCGGTGCTTAGCTCTGCAGAGCACCGTACCTTCGTCTTTAGGCTCTCTTCTCGTCTACATCTTAGCAAAAAGCTTTTCCACTCTGTCTGGCAAGGAGAAACTTTGCCAGCACAGAAAACATCTCCCATGGTCTTCTAGAGGCTGCACGGAGGTCTGCCGAGTGTTTTGCAAGAAGAGAAAGAAAGTTCTCCAAAACAGCTTGCAATCGAATGTTCATGTGAATAAAAAAGGCAGGAGAGTGGTCAGGTACTGTTTTCTCTCAGTTGGCAAGCTGCGCACACAATCGCAGTTTTGTACAGCTTGTTTCATCACCTTTGCGAAGTTGCCGCTCTCTCCGGCTCCCGGAGACGAAGAAGCTGCTTCTTCGCGCAAAGACGATTCTGCCGCTCACAGTGCTCTGCGGTGTGCGCCTTCTGCCCAAAGAGGCACGGGAGCGGTGCTTAGCTCTGCAGAGCACCGTACCTTCGTCTTTAGCCTCTCTTCTCGTCTACATCTTAGCAAAAAGCTTTTCCACTCTGTCTGGCAAGGACAAACTGTGCCAGCACAGAAAACATCTCCCATCGTCTTCTAGAGGCTGCATGGAGGTCTGCCGAGTGTTTTGCAAGAAGAGAAAGAAAGTTGTCCAAAACAGCTTGCAATCGAATGTTCAAGTGAATAGAAAAGGCAGGAGAGTGGTCAGGTACTATTTTCTCTCACTTGGCAAGCTGCGCACACAATCGCAGTGTTGTACAGCTTATTTCCTCACCTTTGCGAATTTGCCGCTCTCTCCGGCTGCCGGAGACGAAGAAGCTGCTTCTTCGCGCAAAGACGATTCTGCCGCTCACAGTGCTCTGCGGTGTGCGCCTTCTGCCGAAAGAGGCCCGGGAGCGGTGCTTAGCTCTGCAGAGCACCGTACCTTCGTCTTTAGCCTCTCTTCTCGTCTACATCTAGCAAAAAGCTTTTCCACTCTGTCTGGCAAGGAGAAACTGTGCCAGCACAGAAAACATCTCCCATCGTGTTCTAGAAGCTGCACGGAGGTCTGCCGAGTGTTTTGCAAGAAGAGAAGGAAAGTTGTCCAAAACAGCTTGCAATCGAATGTTCATGTGAATAGAAAAGGCAGGAGAGTGGTCAGGTACTGTTTTCTCTCAGTTGGCAAGCTGCTCACACAATCGCAGTGTTGTACAGCTTGTTTCATCACCTTTGCAAAGTTGCCGCTCTCTGGCTGCCGGAGACGAAGAAGCTGCTTCTTCGCGCAAAGACGATTCTGCCGCTCACAGTGCTCTGCGGTGTGCGCCTTCTGCCGAAAGAGGCGCGGGAGGGGTGCTTAGCTCTGCAGAGCACCGTACCTTCGTCTTTAGCCTCTCTTCTCGTCTACATCTTAGCAAAAAGCTTTTCCACTCTGTCTGGCAAGGACAAACTGTGCCTGCACAAAAAACATCTCCCATCGTGTTCTAGAGGCTGCACGGAGGTCTGCCGAGTGTTTTGCAAGAAGAGAAAGAAAGTTGTCCAAAACAGCTTGCAATCGAATGTTCATGTGAATAAAAAAGGCAGGAGAGTGGTCAGGTACTGTTTTCTCTCAGTTGGCAAGCTGCGCACACAATCGCAGTTTTGTACAGCTTGTTTCATCACCTTTGCGAAGTTGCCGCTCTCTCCGGCTCCCGGAGACGAAGAAGCTGCTTCTTCGCGCAAAGACGATTCTGCCACTCACAGTGCTCTGCGGTGTGCGCCTTCTGCCGAAAGAGGCCCGGGAGCGGTGCTTAGCTCTGCAGAGCACCGTACCTTCGTCTTTAGCCTCTCTTCTCGTCTACATCTTAGCAAAAAGCTTTTCCACTCTGTCTGGCAAGGAGAAACTGTGCCAGCACAAAAAACATCTCCCATCGTGTTCTAGAGGCTGCACGGAGGTCTGCCGAGTGTTTTGCAAGAAGAGAAAGAAAGTTGTCCAAAACAGCTTGCAATCGAATGTTCAAGTGAATAGAAAAGGCAGGAGAGTGGTCAGGTACTATTTTCTCTCACTTGGCAAGCTGCGCACACAATCGCAGTGTTGTACAGCTTGTTTCATCACCTTTGCAAAGTTGCCGCTCTCTCCGGCTCCCGGAGACGAAGAAGCTGATTCTTCGCTCAAAGACGATTCTGCCGCTCACAGTGCTCTGCGGTGTGCGCCTTCTGCCGAAAGAGGTCCGGGAGCGGTGCTTAGCTCTGCAGAGCACCGTACCTTCGTCTTTAGCCTCTCTTCTCGTCTACATCTAGCAAAAAGCTTTTCCACTCTGTCTGGCAAGGAGAAACTGTGCCAGCACAGAAAACATCTCCCATCGTGTTCTGGAGGCTGCACGGAGGTCTGCCGAGTGTTTTGCAAGAAGAGAAAGAAAGTTGTACAAAACAGCTTGCAATCGAATGTTCATGTGAATGGAAAAGGCAGGAGAGTGGTCAGGTACTGTTTTCTCTCAGTTGGCAAGCTGCGCACACAATCGCAGTGTTGTACAGCTTGTTTCATCACCTTTGCCAAGTTGCCGCTCTCTCCGCCTCCCGGAGACGAAGAAGCTGCTTCTTCGCGCAAAGACGATTCTGCCGCTCACAGTGCTCTGCGGTGTGAGCCTTCTGCCGAAAGAAGTCCGGGAGCGATGCTTAGCTCTGCAGAGCACCATACGTGCTTCTTTAGCCACGCTTCTCGTCTACATCTTAGCAAAAAGCTTTTCCACTCTGTCTGGCAAGGAGAAACTGTGCCAGCACAGAAAACATCTCCCATCGTGTTCTAGAGGCTGCACGGAGGTCTGCCGAGTGTTTTGCAAGAAGAGAAAGAAAGTTGTCCATAACAGCTTGCAATCGAATGTTCAAGTGAATAGAAAAGGCAGGAGAGTGGTCAGGTACTGTTTTCTCTCAGTTGGCAAGCTGCGCACACAATCGCAGTGTTGTACAGCTTGTTTCATCACCTTTGCGAAGCTGCCGCTCTCTCCTGCTCCCGGAGACGAAGAAGCTGCTTCTTCGCGCAAAGACGATTCTGCCGCTCACAGTGCTCTGCGGTGTGCGCCTTCTGCCGAAAGAGGTCCGGGAGCGGTGCTTAGCTCTGCAGAGCACCGTACCTTCGTCTTTAGCCTCTCTTCTCGTCTACATCTTAGCAAAAAGCTTTTCCACTCTGTCTGGCAAGGAGAAACTGTGCCAGCACAGAAAACATCTCCCATCGTGTTCTAGAGGCTGCACGGAGGTCTGCCGAGTGTTTTGCAAGAAGAGAAAGAAAGTTGTCCAAATCAGCTTGCAATCGAATGTTCAAGTGAATAGAAAAGGCAGGAGAGTGGTCAGGTACTATTTTCTCTCAGTTGGCAAGCTGCGCACACAATCGCAGTGTTGTACAGCTTGTTTCATCACCTTTGCGAAGTTGCCGCTCTCTCCGGCTCCCGGAGACGAAGAAGCTGCTTCTTCGCGCAAAGACGATTCTGCCGCTCACTGTGCTCTGCGGTGTGCGCCTTCTGCCGAAAGAGGTCCGGGAGCGATGCTTAGCTCTGCAGAGTACCATACGTGCTTCTTTAGCCTCGCTTCTCGTCTACATCTTAGCAAAAAGCTTTTCCACTCTGTCTGGCAAGGAGAAACTGTGCCAGCACACAAAACATCTCCCATCGTGTTCTAGAGGCTGCACGGAGGTCTGCCGAGTGTTTTGCAAGAAGAGAAAGAAAGTTGTCCAAAACAGCTTGCAATCGAATGTTCATGTGAATAGAAAAGGCAGGAGAGTGGTCAGGTACTGTTTTCTCTCAGTTGGCAAGCTGCGCACACAATCGCAGTGTTGTACAGCTTGTTTCATCACCTTTGCGAAGTTGCCGTTCTCTCCGGCTGCCGGAGACGAAGAAGCTGCTTCTTCGCGCAAAGACGATTCTGCCGCTCACAGTGCTCTGCGGTGTGCGCCTTCTGCCGAAAGAGGCACGGGAGCGGTGCTTAGCTCTGCAGAGCACCGTACCTTCGTCTTTAGCCTCTCTTCTCATCTACATCTTAGCAAAAAGCTTTTCCACTCTGTCTGGCAAGGAGAAACTGTGCCAGCACAGAAAACATCTCCCATCGTGTTCTAGAGGCTGCGCGGAGGTCTGCCGAGTGTTTTGCAAGAAGAGAAAGAAAGTTGTCCAAAACAGCTTGCAATCGAATGTTCATGTGAATAGAAAAGGCAGGAGAGTGGTCAGGTACTGTTTTCTCTCAGTTGGCAATCTGCGCACACAATCGCAGTGTTGTACAGCTTGTTTCATCACCTTTGCGAAGTTGCCGCTCTCTCCGGCTGCCGGAGACGAAGAAGCTGCTTCTTCGCGCAAAGACGATTCTGCCGCTCACAGTGCTCTGCGGTGTGCGCCTTCTGCCGAAAGAAGTCCGGGAGCGATGCTTAGCTCTGCAGAGTACCATACGTGCTTCTTTAGCCACGCTTCTCGTCTACATCTTAGCAAAAAGCTTTTCCACTCTGTCTGGCAAGGAGAAACTGTGCCAGCACAGAAAGTATCTCCCATCGTCTTCTAGAGGCTGCACGGAGGTCTGCCGAGTGTTTTGCAAGAAGAGAAAGAAAGTTGTCCAAAACAGCTTGCAATCGAATGTTCATGTGAATAGAAAAGGCAGGAGAGTGGTCAGGTACTGTTTTCTCTCAGTTGGCAAGCTGCGCACACAATCGCAGTGTTTTACAGCTTGTTTCATCACCTTTGCGAAGTTGCCGCTCTCTCCGGCTCCCGGAGACGAAGAAGCTGCTTCTTCGCGCAAAGACGATTCTGCCGCTCACAGTGCTCTGCGGTGTGAGCCTTCTGCCGAAAGAAGTCCGGGAGCGATGCTTAGCTCTGCAGAGCACCATACGTGCTTCTTTAGCCACGCTTCTCGTCTACATCTTAGCAAAAAGCTTTTCCACTCTGTCTGGCAAGGAGAAACTGTGCCAGCACAGAAAACATCTCCCATCGTGTTCTAGAGGCTGCACGGAGGTCTGCCGAGTGTTTTGCAAGAAGAGAAAGAAAGTTGTCCATAACAGCTTGCAATCGAATGTTCAAGTGAATAGAAAAGGCAGGAGAGTGGTCAGGTACTGTTTTCTCTCAGTTGGCAAGCTGCGCACACAATCGCAGTGTTGTACAGCTTGTTTCATCACCTTTGCGAAGCTGCCGCTCTCTCCTGCTCCCGGAGACGAAGAAGCTGCTTCTTCGCGCAAAGACGATTCTGCCGCTCACAGTGCTCTGCGGTGTGCGCCTTCTGCCGAAAGAGGTCCGGGAGCGGTGCTTAGCTCTGCAGAGCACCGTACCTTCGTCTTTAGCCTCTCTTCTCGTCTACATCTTAGCAAAAAGCTTTTCCACTCTGTCTGGCAAGGAGAAACTGTGCCAGCACAGAAAACATCTCCCATCGTGTTCTAGAGGCTGCACGGAGGTCTGCCGAGTGTTTTGCAAGAAGAGAAAGAAAGTTGTCCAAATCAGCTTGCAATCGAATGTTCAAGTGAATAGAAAAGGCAGGAGAGTGGTCAGGTACTATTTTCTCTCAGTTGGCAAGCTGCGCACACAATCGCAGTGTTGTACAGCTTGTTTCATCACCTTTGCGAAGTTGCCGCTCTCTCCGGCTCCCGGAGACGAAGAAGCTGCTTCTTCGCGCAAAGACGATTCTGCCGCTCACTGTGCTCTGCGGTGTGCGCCTTCTGCCGAAAGAGGTCCGGGAGCGATGCTTAGCTCTGCAGAGTACCATACGTGCTTCTTTAGCCTCGCTTCTCGTCTACATCTTAGCAAAAAGCTTTTCCACTCTGTCTGGCAAGGAGAAACTGTGCCAGCACACAAAACATCTCCCATCGTGTTCTAGAGGCTGCACGGAGGTCTGCCGAGTGTTTTGCAAGAAGAGAAAGAAAGTTGTCCAAAACAGCTTGCAATCGAATGTTCATGTGAATAGAAAAGGCAGGAGAGTGGTCAGGTACTGTTTTCTCTCAGTTGGCAAGCTGCGCACACAATCGCAGTGTTGTACAGCTTGTTTCATCACCTTTGCGAAGTTGCCGTTCTCTCCGGCTGCCGGAGACGAAGAAGCTGCTTCTTCGCGCAAAGACGATTCTGCCGCTCACAGTGCTCTGCGGTGTGCGCCTTCTGCCGAAAGAGGCACGGGAGCGGTGCTTAGCTCTGCAGAGCACCGTACCTTCGTCTTTAGCCTCTCTTCTCATCTACATCTTAGCAAAAAGCTTTTCCACTCTGTCTGGCAAGGAGAAACTGTGCCAGCACAGAAAACATCTCCCATCGTGTTCTAGAGGCTGCGCGGAGGTCTGCCGAGTGTTTTGCAAGAAGAGAAAGAAAGTTGTCCAAAACAGCTTGCAATCGAATGTTCATGTGAATAGAAAAGGCAGGAGAGTGGTCAGGTACTGTTTTCTCTCAGTTGGCAATCTGCGCACACAATCGCAGTGTTGTACAGCTTGTTTCATCACCTTTGCGAAGTTGCCGCTCTCTCCGGCTGCCGGAGACGAAGAAGCTGCTTCTTCGCGCAAAGACGATTCTGCCGCTCACAGTGCTCTGCGGTGTGCGCCTTCTGCCGAAAGAAGTCCGGGAGCGATGCTTAGCTCTGCAGAGTACCATACGTGCTTCTTTAGCCACGCTTCTCGTCTACATCTTAGCAAAAAGCTTTTCCACTCTGTCTGGCAAGGAGAAACTGTGCCAGCACAGAAAGTATCTCCCATCGTCTTCTAGAGGCTGCACGGAGGTCTGCCGAGTGTTTTGCAAGAAGAGAAAGAAAGTTGTCCAAAACAGCTTGCAATCGAATGTTCATGTGAATAGAAAAGGCAGGAGAGTGGTCAGGTACTGTTTTCTCTCAGTTGGCAAGCTGCGCACACAATCGCAGTGTTTTACAGCTTGTTTCATCACCTTTGCGAAGTTGCCGCTCTCTCCGGCTCCCGGAGACGAAGAAGCTGCTTCTTCGCGCAAAGACGATTCTGCCGCTCACAGTGCTCTGCGGTGTGAGCCTTCTGCCGAAAGAAGTCCGGGAGCGATGCTTAGCTCTGCAGAGCACCATACGTGCTTCTTTAGCCACGCTTCTCGTCTACATCTTAGCAAAAAGCTTTTCCACTCTGTCTGGCAAGGAGAAACTGTGCCAGCACAGAAAACATCTCCCATCGTGTTCTAGAGGCTGCACGGAGGTCTGCCGAGTGTTTTGCAAGAAGAGAAAGAAAGTTGTCCATAACAGCTTGCAATCGAATGTTCAAGTGAATAGAAAAGGCAGGAGAGTGGTCAGGTACTGTTTTCTCTCAGTTGGCAAGCTGCGCACACAATCGCAGTGTTGTACAGCTTGTTTCATCACCTTTGCGAAGCTGCCGCTCTCTCCTGCTCCCGGAGACGAAGAAGCTGCTTCTTCGCGCAAAGACGATTCTGCCGCTCACAGTGCTCTGCGGTGTGCGCCTTCTGCCGAAAGAGGTCCGGGAGCGGTGCTTAGCTCTGCAGAGCACCGTACCTTCGTCTTTAGCCTCTCTTCTCGTCTACATCTTAGCAAAAAGCTTTTCCACTCTGTCTGGCAAGGAGAAACTGTGCCAGCACAGAAAACATCTCCCATCGTGTTCTAGAGGCTGCACGGAGGTCTGCCGAGTGTTTTGCAAGAAGAGAAAGAAAGTTGTCCAAATCAGCTTGCAATCGAATGTTCAAGTGAATAGAAAAGGCAGGAGAGTGGTCAGGTACTATTTTCTCTCAGTTGGCAAGCTGCGCACACAATCGCAGTGTTGTACAGCTTGTTTCATCACCTTTGCGAAGTTGCCGCTCTCTCCGGCTCCCGGAGACGAAGAAGCTGCTTCTTCGCGCAAAGACGATTCTGCCGCTCACTGTGCTCTGCGGTGTGCGCCTTCTGCCGAAAGAGGTCCGGGAGCGATGCTTAGCTCTGCAGAGTACCATACGTGCTTCTTTAGCCTCGCTTCTCGTCTACATCTTAGCAAAAAGCTTTTCCACTCTGTCTGGCAAGGAGAAACTGTGCCAGCACACAAAACATCTCCCATCGTGTTCTAGAGGCTGCACGGAGGTCTGCCGAGTGTTTTGCAAGAAGAGAAAGAAAGTTGTCCAAAACAGCTTGCAATCGAATGTTCATGTGAATAGAAAAGGCAGGAGAGTGGTCAGGTACTGTTTTCTCTCAGTTGGCAAGCTGCGCACACAATCGCAGTGTTGTACAGCTTGTTTCATCACCTTTGCGAAGTTGCCGTTCTCTCCGGCTGCCGGAGACGAAGAAGCTGCTTCTTCGCGCAAAGACGATTCTGCCGCTCACAGTGCTCTGCGGTGTGCGCCTTCTGCCGAAAGAGGCACGGGAGCGGTGCTTAGCTCTGCAGAGCACCGTACCTTCGTCTTTAGCCTCTCTTCTCATCTACATCTTAGCAAAAAGCTTTTCCACTCTGTCTGGCAAGGAGAAACTGTGCCAGCACAGAAAACATCTCCCATCGTGTTCTAGAGGCTGCGCGGAGGTCTGCCGAGTGTTTTGCAAGAAGAGAAAGAAAGTTGTCCAAAACAGCTTGCAATCGAATGTTCATGTGAATAGAAAAGGCAGGAGAGTGGTCAGGTACTGTTTTCTCTCAGTTGGCAATCTGCGCACACAATCGCAGTGTTGTACAGCTTGTTTCATCACCTTTGCGAAGTTGCCGCTCTCTCCGGCTGCCGGAGACGAAGAAGCTGCTTCTTCGCGCAAAGACGATTCTGCCGCTCACAGTGCTCTGCGGTGTGCGCCTTCTGCCGAAAGAAGTCCGGGAGCGATGCTTAGCTCTGCAGAGTACCATACGTGCTTCTTTAGCCACGCTTCTCGTCTACATCTTAGCAAAAAGCTTTTCCACTCTGTCTGGCAAGGAGAAACTGTGCCAGCACAGAAAGTATCTCCCATCGTCTTCTAGAGGCTGCACGGAGGTCTGCCGAGTGTTTTGCAAGAAGAGAAAGAAAGTTGTCCAAAACAGCTTGCAATCGAATGTTCATGTGAATAGAAAAGGCAGGAGAGTGGTCAGGTACTGTTTTCTCTCAGTTGGCAAGCTGCGCACACAATCGCAGTGTTTTACAGCTTGTTTCATCACCTTTGCGAAGTTGCCGCTCTCTCCGGCTCCCGGAGACGAAGAAGCTGCTTCTTCGCGCAAAGACGATTCTGCCGCTCACAGTGCTCTGCGGTGTGCGCCTTCTGCCGAAAGAGGCACGGGAGCGGTGCTTAGCTCTGCAGAGCACCGTACCTTCGTCTTTAGCCTCTCTTCTCGTCTACATCTTAGCAAAAAGCTTTTCCACTCTGTCTGGCAAGGAGAAACTGTGCCAGCACAGAAAACATCTCCCATCGTGTTCTAGAGGCTGCACGGAGGTCTGCCGAGTGTTTTGCAAGAAGAGAAAGAAAGTTCTCCAAAACAGCTTGCAATCGAATGTTCATGTGAATAGAAAAGGCAGGAGAGTGGTCAGGTACTGTTTTCTCTCAGTTGGCAAGCTGCTCACACAATCGCAGTGTTGTACAGCTTGTTTCATCACCTTTGCCAAGTTGCCGCTCTCTCCGGCTCCCGGAGACGAAGAAGCTGATTCTTCGCTCAAAGACGATTCTGCCGCTCACTGTGCTCTGCGGTGTGCGCCTTCTGCCGAAAGAAGTCCGGTAGCGATGCTTAGCTCTGCAGAGTACCATACGTGCTTCTTTAGCCTCGCTTCTCGTCTACATCTTAGCAAAAAGCTTTTCCACTCTGTCTGGCAAGGAGAAACTGTGCCAGCACAGAAAACATCTCCCATCGTCTTCTAGAGGCTGCACGGAGGTCTGCCGAGTGTTTTGCAAGAAGAGAAAGAAAGTTGTCCAAAACAGCTTGCAATCGAATGTTAATGTGAATAGAAAAGGCAGGAGAGTGGTCAGGTACTGTTTTCTCTCAGTTGGCAAGCTGCGCACACAATCGCAGTGTTGTACAGCTTGTTTCATCACCTTTGCGAAGTTGCCGCTCTCTCCGGCTCCCGGAGACGAAGAAGCTGCTTCTTCGCGCAAAGACGATTCTGCCGCTCACAGTGCTCTGCGGTGTGCGCCTTCTGCCGAAAGAGGCACGGGAGCGGTGCTTAGCTCTGCAGAGCACCGTACCTTCGTCTTTAGCCTCTCTTCTCGTCTACATCTTAGCAAAAAGCTTTTCCACTCTGTCTGGCAAGGAGAAACTTTGCCAGCACAGAAAACATCTCCCATGGTCTTCTAGAGGCTGCACGGAGGTCTGCCGAGTGTTTTGCAAGAAGAGAAAGAAAGTTGTCCAAAACAGCTTGCAATCGAATGTTCATGTGAATAAAAAAGGCAGGAGAGTGGTCAGGTACTGTTTTCTCTCAGTTGGCAAGCTGCGCACACAATCGCAGTTTTGTACAGCTTGTTTCATCACCTTTGCGAAGTTGCCGCTCTCTCCGGCTCCCGGAGACGAAGAAGCTGCTTCTTCGCGCAAAGACGATTCTGCCGCTCACAGTGCTCTGCGGTGTGCGCCTTCTGCCGAAAGAGGCCCGGGAGCGGTGCTTAGCTCTGCAGAGCACCGTACCTTCGTCTTTAGCCTCTCTTCTCGTCTACATCTTAGCAAAAAGCTTTTCCACTCTGTCTGGCAAGGACAAACTGTGCCAGCACAAAAGACATCTCCCATCGTGTTCTAGAAGCTGCACGGAGGTCTGCCGAGTGTTTTGCAAGAAGAGAAAGAAAGTTGTCCAAAACAGCTTCCAATCGAATGTTCAAGTGAATAGAAAAGGCAGGAGAGTGGTCAGGTACTATTTTCTCTCACTTGGCAAGCTGCGCACACAATCGCAGTGTTGTACAGCTTGTTTCATCACCTTTGCGAAATTGCCGCTCTCTCCGGCTGCCGGAGACGAAGAAGCTGCTTCTTCGCGCAAAGACGATTCTGCCGCTCACAGTGCTCTGCGGTGTGCGCCTTCTGCCGAAAGAGGTCCGGGAGCGGTGCTTAGCTCTGCAGAGCACCGTACCTTCGTCTTTAGCCTCTCTTCTCGTCTACATCTAGCAAAAAGCTTTTCCACTCTGTCTGGCAAGGAGAAACTGTGCCAGCACAGAAAACATCTCCCATCGTGTTCTAGAAGCTGCACGGAGGTCTGCCGAGTGTTTTGCAAGAAGAGAAGGAAAGTTGTCCAAAACAGCTTGCAATCGAATGTTCATGTGAATAGAAAAGGCAGGAGAGTGGTCAGGTACTGTTTTCTCTCACTTGGCAAGCTGCTCACACAATCGCAGTGTTGTACAGCTTGTTTCATCACCTTTGCAAAGTTGCCGCTCTCTGGCTGCCGGAGACGAAGAAGCTGCTTCTTCGCGCAAAGACGATTCTGCCGCTCACAGTGCTCTGCGGTGTGCGCCTTCTGCCGAAAGAGGCGCGGGAGCGGTGCTTAGCTCTGCAGAGCACCGTACCTTCGTCTTTAGCCTCTCTTCTCGTCTACATCTTAGCAAAAAGCTTTTCCACTCTGTCTGGCAAGGAGAAACTGTGCCTGCACAAAAAACATCTCCCATCGTGTTCTAGAGGCTGCACGGAGGTCTGCCGAGTGTTTTGCAAGAAGAGAAAGAAAGTTGTCCAAAACAGCTTGCAATCGAATGTTCATGTGAATAAAAAAGGCAGGAGAGTGGTCAGGTACTGTTTTCTCTCAGTTGGCAAGCTGCGCACACAATCGCAGTTTTGTACAGCTTGTTTCATCACCTTTGCGAAGTTGCCGCTCTCTCCGGCTCCCGGAGACGAAGAAGCTGCTTCTTCGCGCAAAGACGATTCTGCCACTCACAGTGCTCTGCGGTGTGCGCCTTCTGCCGAAAGAGGCCCGGGAGCGGTGCTTAGCTCTGCAGAGCACCGTACCTTCGTCTTTAGCCTCTCTTCTCGTCTACATCTTAGCAAAAAGCTTTTCCACTCTGTCTGGCAAGGAGAAACTGTGCCAGCACAAAAAACATCTCCCATCGTGTTCTAGAGGCTGCACGGAGGTCTGCCGAGTGTTTTGCAAGAAGAGAAAGAAAGTTGTCCAAAACAGCTTGCAATCGAATGTTCATGTGAATAGAAAAGGCAGGAGAGTGGTCAGGTACTGTTTTCTCTCAGTTGGCAAGCTGCGCACACAATCGCAGCGTTGTACAGCTTGTTTCATCACCTTTGCGAAGCTGCCGCTCTCTCCGGCTGCCGGAGACGAAGAAGCTGCTTCTTCGCGCAAAGACGATTCTGCCGCTCACTGTGCTCTGCGGTGTACGCCTTCTGCCGAAAGAGGTCCGGGAGCGATGCTTAGCTCTGCAGAGTACCATACGTGCTTCTTTAGCCTCTCTTCTCGTCTACATCTTAGCTAAAAGCTTTTCCACTCTGTCTGGCAAGGAGAAACTGTGCCAGCACAGAAAACATCTCCCATCGTCTTCTAGAGGCTGCACGGAGGTCTGCCGAGTGTTTTGCAAGAAGAGAAAGAAAGTTGTCCAAAACAGCTTCCAATCGAATGTTCAAGTGAATAGAAAAGGCAGGAGAGTGGTCAGGTACTGTTTTCTCTCAGTTGGCAAGCTGCGCACACAATCGCAGTGTTGTACAGCTTGTTTCATCACCTTTGCGAAGCTGCCGCTCTCTCCGGCTCCCGGAGACGAAGAAGCTGCTTCTACGCGCAAAGACGATTCTGCCGCTCACAGTGCTCTGCGGTGTGCGCCTTCTGCGGAAAGAGGTCCGGGAGCGGTGCTTAGCTCCGCAGAGCACCGTACCTTCGTCTTTAGCCTCTCTTCTCGTCTACATCTTAGCAAAAAGCTTTTCCACTCTGTCTGGCAAGGAGAAACTGTGCCAGCACAAAAAACATCTCCCATCGTGTTCTAGAGGCTGCACGGAGGTCTGCCGAGTGTTTTGCAAGAAGAGAAAGAAAGTTGTCCAAAACAGCTTGCAATCGAATATTCATGTGAATAGAAATGCAGGAAAGTGGTCAGGTACTGTTTTCTCTCAGTTGGCAAGCTGCGCACACAATCGCAGTGTTGTACAGCTTGTTTCATCACCTTTGCGAAGTTGCCGCTCTCTCCGGCTCCCGGAGACGAAGAAGCTGCTTCTTCGCGCAAAGACGATTCTGCCGCTCACAGTGCTCTGCGGTGTGCGCCTTCTGCCGAAAGAGGTCCGGGAGCGGTGCTTAGCTCTGCAGAGCACCGTACCTTCGTCTTTAGCCTCTCTTCTCGTCTACATCTTAGCAAAAAGCTTTTCCACTCTGTCTGGCAAGGAGAAACTGTGCCAGCACAGAAAACATCTCCCATCGTGTTCTAGAGGCTGCACGGAGGTCTGCCGAGTGTTTTGCAAGAAGAGAAAGAAAGTTGTCCAAATCAGCTTGCAATCGAATGTTCAAGTGAATAGAAAAGGCAGGAGAGTGGTCAGGTACTATTTTCTCTCAGTTGGCAAGCTGCGCACACAATCGCAGTGTTGTACAGCTTATTTCATCACCATTGCGAAGTTGCCGCTCTCTCCGGCTCCCGGAGACGAAGAAGCTGCTTCTTCGCGCAAAGACGATTCTGCCGCTCACTGTGCTCTGCGGTGTGCGCCTTCTGCCGAAAGAGGTCCGGGAGCGATGCTTAGATCTGCAGAGTACCATACGTGCTTCTTTAGCCTCGCTTCTCGTCTACATTTTAGCAAAAAGCTTTTCCACTCTGTCTGGCATGAGAAACTGTGCCAGCACACAAAACATCTCCCATCGTGTTCTAGAGGCTGCACGGAGGTCTGCCGAGTGTTTTGCAAGAAGAGAAAGAAAGTTGTCCAAAACAGCTTGCAATCGAATGTTCATGTGAATAGAAAAGGCAGGAGAGTGGTCAGGTACTGTTTTCTCTCAGTTGGCAAGCTGCGCACACAATCGCAGTGTTGTACAGCTTGTTTCATCACCTTTGCGAAGTTGCCGTTCTCTCCGGCTGCCGGAGACGAAGAAGCTGCTTCTTCGCGCAAAGACGATTCTGCCGCTCACAGTGCTCTGCGGTGTGCGCCTTCTGCCGAAAGAGGCACGGGAGCTGTGCTTAGCTCTGCAGAGCACCGTACCTTCGTCTTTAGCCTCTCTTCTCATCTACATCTTAGCAAAAAGCTTTTCCACTCTGTCTGGCAAGGAGAAACTGTGCCAGCACAGAAAACATCTCCCATCGTGTTCTAGAGGCTGCCCGGAGGTCTGCCGAGAGTTTTGCAAGAAGAGAAAGAAAGTTGTCCAAAACAGCTTGCAATCGAATGTTCATGTGAATAGAAAAGGCAGGAGAGTGGTCAGGTACTGTTTTCTCTCAGTTGGCAAGCTGCGCACACAATCGCAGTGTTGTACAGCTTGTTTCATCACCTTTGCGAAGTTGCCGCTCTCTCCGGCTGCCGGAGACGAAGAAGCTGC
The DNA here is from genome assembly GCF_028551555.1 of Melozone crissalis. NCBI lineage: Eukaryota > Metazoa > Chordata > Aves > Passeriformes > Passerellidae > Melozone > Melozone crissalis. Next base: position 241,560 of record NW_026535958.1, read on the forward strand.
TTCTTCGCGCAAAGACGATTCTGCCGCTCACAGTGCTCTGCGGTGTGCGCCTTCTGCCGAAAGAGGCACGGGAGCTGTGTTCAGCTCTTCAGAGCACCGTACCTTCGTCTTTAGCCTCTCTTCTCGTCTACATCTTAGCAAAAAGCTTTTCCACTCAGTCTGGCAAGGACAAACTGTGCCAGCACAGAAAACATCTCCCATCGTGTTCTAGAAGCTGCACGGAGGTCTGCCGAGTGTTTTGCAAGAAGAGAAAGAAAGTTGTCCAAAACAGCTTGCAATCGATCGTTCATGTGATTAGACAAGGCAGGAGAGTTGTCAGGTACTGTTTTCTCTCAGTTGGCAAGCTGCGCACACAATCGCAGTTTTGTACAGCTTGTTTCATCACCTTTGCCAAGTTGCCGCTCTCTCCGGCTCCCGGAGACGAAGAAGCTGCTTCTTCGCGCAAAGACGATTCTGCCGCTCACAGTGCTCTGCGGTGTGCGCCTTCTGCCGAAAGAGGTCCGGGAGCGATGCTTAGCTCTGAGGAGAACCATACGTGCTTCTTTAGCCTCTCTTCTCGTCTACATCTTAGCTAAAAGCTTTTCCACTCTGTCTGGCAAGGAGAAACTGTGCCAGCACAGAAAACATCTCCCATCGTGTTCTAGAGGCTGCACGGAGGTCTGCCGAGTGTTTTGCAAGAAGAGAAAGAAAGTTGTCCAAAACAGCTTGCAATCGAATGTTCATGTGAATAGAAAAAGCAGGAGAGTGGTCAGGTACTGTTTTCTCTCAGTTGGCAAGCTGCGCACACAATCGCAGTTTTGAACAGCTTGTTTCATCACCTTTGCGAGGTTGCTGCTCTCTCCGGCTCCCGGAGACGAAGAAGCTGCTTCTTCGCGCAAAGACGATTCTGCCGCTCACAGTGCTCTGCGGTGTGCGCCTTCTGCCGAAAGAGGTACGGGAGCGGTGCTTAGCTTTGCAGAGCACCGTACCTTCGTCTTTAGCCTCTCTTCTCGTCTACATCTTAGCAAAAAGCTTTTCCACTCTGTCTGGCAAGGAGAAACTGTGCCAGCACAGAAAACATCTCCCATCGTGTTCTAGAGGCTGCACAGAGGTCTGCCGAGTGTTTTGCAAGAAGAGAAAGAAAGTTGTCCAAAACAGCTTGCAATCGAATGTTCATGTGAATAGAAAAGGCAGGAGAGTGGTCAGGTACTGTTTTCTCTCACTTGGCAAGCTGCGCACACAATCGCAGTGTTGTACAGCTTGTTTCATCACCTTTGCGAAGCTGCCGCTCTCTCCGGCTCCCGGCGACGAAGAAGCTGCTTCTTCGCGCAAAGACGATTCTGCCGCTCACAGTGCTCTGCGGTGTGCGCCTTCTGCCGAAAGAAGTCCGGGAGCGATGCTTAGCTCTGCAGAGTACCATACGTGCTTCTTTAGCCTCGCTTCTCGTCTACATCTTAGCAAAAAGCTTTTCCACTCTGTCTGGCAAGGAGAAACTGTGCCAGCACAGAAAACACCTCCCATCGTCTTCTAGAGGCTGAACGGAGGACGGCCGAGTGTTTTGCAAGAAGAGAAAGAAAGTTGTCCAAAACAGCTTGCAATCGAATGTTCATGTGAATAGAAAAGGCAGGAGAGTGGTCAGGTACTGTTTTCTCTCAGTTGGCAAGCTGCGCACACAATCGCAGTGTTGTACAGCTTGTTTCATCCGCTTTGCGAAGCTGCCGCTCTCTCCGGCTCCCGGAGACGAAGAAGCTGCTTCTTCGCGCAAAGACGATTCTGCCGCTCACAGTGCTCTGCGGTGTGCGCCTTCTGCCGAAAGAGGTCCGGGAGCGGTGCTTAGCTCTGCAGAGCACCGTACCTTCGTCTTTAGCCTCTCTTCTCGTCTACATCTTAGCAAAAAGCTTTTCCACTCTGTCTGGCAAGGAGAAACTGTGCCAGCACAGAAAACATCTCCCATCGTGTTCTAGAAGCTGCACGGAGGTCTGCCGAGTGTTTTGCAAGAAGAGAAAGAAAGTTGTCCAAAACAGCTTGCAATCGATCGTTCATGTGATTAGACAAGGCAGGAGAGTTGTCAGGTACTGTTTTCTCTCAGTTGGCAAGCTGCGCACACAATCGCAGTTTTGTACAGCTTGTTTCATCACCTTTGCCAAGTTGCCGCTCTCTCCGGCTCCCGGAGACGAAGAAGCTGCTTCTTCGCGCAAAGACGATTCTGCCGCTCACAGTGCTCTGCGGTGTGCGCCTTCTGCCGAAAGAGGTCCGGGAGCGATGCTTAGCTCTGCAGAGTACCATACGTGCTTCTTTAGCCTCTCTTCTCGTCTACATCTTAGCTAAAAGCTTTTCCACTCTGTCTGGCAAGGAGAAACTGTGCCAGCACAGAAAACATCTCCCATCGTGTTCTAGAGGCTGCACGGAGGTCTGCCGAGTGTTTTGCAAGAAGAGAAAGAAAGTTGTCCAAAACAGCTTGCAATCGAATGTTCATGTGAATAGAAAAGGCAGGAGAGTGGTCAGGTACTGTTTTCTCTCACTTGGCAAGCTGCGCACACAATCGCAGTTTTGAACAGCTTGTTTCATCACCTTTGCGAGGTTGCTGCTCTCTCCGGCTCCCGGAGACGAAGAAGCTGCTTCTTCGCGCAAAGACGATTTTGCCGCTCACAGTGCTCTGCGGTGTGCGCCTTCTGCCGAAAGAGGTACGGGAGCGGTGCTTAGCTTTGCAGAGCACCGTACCTTCGTCTTTAGCCTCTCTTCTCGTCTACATCTTAGCGAAAAGCTTTTCCACTCTGTCTGGCAAGGAGAAACTGTGCCTGCACAAAAAACATCTCCCATCGTGTTCTAGAGGCTGCACGGAGGTCTGCCGAGTGTTTTGCAAGAAGAGAAAGAAAGTTGTCCAAAACAGCTTCCAATCGAATGTTCATGTGAATAGAAAGGCAGGAGAGTGGTCAGGTACTGTTTTCTCTCAGTTGGCAAGCTGCGCACACAATCGCAGTTTTGTACAGCTTGTTTCATCACCTTTGCGAAGTTGCCGCTCTCTCCGGCTCCCGGAGACGAAGAAGCTGCTTCTTCGCGCAAAGACGATTCTGCCGATCACTGTGCTCTGCGGTGTGTGTCTTCTTCCGAAAGAGGTCCGGGAGCGGTGCTTAGCTCTGCAGAGCACCGTACCTTCGTCTTTAGCCTCTCTTCTCGTCTACATCTTAGCGAAAAGCTTTTCCACTCTGTCTGGCAAGGAGAAACTGTGCCTGCACAAAAAACATCTCCCATCGTGTTCTAGAGGCTGCACGGAGGTCTGCCGAGTGTTTTGCAAGAAGAGAAAGAAAGTTGTCCAAAACAGCTTGCAATCGAATGTTCAAGTGAATAGAAAAGGCAGGAGAGTGGTCAGGTACTATTTTCTCTCACTTGGCAAGCTGCGCACACAATCGCAGTGTTGTACAGCTTATTTCCTCACCTTTGCGAATTTGCCGCTCTCTCCGGCTGCCGGAGACGAAGAAGCTGCTTCTTCGCGCAAAGACGATTCTGCCGCTCACAGTGCTCTGCGGTGTGCGCCTTCTGCCGAAAGAGGCCCGGGAGCGGTGCTTAGCTCTGCAGAGCACCGTACCTTCGTCTTTAGCCTCTCTTCTCGTCTACATCTAGCAAAAAGCTTTTCCACTCTGTCTGGCAAGGAGAAACTGTGCCAGCACAGAAAACATCTCCCATCGTGTTCTAGAAGCTGCACGGAGGTCTGCCGAGTGTTTTGCAAGAAGAGAAGGAAAGTTGTCCAAAACAGCTTGCAATCGAATGTTCATGTGAATAGAAAAGGCAGGAGAGTGGTCAGGTACTGTTTTCTCTCAGTTGGCAAGCTGCTCACACAATCGCAGTGTTGTACAGCTTGTTTCATCACCTTTGCAAAGTTGCCGCTCTCTGGCTGCCGGAGACGAAGAAGCTGCTTCTTCGCGCAAAGACGATTCTGCCGCTCACAGTGCTCTGCGGTGTGCGCCTTCTGCCGAAAGAGGCGCGGGAGCGGTGCTTAGCTCTGCAGAGCACCGTACCTTCGTCTTTAGCCTCTCTTCTCGTCTACATCTTAGCAAAAAGCTTTTCCACTCTGTCTGGCAAGGACAAACTGTGCCTGCACAAAAAACATCTCCCATCGTGTTCTAGAGGCTGCACGGAGGTCTGCCGAGTGTTTTGCAAGAAGAGAAAGAAAGTTGTCCAAAACAGCTTGCAATCGAATGTTCATGTGAATAAAAAAGGCAGGAGAGTGGTCAGGTACTGTTTTCTCTCAGTTGGCAAGCTGCGCACACAATCGCAGTTTTGTACAGCTTGTTTCATCACCTTTGCGAAGTTGCCGCTCTCTCCGGCTCCCGGAGACGAAGAAGCTGCTTCTTCGCGCAAAGACGATTCTGCCACTCACAGTGCTCTGCGGTGTGCGCCTTCTGCCGAAAGAGGCCCGGGAGCGGTGCTTAGCTCTGCAGAGCACCGTACCTTCGTCTTTAGCCTCTCTTCTCGTCTACATCTTAGCAAAAAGCTTTTCCACTCTGTCTGGCAAGGAGAAACTGTGCCAGCACAAAAAACATCTCCCATCGTGTTCTAGAGGCTGCACGGAGGTCTGCCGAGTGTTTTGCAAGAAGAGAAAGAAAGTTGTCCAAAACAGCTTGCAATCGAATGTTCAAGTGAATAGAAAAGGCAGGAGAGTGGTCAGGTACTATTTTCTCTCACTTGGCAAGCTGCGCACACAATCGCAGTGTTGTACAGCTTGTTTCATCACCTTTGCAAAGTTGCCGCTCTCTCCGGCTCCCGGAGACGAAGAAGCTGATTCTTCGCTCAAAGACGATTCTGCCGCTCACAGTGCTCTGCGGTGTGCGCCTTCTGCCGAAAGAGGTCCGGGAGCGGTGCTTAGCTCTGCAGAGCACCGTACCTTCGTCTTTAGCCTCTCTTCTCGTCTACATCTAGCAAAAAGCTTTTCCACTCTGTCTGGCAAGGAGAAACTGTGCCAGCACAGAAAACATCTCCCATCGTGTTCTGGAGGCTGCACGGAGGTCTGCCGAGTGTTTTGCAAGAAGAGAAAGAAAGTTGTCCAAAACAGCTTGCAATCGAATGTTCATGTGAATGGAAAAGGCAGGAGAGTGGTCAGGTACTGTTTTCTCTCAGTTGGCAAGCTGCGCACACAATCGCAGTGTTGTACAGCTTGTTTCATCACCTTTGCCAAGTTGCCGCTCTCTCCGGCTCCCGGAGACGAAGAAGCTGCTTCTTCGCGCAAAGACGATTCTGCCGCTCACAGTGCTCTGCGGTGGGCGCCTTCTGCCGAAAGAAGTCCGGGAGCGATGCTTAGCTCTGCAGAGCACCATACGTGCTTCTTTAGCCACGCTTTTCGTCTACATCTTAGCAAAAAGCTTTTCCACTCTGTCTGGCAAGGAGAAACTGTGCCAGCACAGAAAACATCTCCCATCGTGTTCTAGAGGCTGCACGGAGGTCTGCCGAGTGTTTTGCAAGAAGAGAAAGAAAGTTGTCCATAACAGCTTGCAATCGAATGTTCAAGTGAATAGAAAAGGCAGGAGAGTGGTCAGGTACTGTTTTCTCTCAGTTGGCAAGCTGCGCACACAATCGCAGTGTTGTACAGCTTGTTTCATCACCTTTGCGAAGCTGCCGCTCTCTCCTGCTCCCGGAGACGAAGAAGCTGCTTCTTCGCGCAAAGACGATTCTGCCGCTCACAGTGCTCTGCGGTGTGCGCCTTCTGCCCAAAGTGGCACGGGAGCGGTCCTTAGCTCTGCAGAGCACCGTACCTTCGTCTTTAGCCTCTCTTCTCGTCTACATCTTAGCAAAAAGCTTTTCCACTCTGTCTGGCAAGGAGAAACTGTGCCAGCACAAAAAACATCTCCCATCGTGTTCTAGAGGCTGCACGGAGGTCTGCCGAGTGTTTTGCAAGAAGAGAAAGAAAGTTGTCCAAAACAGCTTGCAATCGAATGTTCATGTAAATAGAAAAGCAGGAAAGTGGTCAGGTACTGTTTTCTCTCAGTTGGCAAGCTGCGCACACAATCGCAGTGTTGTACAGCTTGTTTCATCACCTTTGCGAAGTTGCCGCTCTCTCCGGCTCCCGGAGACGAAGAAGCTGCTTCTTCGCGCAAAGACGATTCTGCCGCTCACAGTGCTCTGCGGTGTGCGCCTTCTGCCGAAAAACGCACGGGAGCGGTGCTTAGCTCTGCAGAGCACCGTACCTTCGTCTTTAGCCTCTCTTCTCGTCTACATCTTAGCAAAAAGCTTTTCCACTCTGTCTGGCAAGGAGAAACTGTGCCAGCACATAAAACATCTCCCATCGTGTTCTAGAGGCTGCACGGAGGTCTGCCGAGTGTTTTGCAAGAAGAGAAAGAAAGTTGTCCAAATCAGCTTGCAATCGAATGTTCAAGTGAATAGAAAAGGCAGGAGAGTGGTCAGGTACTATTTTCTCTCAGTTGGCAAGCTGCGCACACAATCGCAGTGTTGTACAGCTTGTTTCATCACCTTTGCGAAGTTGCCGCTCTCTCCGGCTCCCGGAGACGAAGAAGCTGCTTCTTCGCGCAAAGACGATTCTGCCGCTCACTGTGCTCTGCGGTGTGCGCCTTCTGCCGAAAGAGGTCCGGGAGCGATGCTTAGCTCTGCAGAGTACCATACGTGCTTCTTTAGCCTCGCTTCTCGTCTACATCTTAGCAAAAAGCTTTTCCACTCTGTCTGGCAAGGAGAAACTGTGCCAGCACACAAAACATCTCCCATCGTGTTCTAGAGGCTGCACGGAGGTCTGCCGAGTGTTTTGCAAGAAGAGAAAGAAAGTTGTCCAAAACAGCTTGCAATCGAATGTTCATGTGAATAGAAAAGGCAGGAGAGTGGTCAGGTACTGTTTTCTCTCAGTTGGCAAGCTGCGCACACAATCGCAGTGTTGTACAGCTTGTTTCATCACCTTTGCGAAGTTGCCGTTCTCTCCGGCTGCCGGAGACGAAGAAGCTGCTTCTTCGCGCAAAGACGATTCTGCCGCTCACAGTGCTCTGCGGTGTGCGCCTTCTGCCGAAAGAGGCACGGGAGCTGTGCTTAGCTCTGCAGAGCACCGTACCTTCGTCTTTAGCCTCTCTTCTCATCTACATCTTAGCAAAAAGCTTTTCCACTCTGTCTGGCAAGGAGAAACTGTGCCAGCACAGAAAACATCTCCCATCGTGTTCTAGAGGCTGCGCGGAGGTCTGCCGAGTGTTTTGCAAGAAGAGAAAGAAAGTTGTCCAAAACAGCTTGCAATCGAATGTTCATGTGAATAGAAAAGGCAGGAGAGTGGTCAGGTACTGTTTTCTCTCAGTTGGCAAGCTGCGCACACAATCGCAGTGTTGTACAGCTTGTTTCATCACCTTTGCGAAGTTGCCGCTCTCTCCGGCTGCCGGAGACGAAGAAGCTGCTTCTTCGCGCAAAGACGATTCTGCCGCTCACAGTGCTCTGCGGTGTGCGCCTTCTGCCGAAAGAAGTCCGGGAGCGATGCTTAGCTCTGCAGAGTACCATACGTGCTTCTTTAGCCACGCTTCTCGTCTACATCTTAGCAAAAAGCTTTTCCACTCTGTCTGGCAAGGAGAAACTGTGCCAGCACAGAAAGTATCTCCCATCGTCTTCTAGAGGCTGCACGGAGGTCTGCCGAGTGTTTTGCAAGAAGAGAAAGAAAGTTGTCCAAAACAGCTTGCAATCGAATGTTCATGTGAATAGAAAAGGCAGGAGAGTGGTCAGGTACTGTTTTCTCTCAGTTGGCAAGCTGCGCACACAATCGCAGTGTTTTACAGCTTGTTTCATCACCTTTGCGAAGTTGCCGTTCTCTCCGGCTCCCGGAGACGAAGAAGCTGCTTCTTCGCGCAAAGACGATTCTGCCGCTCACAGTGCTCTGCGGTGTGCGCCTTCTGCCGAAAGAGGCACGGGAGCGGTGCTTAGCTCTGCAGAGCACCGTACCTTCGTCTTTAGCCTCTCTTCTCGTCTACATCTTAGCAAAAAGCTTTTCCACTCTGTCTGGCAAGGAGAAACTGTGCCAGCACAGAAAACATCTCCCATCGTGTTCTAGAGGCTGCACGGAGGTCTGCCGAGTGTTTTGCAAGAAGAGAAAGAAAGTTCTCCAAAACAGCTTGCAATCGAATGTTCATGTGAATAGAAAAGGCAGGAGAGTGGTCAGGTACTGTTTTCTCTCAGTTGGCAAGCTGCGCACACAATCGCAGTGTTGTACAGCTTGTTTCATCACCTTTGCGAAGTTGCCGCTCTCTCCGGCTGCCGGAGACGAAGAAGCTGCTTCTTCGCGCAAAGACGATTCTGCCGCTCACAGTGCTCTGCGGTGTGCGCCTTCTGCCGAAAGAAGTCCGGGAGCGATGCTTAGCTCTGCAGAGTACCATACGTGCTTCTTTAGCCACGCTTCTCGTCTACATCTTAGCAAAAAGCTTTTCCACTCTGTCTGGCAAGGAGAAACTGTGCCAGCACAGAAAGTATCTCCCATCGTCTTCTAGAGGCTGCACGGAGGTCTGCCGAGTGTTTTGCAAGAAGAGAAAGAAAGTTGTCCAAAACAGCTTGCAATCGAATGTTCATGTGAATAGAAAAGGCAGGAGAGTGGTCAGGTACTGTTTTCTCTCAGTTGGCAAGCTGCGCACACAATCGCAGTGTTTTACAGCTTGTTTCATCACCTTTGCGAAGTTGCCGTTCTCTCCGGCTCCCGGAGACGAAGAAGCTGCTTCTTCGCGCAAAGACGATTCTGCCGCTCACAGTGCTCTGCGGTGTGCGCCTTCTGCCGAAAGAGGCACGGGAGCGGTGCTTAGCTCTGCAGAGCACCGTACCTTCGTCTTTAGCCTCTCTTCTCGTCTACATCTTAGCAAAAAGCTTTTCCACTCTGTCTGGCAAGGAGAAACTGTGCCAGCACAGAAAACATCTCCCATCGTGTTCTAGAGGCTGCACGGAGGTCTGCCGAGTGTTTTGCAAGAAGAGAAAGAAAGTTCTCCAAAACAGCTTGCAATCGAATGTTCATGTGAATAGAAAAGGCAGGAGAGTGGTCAGGTACTGTTTTCTCTCAGTTGGCAAGCTGCTCACACAATCGCAGTGTTGTACAGCTTGTTTCATCACCTTTGCGAAGTTGCCGCTCTCTCCGGCTCCCGGAGACGAAGAAGCTGATTCTTCGCTCAAAGACGATTCTGCCGCTCACTGTGCTCTGCGGTGTGCGCCTTCTGCCGAAAGAAGTCCGGTAGCGATGCTTAGCTCTGCAGAGTACCATACGTGCTTCTTTAGCCTCGCTTCTCGTCTACATCTTAGCAAAAAGCTTTTCCACTCTGTCTGGCAAGGAGAAACTGTGCCAGCACAGAAAACATCTCCCATCGTCTTCTAGAGGCTGCACGGAGGTCTGCCGAGTGTTTTGCAAGAAGAGAAAGAAAGTTGTCCAAAACAGCTTGCAATCGAATGTTCATGTGAATAGAAAAGGCAGGAGAGTGGTCAGGTACTGTTTTCTCTCAGTTGGCAAGCTGCGCACACAATCGCAGTGTTGTACAGCTTGTTTCATCACCTTTGCGAAGTTGCCGCTCTCTCCGGCTCCCGGAGACGAAGAAGCTGCTTCTTCGCGCAAAGACGATTCTGCCGCTCACAGTGCTCTGCGGTGTGCGCCTTCTGCCGAAAGAGGCACGGGAGCGGTGCTTAGCTCTGCAGAGCACCGTACCTTCGTCTTTAGCCTCTCTTCTCGTCTACATCTTAGCAAAAAGCTTTTCCACTCTGTCTGGCAAGGAGAAACTTTGCCAGCACAGAAAACATCTCCCATGGTCTTCTAGAGGCTGCACGGAGGTCTGCCGAGTGTTTTGCAAGAAGAGAAAGAAAGTTGTCCAAAACAGCTTGCAATCGAATGTTCATGTGAATAAAAAAGGCAGGAGAGTGGTCAGGTACTGTTTTCTCTCAGTTGGCAAGCTGCGCACACAATCGCAGTTTTGTACAGCTTGTTTCATCACCTTTGCGAAGTTGCCGCTCTCTCCGGCTCCCGGAGACGAAGAAGCTGCTTCTTCGCGCAAAGACGATTCTGCCACTCACAGTGCTCTGCGGTGTGCGCCTTCTGCCGAAAGAGGCCCGGGAGCGGTGCTTAGCTCTGCAGAGCACCGTACCTTCGTCTTTAGCCTCTCTTCTCGTCTACATCTTAGCAAAAACTTTTCCACTCTGTCTGGCAAGGACAAACTGTGCCAGCACAAAAGACATCTCCCATCGTGTTCTAGAAGCTGCACGGAGGTCTGCCGAGTGTTTTGCAAGAAGAGAAAGAAAGTTGTCCAAAACAGCTTGCAATCGAATGTTCAAGTGAATAGAAAAGGCAGGAGAGTGGTCAGGTACTATTTTCTCTCACTTGGCAAGCTGCGCACACAATCGCAGTGTTGTACAGCTTGTTTCATCACCTTTGCGAAGTTGCCGCTCTCTCCGGCTGCCGGAGACGAAGAAGCTGCTTCTTCGCGCAAAGACGATTCTGCCGCTCACAGTGCTCTGCGGTGTGCGCCTTCTGCCGAAAGAGGTCCGGGAGCGGTGCTTAGCTCTGCAGAGCACCGTACCTTCGTCTTTAGCCTCTCTTCTCGTCTACATCTAGCAAAAAGCTTTTCCACTCTGTCTGGCAAGGAGAAACTGTGCCAGCACAGAAAACATCTCCCATCGTGTTCTAGAAGCTGCACGGAGGTCTGCCGAGTGTTTTGCAAGAAGAGAAAGAAAGTTGTCCAAAACAGCTTGCAATCGAATGTTCATGTGAATAGAAAAGGCAGGAGAGTGGTCAGGTACTGTTTTCTCTCACTTGGCAAGCTGCTCACACAATCGCAGTGTTGTACAGCTTGTTTCATCACCTTTGCAAAGTTGCCGCTCTCTGGCTGCCGGAGACGAAGAAGCTGCTTCTTCGCGCAAAGACGATTCTGCCGCTCACAGTGCTCTGCGGTGTGCGCCTTCTGCCGAAAGAGGCGCGGGAGCGGTGCTTAGCTCTGCAGAGCACCGTACCTTCGTCTTTAGCCTCTCTTCTCGTCTACATCTTAGCAAAAAGCTTTTCTACTCTGTCTGGCAAGGAGAAACTGTGCCTGCACAAAAAACATCTCCCATCGTGTTCTAGAGGCTGCACGGAGGTCTGCCGAGTGTTTTGCAAGAAGAGAAAGAAAGTTGTCCAAAACAGCTTGCAATCGAATGTTCATGTGAATAAAAAAGGCAGGAGAGTGGTCAGGTACTGTTTTCTCTCAGTTGGCAAGCTGCGCACACAATCGCAGTTTTGTACAGCTTGTTTCATCACCTTTGCGAAGTTGCCGCTCTCTCCGGCTCCCGGAGACGAAGAAGCTGCTTCTTCGCGCAAAGACGATTCTGCCACTCACAGTGCTCTGCGGTGTGCGCCTTCTGCCGAAAGAGGCCCGGGAGCGGTGCTTAGCTCTGCAGAGCACCGTACCTTCGTCTTTAGCCTCTCTTCTCGTCTACATCTTAGCAAAAAGCTTTTCCACTCTGTCTGGCAAGGAGAAACTGTGCCAGCACAAAAAACATCTCCCATCGTGTTCTAGAGGCTGCACGGAGGTCTGCCGAGTGTTTTGCAAGAAGAGAAAGAAAGTTGTCCAAAACAGCTTGCAATCGAATGTTCAAGTGAATAGAAAAGGCAGGAGAGTGGTCAGGTACTATTTTCTCTCACTTGGCAAGCTGCGCACACAATCGCAGTGTTGTACAGCTTATTTCATCACCTTTGCGAAGTTGCCGCTCTCTCCGGCTCCCGGAGACGAAGAAGCTGCTTCTTCGCGCAAGACGATTCTGCCGCTCACAGTGCTCTGCGGTGTGCGCCTTCTGCCGAAAGGGGTCCGGGAGCGGTGCTTAGCTCTGCAGAGCACCGTACCTTCGTCTTTAGCCTCTCTTCTCGTCTACATCTAGCAAAAAGCTTTTCCACTCTGTCTGGCAAGGAGAAACTGTGCCAGCACAGAAAACATCTCCCATCGTGTTCTAGAGGCTGCACGGAGGTCTGCCGAGTGTTTTGCAAGAAGAGAAGGAAAGTTGTCCAAAACAGCTTGCAATCGAATGTTCATGTGAATAGAAAAGGCAGGAGAGTGGTCAGGTACTGTTTTCTCTCAGTTGGCAAGCTGCTCACACAATCGCAGTGTTGTACAGCTTGTTTCATCACCTTTGCAAAGTTGCCGCTCTCTGGCTGCCGGAGACGAAGAAGCTGCTTCTTCGCGCAAAGACGATTCTGCCGCTCACAGTGCTCTGCGGTGTGCGCCTTCTGCCGAAAGAAGTCCGGGAGCGATGCTTAGCTCTGCAGAGTACCATACGTGCTTCTTTAGCCTCGCTTCTCGTCTACATCTTAGCAAAAAGCTTTTCCACTCTGTCTGGCAAGGAGAAACTGTGCCAGCACAGAAAACATCTCCCATCGTGTTCTAGAGGCTGCACGGAGGTCTGCCGAGTGTTTTGCAAGAAGAGAAATAAAGTTTTCCAAAACAGCTTGCAATCGAATGTTCATGTGAATAGAAAAGGCAGGAGAGTGGTCAGGTACTGTTTTCTCTCAGTTGGCAAGCTGCGCACACAATCGCAGTGTTGTACAGCTTGTTTCATCACCTTTGCGAAGTTGCCGCTCTCTCCGGCTGCCGGAGACGAATAAGCTGCTTGTTCGCGCAAAGACGATTCTGCCGCTCACAGTGCTCTGCGGTGTGCGCCTTCTGCCGAAAGAGGCCCGGGAGCGGTGCTTAGCATTGCAGAGCTCCGTACCTTCGTCTTTAGCCTCTCTTCTCGTCTACATCTTAGCAAAAAGCTTTTCCACTCTGTCTGGCAAGGAGAAACTGTGCCAGCACAGAAAACATCTCCCATCGTGTTCTAGAGGCTGCACAGAGGTCTGCCGAGTGTTTTGCAAGAAGAGAAAGAAAGTTGTCCAAAACAGCTTGCAATCGAATGTTCATGTGAATAGAAAAGGCAGGAGAGTGGTCAGGTACTGTTTTCTCTCAGTTGGCAAGCTGCGCACACAATCGCAGTGTTGTACAGCTTGTTTCATCACCTTTGCGAAGCTGCCGCTCTCTCCGGCTCCCGGCGACGAATAAGCTGCTTCTTCGCGCAAAGACGATTCTGCCGCTCACAGTGCTCTGCGGTGTGCGCCTTCTGCCCAAAGAAGTCCGGGAACGATGCTTAGCTCTGCAGAGTACCATACGTGCTTCTTTAGCCTCGCTTCTCGTCTACATCTTAGCAAAAAGCTTTTCCACTCTGTCTGGCAAGGAGAAACTGTGCCAGCACAGAAAACACCTCCCATCGTCTTCTAGAGGCTGAACGGAGGACGGCCGAGTGTTTTGCAAGAAGAGAAAGAAAGTTGTCCAAAACAGCTTGCAATCGAATGTTCATGTGAATGGAAAAGGCAGGAGAGTGGTCAGGTACTGTTTTCTCTCAGTTGGCAAGCTGCGCACACAATCGCAGTGTTGTACAGCTTGTTTCATCACCTTTGCGAAGCTGCCGCTCTCTCCGGCTCCCGGAGACGAAGAAACTGCTTCTTCGCGCAAAGACGATTCTGCCGCTCACAGTGCTCTGCGGTGTGCGCCTTCTGCCGAAAGAGGTCCGGGAGCGGTGCTTAGCTCTGCAGAGCACCGTACCTTCGTCTTTAGCCTCTCTTCTCGTCTACATCTTAGCAAAAAGCTTTTCCACTCTGTCTGGCAAGGAGAAACTGTGCCAGCACAGAAAACATCTCCCATCGTGTTCTAGAAGCTGCACGGAGGTCTGCCGAGTGTTTTGCAAGAAGAGAAAGAAAGTTGTCCAAAACAGCTTGCAATCGATCGTTCATGTGATTAGACAAGGCAGGAGAGTTGTCAGGTACTGTTTTCTCTCAGTTGGCAAGCTGCGCACACAATCGCAGTTTTGTACAGCTTGTTTCATCACCTTTGCCAAGTTGCCGCTCTCTCCGGCTCCCGGAGACGAAGAAGCTGCTTCTTCGCGCAAAGACGATTCTGCCGCTCACAGTGCTCTGCGGTGTGCGCCTTCTGCCGAAAGAGGTCCGGGAGCGATGCTTAGCTCTGCAGAGTACCATACGTGCTTCTTTAGCCTCTCTTCTCGTCTACATCTTAGCTAAAAGCTTTTCCACTCTGTCTGGCAAGGAGAAACTGTGCCAGCACAGAAAACATCTCCCATCGTGTTCTAGAGGCTGCACGGAGGTCTGCCGAGTGTTTTGCAAGAAGAGAAAGAAAGTTGTCCAAAACAGCTTGCAATCGAATGTTCATGTGAATAGAAAAGGCAGGAGAGTGGTCAGGTACTGTTTTCTCTCACTTGGCAAGCTGCGCACACAATCGCAGTTTTGAACAGCTTGTTTCATCACCTTTGCGAGGTTGCTGCTCTCTCCGGCTCCCGGAGACGAAGAAGCTGCTTCTTCGCGCAAAGACGATTCTGCCGCTCACAGTGCTCTGCGGTGTGCGCCTTCTGCCGAAAGAGGTACGGGAGCGGTGCTTAGCTTTGCAGAGCACCGTACCTTCGTCTTTAGCCTCTCTTCTCGTCTACATCTTAGCAAAAAGCTTTTCCACTCTGTCTGGCAAGGAGAAACTGTGCCAGCACAGAAAACATCTCCCATCGTGTTCTAGAGGCTGCACAGAGGTCTGCCGAGTGTTTTGCAAGAAGAGAAAGAAAGTTGTCCAAAACAGCTTGCAATCGAATGTTCATGTGAATAGAAAAGGCAGGAGAGTGGTCAGGTACTGTTTTCTCTCAGTTGGCAAGCTGCGCACACAATCGCAGTGTTGTACAGCTTGTTTCATCACCTTTGCGAAGCTGCCGCTCTCTCCGGCTCCCGGCGACGAATAAGCTGCTTCTTCGCGCAAAGACGATTCTGCCGCTCACAGTGCTCTGCGGTGTGCGCCTTCTGCCCAAAGAAGTCCGGGAACGATGCTTAGCTCTGCAGAGTACCATACGTGCTTCTTTAGCCTCGCTTCTCGTCTACATCTTAGCAAAAAGCTTTTCCACTCTGTCTGGCAAGGAGAAACTGTGCCAGCACAGAAAACACCTCCCATCGTCTTCTAGAGGCTGAACGGAGGACGGCCGAGTGTTTTGCAAGAAGAGAAAGAAAGTTGTCCAAAACAGCTTGCAATCGAATGTTCAAGTGAATAGAAAAGGCAGGAGAGTGGTCAGGTACTGTTTTCTCTCAGTTGGCAAGCTGCGCACACAATCGCAGTGTTGTACAGCTTGTTTCATCACCTTTGCGAAGCTGCCGCTCTCTCCGGCTCCCGGAGACGAAGAAGCTGCTTCTTCGCGCAAAGACGATTCTGCCGCTCACAGTGCTCTGCGGTGTGCGCCTTCTGCCGAAAGAAGTCCGGGAGCGGTGCTTAGCTCTGCAGAGCACCGTACCTTCGTCTTTAGCCTCTCTTCTCGTCTACATCTTAGCAAAAAGCTTTTCCACTCTGTCTGGCAAGGAGAAACTGCGCCAGCACAGAAAACATCTCCCATCGTGTTCTAGAAGCTGCACGGAGGTCTGCCGAGTGTTTTGCAAGAAGAGAAAGAAAGTTGTCCAAAACAGCTTGCAATCGATCGTTCATGTGATTAGACAAGGCAGGAGAGTTGTCAGGTACTGTTTTCTCTCAGTTGGCAAGCTGCGCACACAATCGCAGTTTTGTACAGCTTGTTTCATCACCTTTGCCAAGTTGCCGCTCTCTCCGGCTCCCGGAGACGAAGAAGCTGCTTCTTCGCGCAAAGACGATTCTGCCGCTCACAGTGCTCTGCGGTGTGCGCCTTCTGCCGAAAGAGGTCCGGGAGCGATGCTTAGCTCTGCAGAGTACCATACGTGCTTCTTTAGCCTCTCTTCTCGTCTACATCTTAGCTAAAAGCTTTTCCACTCTGTCTGGCAAGGAGAAACTGTGCCTGCACAAAAAACATCTCCCATCGTGTTCTAGAGGCTGCACGGAGGTCTGCCGAGTGTTTTGCAAGAAGAGAAAGAAAGTTGTCCAAAACAGCTTCCAATCGAATGTTCATGTGAATAGAAAGGCAGGAGAGTGGTCAGGTACTGTTTTCTCTCAGTTGGCAAGCTGCGCACACAATCGCAGTGTTGTACAGCTTGTTTCATCACCTTTGCGAAGCTGCCGCTCTCTCCGGCTGCCGGAGACGAAGAAGCTGCTTCTTCGCGCAAAGACGATTCTGCCGATCACTGTGCTCTGCGGTGTGTGTCTTCTTCCGAAAGAGGTCCGGGAGCGGTGCTTAGCTCTGCAGAGCACCGTACCTTCGTCTTTAGCCTCTCTTCTCGTCTACATCTTAGCAAAAAGCTTTTCCACTCTGTCTGGCAAGGAGAAACTGTGCCTGCACAAAAAACATCTCCCATCGTGTTCTAGAGGCTGCACGGAGGTCTGCCGAGTGTTTTGCAAGAAGAGAAAGAAAGTTGTCCAAAACAGCTTGCAATCGAATGTTCATGTGAATAGAAAAGGCAGGAGAGTGGTCAGGTACTGTTTTCTCTCACTTGGCAAGCTGCGCACACAATCGCAGTGTTGTACAGCTTGTTTCATCACCTTTGCGAAGCTGCCGCTCTCTCCGGCTCCCGGAGACGAAGAAGCTGCTTCTTCGCGCAAAGACGATTCTGCCGCTCACAGTGCTCTGCGGTGTGCGCCTTCTGCCGAAAGACGCACGGGAGCGGTGCTTAGCTCTGCAGAGCACCGTACCTTCGTCTTTAGCCTCTCTTCTCGTCTACATCTTAGCAAAAAGCTTTTCCACTCTGTCTGGCAAGGAGAAACTGTGCCAGCACAAAAAATATCTCCCATCGTGTTCTAGAGGCTGCACGGAAGTCTGCCGAGTGTTTTGCAAGAAGAGAAAGAAAGTTGTCCAAAACAGCTTACAATCGAATGTTCATGTCATTACAAAAGGCAGGAGAGTGGTCAGGTACTGTTTTCTCTCAGTTGGCAAGCTGCGCACACAATCGCAGTGTTGTACAGCTTGTTTCATCACCTTTGCGAAGCTGCCGCTCTCTCCGGCTGCCGGAGACGAAGAAGCTGCTTCTTCGCGCAAAGACGATTCTTCCGCTCACAGTGCTCTGCGGTGTGCGCCTTCTGCCGAAAGAGGTCCGGGAGCGGTGCTTAGCTCTGCAGAGCACCGTACCTTCGTCTTTAGCCTCTCTTCTCGTCTGCATCTCAGCAAAAAGCTTTTCCACTCTGTCTGGCAGGGAGAAACTTTGCCAGCACAGAAAACATCTCCCATCGTGTTCTAGAAGCTGCACGGAGGTCTGCTGAGTGTTTTGCAAGAAGAGAAAGAAAGTTGTCCAAAACAGCTTGCAATCGAATGTTCATGTGAATAGAAAAGGCAGGAGAGTGGTCAGGTACTGTTTTCTCTCAGTTGGCAAGCTGCGCACACAATCGCAGTGTTGTACAGCTTGTTTCATCACCTTTGCGAAGCTGCCGCTCTCTCCGGCTGCCGGAGACGAAGAAGCTGCTTCTTCGCGCAAAGACGATTCTGCCGCTCACTGTGCTCTGCGGTGTACGCCTTCTGCCGAAAGAGGTCCGGGAGCGATGCTTAGCTCTGCAGAGTACCATACGTGCTTCTTTAGCCTCTCTTCTCGTCTACATCTTAGCATAAAGCTTTTCCACTCTGTCTGGCAAGGAGAAACTGTGCCAGCACAGAAAACATCTCCCATCGTGTTCTAGAGGCTGCACGGAGGTCTGCCGAGTGTTTTGCAAGAAGAGAAAGAAAGTTGTCCAAAACAGCTTGCAATCGAATGTTCATGTGAATAGAAAAGGCAGGAGAGTGGTCAGGTACTGTTTTCTCTCAGTTGGCAAGCTGCGCACACAATCGCAGTGTTGTACAGCTTGTTTCATCACCTTTGCCAAGTTGCCGCTCTCTCCGGCTCCCGGAGACGAAGAAGCTGCTTCTTCGCGCAAAGACGATTCTGCCGCTCACAGTGCTCTGCGGTGTGCGGCTTCTGCCGAAAGAGGTCCGGGAGCGGTGCTTAGCTCTGCAGAGCACCGTACCTTCGTCTTTAGCCTCTCTTCTCATCTACATCTTAGCAAAAAGCTTTTCCACTCTGTCTGGCAAGGAGAAACTCTGCCAGCACAGAAAACATCTCCCATCGTGTTCTAGAGGCTGAACGGAGGTCTGCCGAGTGTTTTGCAAGAAGAGAAGGAAAGTTGTCCAAAACAGCTTGCAATCGAATGTTCATGTGAATAGAAAAGGCAGGAGAGTGGTCAGGTACTGTTTTCTCTCAGTTGGCAAGCTGCGCACACAATCGCAGTGTTGTACAGCTTGTTTCATCACCTTTGCGAAGTTGCCGCTCTCTCCGGCTCCCGGAGACGAAGAAGCTGCTTCTTCGCGCAAAGACGATTCTGCCGCTCACAGTGCTCTGCGGTGTGCGCCTTCTGCCGAAAGAAGTCCGGGAGCGATGCTTAGCTCTGCAGAGTACCATACGTGCTTCTTTAGCCACGCTTCTCGTCTACATCTTAGCAAAAAGCTTTTCCACTCTGTCTGGCAAGGAGAAACTGTGCCAGCACAGAAAACATCTCCCATCGTGTTCTAGAGGCTGCACGGAGGTCTGCAGAGTGTTTTGCAAGAAGAGAAAGAAAGTTGTCCAAAACAGCTTGCAATCGAATGTTCATGAGAATAGAAAAGGCAGGAGAGTGGTCAGGTACTGTTTTCTCTCAGTTGCCAAGCTGCGCACACAATCGCAGTGTTGTACAGCTTGTTTCATCGCCTTTGCCAAGTTGCCGCTCTCTCCGGCTCCCGGAGACGAAGAAGCTGCTTCTTCGCGCAAAGACGATTCTGCCGCTCACAGTGCTCTGCGGTGTGCGCCTTCTGCCGAAAGAGATCCGGGAGCGGTGCTTAGCTCCGCAGAGCACCGTACCTTCGTCTTTAGCCTCTCTTCTCGTCTACATCTTAGCAAAAAGCTTTTCCACTCTGTCTGGCAAGGAGAAACTGTGCCAGCACAAAAAACATCTCCCATCGTGTTCTAGAGGCTGCACGGAGGTCTGCCGAGTGTTTTGCAAGAAGAGAAAGAAAGTTGTCCAAAACAGCTTCCAATCGAATGTTCATGTGAATAGAAATGCAGGAAAGTGGTCAGGTACTGTTTTCTCTCAGTTGGCAAGCTGCGCACACAATCGCAGTGTTGTACAGCTTGTTTCATCACCTTTGCGAAGTTGCCGCTCTCTCCGGCTCCCGGAGACGAAGAAGCTGCTTCTTCGCGCAAAGACGATTCTGCCGCTCACAGTGCTCTGCGGTGTGCGCCTTCTGCCGAAAGAGGTCCGGGAGCGGTGCTTAGCTCTGCAGAGCACCGTACCTTCGTCTTTAGCCTCTCTTCTCGTCTACATCTTAGCAAAAAGCTTTTCCACTCTGTCTGGCAAGGAGAAACTGTGCCAGCACAGAAAACATCTCCCATCGTCTTCTAGAGGCTGCACGGAGGTCTGCCGAGTGTTTTGCAAGAAGAGAAAGAAAGTTGTCCAAAACAGCTTGCAATCGAATGTTCAAGTGAATAGAAAAGGCAGGAGAGTGGTCAGGTACTATTTTCTCTCAGTTGGCAAGCTGCGCACACAATCGCAGTGTTGTACAGCTTATTTCATCACCTTTGCGAAGTTGCCGCTCTCTCCGGCTCCCGGAGACGAAGAAGCTGCTTCTTCGCGCAAAGACGATTCTGCCGCTCACTGTGCTCTGCGGTGTGCGCCTTCTGCCGAAAGAGGTCCGGGAGCGATGCTTAGCTCTGCAGAGTACCATACGTGCTTCTTTAGCCTCGCTTCTCGTCTACATTTTAGCAAAAAGCTTTTCCACTCTGTCTGGCATGAGAAACTGTGCCAGCACACAAAACATCTCCCATCGTGTTCTAGAGGCTGCACGGAGGTCTGCCGAGTGTTTTGCAAGAAGAGAAAGAAAGTTGTCCAAAACAGCTTGCAATCGAATGTTCATGTGAATAGAAAAGGCAGGAGAGTGGTCAGGTACTGTTTTCTCTCAGTTGGCAAGCTGCGCACACAATCGCAGTGTTGTACAGCTTGTTTCATCACCTTTGCGAAGTTGCCGTTCTCTCCGGCTGCCGGAGACGAAGAAGCTGCTTCTTCGCGCAAAGACGATTCTGCCGCTCACAGTGCTCTGCGGTGTGCGCCTTCTGCCGAAAGAGGCACGGGAGCTGTGCTTAGCTCTGCAGAGCACCGTACCTTCGTCTTTAGCCTCTCTTCTCATCTACATCTTAGCAAAAAGCTTTTCCACTCTGTCTGGCAAGGAGAAACTGTGCCAGCACAGAAAACATCTCCCATCGTGTTCTAGAGGCTGCCCGGAGGTCTGCCGAGTGTTTTGCAAGAAGAGAAAGAAAGTTGTCCAAAACAGCTTGCAATCGAATGTTCATGTGAATAGAAAAGGCAGGAGAGTGGTCAGGTATTGTTTTCTCTCACTTGGCAAGCTGCGCACACAATCGCAGTGTTGTACAGCTTGTTTCATCACCTTTGCGAAGTTGCCGCTCTCTCCGGCTGCCGGAGACGAAGAAGCTGCTTCTTCGCGCAAAGACGATTCTGCCGCTCACAGTGCTCTGCGGTGTGCGCCTTCTGCCGAAAGAGGCACGGGAGCTGTGTTCAGCTCTTCAGAGCACCGTACCTTCGTCTTTAGCCTCTCTTCTCGTCTACATCTTAGCAAAAAGCTTTTCCACTCAGTCTGGCAAGGACAAACTGTGCCAGCACAGAAAACATCTCCCATCGTGTTCTAGAAGCTGCACGGAGGTCTGCCGAGTGTTTTGCAAGAAGAGAAAGAAAGTTGTCCAAAACAGCTTGCAATCGATCGTTCATGTGATTAGACAAGGCAGGAGAATTGTCAGGTACTGTTTTCTCTCAGTTGGCAAGCTGCGCACACAATCGCAGTTTTGTACAGCTTGTTTCATCACCTTTGCCAAGTTGCCGCTCTCTCCGGCTCCCGGAGACGAAGAAGCTGCTTCTTCGCGCAAAGACGATTCTGCCGCTCACAGTGCTCTGCGGTGTGCGCCTTCTGCCGAAAGAGGTCCGGGAGCGATGCTTAGCTCTGCAGAGAACCATACGTGCTTCTTTAGCCTCTCTTCTCGTCTACATCTTAGCTAAAAGCTTTTCCACTCTGTCTGGCAAGGAGAAACTGTGCCAGCACAGAAAACATCTCCCATCGTGTTCTAGAGGCTGCACGGAGGTCTGCCGAGTGTTTTGCAAGAAGAGAAAGAAAGTTGTCCAAAACAGCTTGCAATCGAATGTTCATGTGAATAGAAAAAGCAGGAGAGTGGTCAGGTACTGTTTTCTCTCAGTTGGCAAGCTGCGCACACAATCGCAGTTTTGAACAGCTTGTTTCATCACCTTTGCGAGGTTGCTGCTCTCTCCGGCTCCCGGAGACGAAGAAGCTGCTTCTTCGCGCAAAGACGATTCTGCCGCTCACAGTGCTCTGCGGTGTGCGCCTTCTGCCGAAAGAGGTCCGGGAGCGGTGCTTAGCTCCGCAGAGCACCGTACCTTCGTCTTTAGCCTCTCTTCTCGTCTACATCTTAGCAAAAAGCTTTTCCACTCTGTCTGGCAAGGAGAAATTGTGCCAGCACAAAAAACATCTCCCATCGTGTTCTAGAGGCTGCACGGAGGTCTGCCGAGTGTTTTGCAAGAAGAGAAAGAAAGTTGTCCAAAACAGCTTGCAATCGAATGTTCATGTGAATAGAAATGCAGGAAAGTGGTCAGGTACTGTTTTCTCTCAGTTGGCAAGCTGCGCACACAATCGCAGTGTTGTACAGCTTGTTTCATCACCTTTGCGAAGTTGCCGCTCTCTCCGGCTCCCGGAGACGAAGAAGCTGCTTCTTCGCGCAAAGACGATTCTGCCGCTCACAGTGCTCTGCGGTGTGCGCCTTCTGCCGAAAGAGGTCCGGGAGCGGTGCTTAGCTCTGCAGAGCACCGTACCTTCGTCTTTAGCCTCTCTTCTCGTCTACATCTTAGCAAAAAGCTTTTCCACTCTGTCTGGCAAGGAGAAACTGTGCCAGCACAGAAAACATCTCCCATCGTGTTCTAGAGGCTGCACGGAGGTCTGCCGAGTGTTTTGCAAGAAGAGAAAGAAAGTTGTCCAAAACAGCTTGCAATCGAATGTTCAAGTGAATAGAAAAGGCAGGAGAGTGGTCAGGTACTATTTTCTCTCAGTTGGCAAGCTGCGCACACAATCGCAGTGTTGTACAGCTTATTTCATCACCTTTGCGAAGTTGCCGCTCTCTCCGGCTCCCGGAGACGAAGAAGCTGCTTCTTCGCGCAAAGACGATTCTGCCGCTCACTGTGCTCTGCGGTGGTGCGCCTTCTGCCGAAAGAGGTCCGGGAGCGATGCTTAGCTCTGCAGAGTACCATACGTGCTTCTTTAGCCTCGCTTCTCGTCTACATTTTAGCAAAAAGCTTTTCCACTCTGTCTGGCATGAGAAACTGTGCCAGCACACAAAACATCTCCCATCGTGTTCTAGAGGCTGCACGGAGGTCTGCCGAGTGTTTTGCAAGAAGAGAAAGAAAGTTGTCCAAAACAGCTTGCAATCGAATGTTCATGTGAATAGAAAAGGCAGGAGAGTGGTCAGGTACTGTTTTCTCTCAGTTGGCAAGCTGCGCACACAATCGCAGTGTTGTACAGCTTGTTTCATCACCTTTGCGAAGTTGCCGTTCTCTCCGGCTGCCGGAGACGAAGAAGCTGCTTCTTCGCGCAAAGACGATTCTGCCGCTCACAGTGCTCTGCGGTGTGCGCCTTCTGCCGAAAGAGGCACGGGAGCTGTGCTTAGCTCTGCAGAGCACCGTACCTTCGTCTTTAGCCTCTCTTCTCATCTACATCTTAGCAAAAAGCTTTTCCACTCTGTCTGGCAAGGAGAAACTGTGCCAGCACAGAAAACATCTCCCATCGTGTTCTAGAGGCTGCACAGAGGTCTGCCGAGTGTTTTGCAAGAAGAGAAAGAAAGTTGTCCAAAACAGCTTGCAATCGAATGTTCATGTGAATAGAAAAGGCAGGAGAGTGGTCAGGTACTGTTTTCTCTCACTTGGCAAGCTGCGCACACAATCGCAGTGTTGTACAGCTTGTTTCATCACCTTTGCGAAGCTGCCGCTCTCTCCGGCTCCCGGCGACGAAGAAGCTGCTTCTTCGCGCAAAGACGATTCTGCCGCTCACAGTGCTCTGCGGTGTGCGCCTTCTGCCGAAAGAGGCACGGGAGCTGTGTTCAGCTCTTCAGAGCACCGTACCTTCGTCTTTAGCCTCTCTTCTCGTCTACATCTTAGCAAAAAGCTTTTCCACTCTGTCTGGCAAGGAGAAACTGTGCCAGCACAGAAAACACCTCCCATCGTCTTCTAGAGGCTGAACGGAGGTCTGCCGAGTGTTTTGCAAGAAGAGAAAGAAAGTTGTCCAAAACAGCTTGCAATCGATAGTTCATGTGAATAGAAAAGGCAGGAGAGTTGTCAGGTACTGTTTTCTCTCAGTTGGCAAGCTGCGCACACAATCGCAGTGTTGTACAGCTTGTTTCATCACCTTTGCCAAGTTGCCGCTCTCTCCGGCTCCCGGAGACGAAGAAGCTGCTTCTTCGCGCAAAGACGATTCTGCCGCTCACAGTGCTCTGCGGTGTGCGCCTTCTGCCGAAAGAGGTCCGGGAGCGATGCTTAGCTCTGCAGAGAACCATAGGTGCTTCTTTAGCCTCTCTTCTCGTCTACATCTTAGCTAAAAGCTTTTCCACTCTGTCTGGCAAGGAGAAACTGTGCCAGCACAGAAAACATCTCCCATCGTGTTCTAGAGGCTGCACGGAGGTCTGCCGAGTGTTTTGCAAGAAGAGAAAGAAAGTTGTCCAAAACAGCTTGCAATCGAATGTTCATGTGAATAGAAAAAGCAGGAGAGTGGTCAGGTACTGTTTTCTCTCAGTTGGCAAGCTGCGCACACAATCGCAGTTTTGAACAACTTGTTTCATCACCTTTGCGAGGTTGCTGCTCTCTCCGGCTCCCGGAGACGAAGAAGCTGCTTCTTCGCGCAAAGACGATTCTGCCGCTCACAGTGCTCTGCGGTGTGCGCCTTCTGCCGAAAGAGGTACGGGAGCGGTGCTTAGCTTTGCAGAGCACCGTACCTTCGTCTTTAGCCTCTCTTCTCGTCTACATCTTAGCAAAAAGCTTTTCCACTCTGTCTGGCAAGGAGAAACTCTGCCAGCACAGAAAACATCTCCCATCGTGTTCTAGAGGCTGCACAGAGTTCTGCCGAGTGTTTTGCAAGAAGAGAAAGAAAGTTGTCCAAAACAGCTTGCAATCGAATGTTCATGTGAATAGAAAAGGCAGGAGAGTGGTCAGGTACTGTTTTCTCTCAGTTGGCAAGCTGCGCACACAATCGCAGTGTTGTACAGCTTGTTTCATAACCTTTGCGAAGTTGCCGCTCTCTCCGGCTGCCGGAGACGAAGAAGCTGCTTCTTCGCGCAAAGACGATTCTGCCGCTCACAGTGCTCTGCGGTGTGCGCCTTCTGCCGAAAGAGGCACGGGAGCTGTGTTCAGCTCTTCAGAGCACCGTACCTTCGTCTTTAGCCTCTCTTCTCGTCTACATCTTAGCAAAAAGCTTTTCCACTCAGTCTGGCAAGGACAAACTGTGCCAGCACAGAAAACATCTCCCATCGTGTTCTAGAAGCTGCACGGAGGTCTGCCGAGTGTTTTGCAAGAAGAGAAAGAAAGTTGTCCAAAACAGCTTGCAATCGAATGTTCATGTGAATAGAAATGCAGGAAAGTGGTCAGGTACTGTTTTCTCTCAGTTGGCAAGCTGCGCACACAATCGCAGTGTTGTACAGCTTGTTTCATCACCTTTGCGAAGTTGCCGCTCTCTCCGGCTCCCGGAGACGAAGAAGCTGCTTCTTCGCGCAAAGACGATTCTGCCGCTCACAGTGCTCTGCGGTGTGCGCCTTCTGCCGAAAGAGGTCCGGGAGCGGTGCTTAGCTCTGCAGAGCACCGTACCTTCGTCTTTAGCCTCTCTTCTCGTCTACATCTTAGCAAAAAGCTTTTCCACTCTGTCTGGCAAGGAGAAACTGTGCCAGCACAGAAAACATCTCCCATCGTGTTCTAGAGGCTGCACGGAGGTCTGCCGAGTGTTTTGCAAGAAGAGAAAGAAAGTTGTCCAAAACAGCTTGCAATCGAATGTTCAAGTGAATAGAAAAGGCAGGAGAGTGGTCAGGTACTATTTTCTCTCAGTTGGCAAGCTGCGCACACAATCGCAGTGTTGTACAGCTTATTTCATCACCTTTGCCAAGTTGCCACTCTCTCCGGCTCCCGGAGACGAAGAAGCTGCTTCTTCGCGCAAAGACGATTCTGCCGCTCACTGTGCTCTGCGGTGTGCGCCTTCTGCCGAAAGAGGTCCGGGAGCGATGCTTAGCTCTGCAGAGTACCATACGTGCTTCTTTAGCCTCGCTTCTCGTCTACATTTTAGCAAAAAGCTTTTCCACTCTGTCTGGCATGAGAAACTGTGCCAGCACACAATACATCTCCCATCGTGTTCTAGAGGCTGCACGGAGGTCTGCCGAGTGTTTTGCAAGAAGAGAAAGAAAGTTGTCCAAAACAGCTTGCAATCGAATGTTCATGTGAATAGAAAAGGCAGGAGAGTGGTCAGGTACTGTTTTCTCTCAGTTGGCAAGCTGCGCACACAATCGCAGTGTTGTACAGCTTGTTTCATCACCTTTGCGAAGTTGCCGTTCTCTCCGGCTGCCGGAGACGAAGAAGCTGCTTCTTCGCGCAAAGACGATTCTGCCGCTCACAGTGCTCTGCGGTGTGCGCCTTCTGCCGAAAGAGGCACGGGAGCTGTGCTTAGCTCTGCAGAGCACCGTACCTTCGTCTTTAGCCTCTCTTCTCATCTACATCTTAGCAAAAAGCTTTTCCACTCTGTCTGGCAAGGAGAAACTGTGCCAGCACAGAAAACATCTCCCATCGTGTTCTAGAGGCTGCCCGGAGGTCTGCCGAGTGTTTTGCAAGAAGAGAAAGAAAGTTGTCCAAAACAGCTTGCAATCGAATGTTCATGTGAATAGAAAAGGCAGGAGAGTGGTCAGGTACTGTTTTCTCTCAGTTGGCAAGCTGCGCACACAATCGCAGTGTTGTACAGCTTGTTTCATCACCTTTGCGAAGTTGCCGCTCTCTCCGGCTGCCGGAGACGAAGAAGCTGCTTCTTCGCGCAAAGACGATTCTGCCGCTCACAGTGCTCTGCGGTGTGCGCCTTCTGCCGAAAGAGGCACGGGAGCTGTGTTCAGCTCTTCAGAGCACCGTACCTTCGTCTTTAGCCTCTCTTCTCGTCTACATCTTAGCAAAAAGCTTTTCCACTCAGTCTGGCAAGGACAAACTGTGCCAGCACAGAAAACATCTCCCATCGTGTTCTAGAAGCTGCACGGAGGTCTGCCGAGTGTTTTGCAAGAAGAGAAAGAAAGTTGTCCAAAACAGCTTGCAATCGATCGTTCATGTGATTAGACAAGGCAGGAGAGTTGTCAGGTACTGTTTTCTCTCAGTTGGCAAGCTGCGCACACAATCGCAGTTTTGTACAGCTTGTTTCATCACCTTTGCCAAGTTGCCGCTCTCTCCGGCTCCCGGAGACGAAGAAGCTGCTTCTTCGCGCAAAGACGATTCTGCCGCTCACAGTGCTCTGCGGTGTGCGCCTTCTGCCGAAAGAGGTCCGGGAGCGATGCTTAGCTCTGCAGAGAACCATACGTGCTTCTTTAGCCTCTCTTCTCGTCTACATCTTAGCTAAAAGCTTTTCCACTCTGTCTGGCAAGGAGAAACTGTGCCAGCACAGAAAACATCTCCCATCGTGTTCTAGAGGCTGCACGGAGGTCTGCCGAGTGTTTTGCAAGAAGAGAAAGAAAGTTGTCCAAAACAGCTTGCAATCGAATGTTCATGTGAATAGAAAAAGCAGGAGAGTGGTCAGGTACTGTTTTCTCTCAGTTGGCAAGCTGCGCACACAATCGCAGTTTTGAACAGCTTGTTTCATCACCTTTGCGAGGTTGCTGCTCTCTCCGGCTCCCGGAGACGAAGAAGCTGCTTCTTCGCGCAAAGACGATTCTGCCGCTCACAGTGCTCTGCGGTGTGCGCCTTCTGCCGAAAGAGGTACGGGAGCGGTGCTTAGCTTTGCAGAGCACCGTACCTTCGTCTTTAGCCTCTCTTCTCGTCTACATCTTAGCAAAAAGCTTTTCCACTCTGTCTGGCAAGGAGAAACTCTGCCAGCACAGAAAACATCTCCCATCGTGTTCTAGAGGCTGCACAGAGGTCTGCCGAGTGTTTTGCAAGAAGAGAAAGAAAGTTGTCCAAAACAGCTTGCAATCGAATGTTCATGTGAATAGAAAAGGCAGGAGAGTGGTCAGGTACTGTTTTCTCTCACTTGGCATGCTGCGCACACAATCGCAGTGTTGTACAGCTTGTTTCATCACCTTTGCGAAGCTGCCGCTCTCTCCGGCTCCCGGCGACGAATAAGCTGCTTCTTCGCGCAAAGACGATTCTGCCGCTCACAGTGCTCTGCGGTGTGCGCCTTCTGCCGAAAGAAGTCCGGGAGCGATGCTTAGCTCTGCAGAGTACCATACGTGCTTCTTTAGCCTCGCTTCTCGTCTACATCTTAGCAAAAAGCTTTTCCACTCTGTCTGGCAAGGAGAAACTGTGCCAGCACAGAAAACACCTCCCATCGTCTTCTAGAGGCTGAACGGAGGACGGCCGAGTGTTTTGCAAGAAGAGAAAGAAAGTTGTCCAAAACAGCTTGCAATCGAATGTTCATGTGAATAGAAAAGGCAGGAGAGTGGTCAGGTACTGTTTTCTCTCAGTTGGCAAGCTGCGCACACAATCGCAGTGTTGTACAGCTTGTTTCATCCGCTTTGCGAAGCTGCCGCTCTCTCCGGCTCCCGGAGACGAAGAAGCTGCTTCTTCGCGCAAAGACGATTCTGCCGCTCACAGTGCTCTGCGGTGTGCGCCTTCTGCCGAAAGAGGTCCGGAAGCGGTGCTTAGCTCTGCAGAGCACCGTACCTTCGTCTTTAGCCTCTCTTCTCGTCTACATCTTAGCAAAAAGCTTTTCCACTCTGTCTGGCAAGGAGAAACTGTGCCAGCACAGAAAACATCTCCCATCGTGTTCTAGAAGCTGCACGGAGGTCTGCCGAGTGTTTTGCAAGAAGAGAAAGAAAGTTGTCCAAAACAGCTTGCAATCGATCGTTCATGTGATTAGACAAGGCAGGAGAGTTGTCAGGTACTGTTTTCTCTCACTTGGCAAGCTGCGCACACAATCGCAGTTTTGTACAGCTTGTTTCATCACCTTTGCCAAGTTGCCGCTCTCTCCGGCTCCCGGAGACGAAGAAGCTGCTTCTTCGCGCAAAGACGATTCTGCCGCTCACAGTGCTCTGCGGTGTGCGCCTTCTGCCGAAAGAGGTCCGGGAGCGATGCTTAGCTCTGCAGAGTACCATACGTGCTTCTTTAGCCTCGCTTCTCGTCTACATCTTAGCTAAAAGCTTTTCCACTCTGTCTGGCAAGGAGAAACTGTGCCAGCACAGAAAACATCTCCCATCGTGTTCTAGAGGCTGCACGGAGGTCTGCCGAGTGTTTTGCAAGAAGAGAAAGAAAGTTGTCCAAAACAGCTTGCAATCGAATGTTCATGTGAATAGAAAAGGCAGGAGAGTGGTCAGGTACTGTTTTCTCTCACTTGGCAAGCTGCGCACACAATCGCAGTTTTGAACAGCTTGTTTCATCACCTTTGCGAGGTTGCTGCTCTCTCCGGCTCCCGGAGACGAAGAAGCTGCTTCTTCGCGCAAAGACGATTCTGCCGCTCACAGTGCTTGCGGTGTGCGCCTTCTGCCGAAAGAGGTACGGGAGCGGTGCTTAGCTTTGCAGAGCACCGTACCTTCGTCTTTAGCCTCTCTTCTCGTCTACATCTTAGCGAAAAGCTTTTCCACTCTGTCTGGCAAGGAGAAACTGTGCCTGCACAAAAAACATCTCCCATCGTGTTCTAGAGGCTGCACGGAGGTCTGCCGAGTGTTTTGCAAGAAGAGAAAGAAAGTTGTCCAAAACAGCTTCCAATCGAATGTTCATGTGAATAGAAAGGCAGGAGAGTGGTCAGGTACTGTTTTCTCTCAGTTGGCAAGCTGCGCACACAATCGCAGTGTTGTACAGCTTGTTTCATAACCTTTGCGAAGTTGCCGCTCTCTCCGGCTCCCGGAGACGAAGAAGCTGCTTCTTCGCGCAAAGACGATTCTGCCGATCACTGTGCTCTGCGGTGTGTGTCTTCTTCCGAAAGAGGTCCGGGAGCGGTGCTTAGCTCTGCAGAGCACCGTACCTTCGTCTTTAGCCTCTCTTCTCGTCTACATCTTAGCGAAAAGCTTTTCCACTCTGTCTGGCAAGGAGAAACTGTGCCTGCACAAAAAACATCTCCCATCGTGTTCTAGAGGCTGCACGGAGGTCTGCCGAGTGTTTTGCAAGAAGAGAAAGAAAGTTGTCCAAAACAGCTTACAATCGAATGTTCATGTCATTACAAAA
Organism: Melozone crissalis; assembly: GCF_028551555.1. Lineage (NCBI taxonomy): Eukaryota > Metazoa > Chordata > Aves > Passeriformes > Passerellidae > Melozone > Melozone crissalis. Next base: position 270,851 of record NW_026535958.1, read on the forward strand.
GGCAGGAGAGTGGTCAGGTACTGTTTTCTCTCAGTTGGCAAGCTGCGCACACAATCGCAGTGTTGTACAGCTTGTTTCATCACCTTTGCGAAGCTGCCGCTCTCTCCGGCTGCCGGAGACGAAGAAGCTGCTTCTTCGCGCAAAGACGATTCTGCCGCTCACAGTGCTCTGCGGTGTGCGCCTTCTGCCGAAAGAGGTCCGGGAGCGGTGCTTAGCTCTGCAGAGCACCGTACCTTCGTCTTTAGCCTCTCTTCTCGTCTGCATCTCAGCAAAAAGCTTTTCCACTCTGTCTGGCAGGGAGAAACTTTGCCAGCACAAAAAACATCTCCCATCGTGTTCTAGAAGCTGCACGGAGGTCTGCCGAGTGTTTTGCAAGAAGAGAAAGAAAGTTGTCCAAAACAGCTTGCAATCGAATGTTCATGTGAATAGAAAGGCAGGAGAGTGGTCAGGTACTGTTGTCTCTCAGTTGGCAAGCTGCGCACACAATCGCAGCGTTGTACAGCTTGTTTCATCACCTTTGCGAAGTTGCCGCTCTCTCCGGCTGCCGGAGACGAAGAAGCTGCTTCTTCGCGCAAAGACGATTCTGCCGCTCACTGTGCTCTGCGGTGTACGCCTTCTGCCGAAAGAGGTCCGGGAGCGATGCTTAGCTCTGCAGAGTACCATACGTGCTTCTTTAGCCTCTCTTCTCGTCTACATCTTAGCTAAAAGCTTTTCCACTCTGTCTGGCAAGGAGAAACTGTGCCAGCACAGAAAACATCTCCCATCGTGTTCTAGAGGCTGCACGGAGGTCTGCCGAGTGTTTTGCAAGAAGAGAAAGAAAGTTGTCCAAAACAGCTTGCAATCGAATGTTCATGTGAATAGAAAAGGCAGGAGAGTGGTCAGGTACTGTTTTCTCTCAGTTGGCAAGCTGCGCACACAATCGCAGTGTTGTACAGCTTGTTTCATCACCTTTGCGAAGTTGCCGCTCTCTCCGGCTCCCGGAGACGAAGAAGCTGCTTCTTCGCGCAAAGACGATTCTGCCGCTCACAGTGCTCTGCGGTGTGCGCCTTCTGCCGAAAGAGGTCCGGGAGCGGTGCTTAGCTCTGCAGAGCACCGTACCTTCGTCTTTAGCCTCTCTTCTCATCTACATCTTAGCAAAAAGCTTTCCCACTCTGTCTGGCAAGGAGAAACTGTGCCAGCACAGAAAACATCTCCCATCGTGTTCTAGAGGCTGCACGGAGGTCTGCCGAGTGTTTTGCAAGAAGAGAAGGAAAGTTGTCCAAAACAGCGTGCAATCGAATGTTCATGTGAATAGAAAAGGCAGGAGAGTGGTCAGGTACTGTTTTCTCTCACTTGGCAAGCTGCGCACACAATCGCAGTGTTGTACAGCTTGTTTCATCACCTTTGCGAAGCTGCAGCTCTCTCCGGCTGCCGGAGACGAAGAAGCTGCTTCTTCGCGCAAAGACGATTCTGCCGCTCACAGTGCTCTGCGGTGTGCGCCTTCTGCCGAAAGACGCACGGGAGCGGTGCTTAGCTCTGCAGAGCACCGTACCTTCGTCTTTAGCCTCTCTTCTCGTCTACATCTTAGCAAAAAGCTTTTCCACTCTGTCTGGCAAGGAGAAACTGTGCCAGCACAAAAAACATCTCCCATCGTGTTCTAGAGGCTGCACGGAGGTCTGCCGAGAGTTTTGCAAGAAGAGAAAGAAAGTTATCCAAAACAGCTTACAATCGAATGTTCATGTGGTTACAAAAGGCAGGAGAGTGGTCAGGTACTGTTTTCTCTCAGTTGGCAAGCTGCGCACACAATCGCAGTGTTGTACAGCTTGTTTCATCACCTTTGCGAAGTTGCCGCTCTCTCCGGCTCCCGGAGACGAAGAAGCTGCTTCTTCGCGCAAAGACGATTCTGCCGCTCACAGTGCTCTGCGGTGTGCGCCTTCTGCCGAAAGAGGTCCGGGAGCGGTGCGTAGCTCTGCAGAGCACCGTACCTTCGTCTTTAGCCTCTCTTCTCATCTACATCTTAGCAAAAAGCTTTTCCACTCTGTCTGGCAAGGAGAAACTGTGCCAGCACAGAAAACATCTCCCATCGTGTTCTAGAGGCTGCACGGAGGTCTGCCGAGTGTTTTGCAAGAAGAGAAAGAAAGTTGTCCAAAACAGCTTGCAATCGAATGTTCATGTGAATAGAAAAGGCAGGAGAGTGGTCAGGTACTGTTTTCTCTCAGTTGGCAAGCTGCGCACACAATCGCAGTGTTGTACAGCTTGTTTCATCACCTTTGCGAAGTTGCCGCTCTCTCCGGCTCCCGGAGACGAAGAAGCTGCTTCTTCGCGCAAAGACGATTCTGCCGCTCACAGTGCTCTGCGGTGTGCGCCTTCTGCCGAAAGACGTCCGGGAGCGGTGCTTAGCTCTGCAGAGCACCGTACCTTCGTCTTTAGCCTCTCTTCTCGTCTACATCTTAGCAAAAAGCTTTTCCACTCTGTCTGGCAAGGAGAAACTGTGCCAGCACAAAAAACATCTCCCATCGTGTTCTAGAGGCTGCACGGAGGTCTGCCGAGTGTTTTGCAAGAAGAGAAAGAAAGTTGTCCAAAACAGCTTGCAATCGAATGTTCATGTGAATAGAAATGCAGGAAAGGGGTCAGGTACTGTTTTCTCTCAGTTGGCAAGCTGCGCACACAATCGCAGTGTTGTACAGCTTGTTTCATCACCTTTGCGAAGTTGCCGCTCTCTCCGGCTCCCGGAGACGAAGAAGCTGCTTCTTCGCGCAAAGACGATTCTGCCGCTCACAGTGCTCTGCGGTGTGCGCCTTCTGCCGAAAGAGGTCCGGGAGCGGTGCTTAGCTCTGCAGAGCACCGTACCTTCGTCTTTAGCCTCTCTTCTCGTCTACATCTTAGCAAAAAGCTTTTCCACTCTGTCTGGCAAGGAGAAACTGTGCCAGCACAGAAAACATCTCCCATCGTCTTCTAGAGGCTGCACGGAGGTCTGCCGAGTGTTTTGCAAGAAGAGAAAGAAAGTTGTCCAAAACAGCTTGCAATCGAATGTTCAAGTGAATAGAAAAGGCAGGAGAGTGGTCAGGTACTATTTTCTCTCAGTTGGCAAGCTGCGCACACAATCGCAGTGTTGTACAGCTTATTTCATCACCTTTGCGAAGTTGCCGCTCTCTCCGGCTGCCGGAGACGAAGAAGCTGCTTCTTCGCGCAAAGACGATTCTGCCGCTCACTGTGCTCTGCGGTGTGCGCCTTCTGCCGAAAGAGGTCCGGGAGCGATGCTTAGCTCTGCAGAGTACCATACGTGCTTCTTTAGCCTCGCTTCTCGTCTACATTTTAGCAAAAAGCTTTTCCACTCTGTCTGGCATGAGAAACTGTGCCAGCACACAAAACATCTCCCATCGTGTTCTAGAGGCTGCACGGAGGTCTGCCGAGTGTTTTGCAAGAAGAGAAAGAAAGTTGTCCAAAACAGCTTGCAATCGAATGTTCATGTGAATAGAAAAGGCAGGAGAGTGGTCAGGTACTGTTTTCTCTCAGTTGGCAAGCTGCGCACACAATCGCAGTGTTGTACAGCTTGTTTCATCACCTTTGCGAAGTTGCCGTTCTCTCCGGCTGCCGGAGACGAAGAAGCTGCTTCTTCGCGCAAAGACGATTCTGCCGCTCACAGTGCTCTGCGGTGTGCGCCTTCTGCCGAAAGAGGCACGGGAGCTGTGCTTAGCTCTGCAGAGCACCGTACCTTCGTCTTTAGCCTCTCTTCTCATCTACATCTTAGCAAAAAGCTTTTCCACTCTGTCTGGCAAGGAGAAACTGTGCCAGCACAGAAAACATCTCCCATCGTGTTCTAGAGGCTGCCCGGAGGTCTGCCGAGTGTTTTGCAAGAAGAGAAAGAAAGTTGTCCAAAACAGCTTGCAATCGAATGTTCATGTGAATAGAAAAGGCAGGAGAGTGGTCAGGTACTGTTTTCTCTCAGTTGGCAAGCTGCGCACACAATCGCAGTGTTGTACAGCTTGTTTCATCACCTTTGCGAAGTTGCCGCTCTCTCCGGCTGCCGGAGACGAAGAAGCTGCTTCTTCGCGCAAAGACGATTCTGCCGCTCACAGTGCTCTGCGGTGTGCGCCTTCTGCCGAAAGAGGCACGGGAGCTGTGTTCAGCTCTTCAGAGCACCGTACCTTCGTCTTTAGCCTCTCTTCTCGTCTACATCTTAGCAAAAAGCTTTTCCACTCAGTCTGGCAAGGACAAACTGTGCCAGCACAGAAAACATCTCCCATCGTGTTCTAGAAGCTGCACGGAGGTCTGCCGAGTGTTTTGCAAGAAGAGAAAGAAAGTTGTCCAAAACAGCTTGCAATCGATCGTTCATGTGATTAGACAAGGCAGGAGAGTTGTCAGGTACTGTTTTCTCTCAGTTGGCAAGCTGCGCACACAATCGCAGTTTTGTACAGCTTGTTTCATCACCTTTGCCAAGTTGCCGCTCTCTCCGGCTCCCGGAGACGAAGAAGCTGCTTCTTCGCGCAAAGACGATTCTGCCGCTCACAGTGCTCTGCGGTGTGCGCCTTCTGCCGAAAGAGGTCCGGGAGCGATGCTTAGCTCTGCAGAGAACCATACGTGCTTCTTTAGCCTCTCTTCTCGTCTACATCTTAGCTAAAAGCTTTTCCACTCTGTCTGGCAAGGAGAAACTGTGCCAGCACAGAAAACATCTCCCATCGTGTTCTAGAGGCTGCACGGAGGTCTGCCGAGTGTTTTGCAAGAAGAGAAAGAAAGTTGTCCAAAACAGCTTGCAATCGAATGTTCATGTGAATAGAAATGCAGGAAAGTGGTCAGGTACTGTTTTCTCTCAGTTGGCAAGCTGCGCACACAATCGCAGTTTTGTACAGCTTGTTTCATCACCTTTGCCAAGTTGCCGCTCTCTCCGGCTCCCGGAGACGAAGAAGCTGCTTCTTCGCGCAAAGACGATTCTGCCGCTCACAGTGCTCTGCGGTGTGCGCCTTCTGCCGAAAGAGGTCCGGGAGCGATGCTTAGCTCTGCAGAGAACCATACGTGCTTCTTTAGCCTCTCTTCTCGTCTACATCTTAGCTAAAAGCTTTTCCACTCTGTCTGGCAAGGAGAAACTGTGCCAGCACAGAAAACATCTCCCATCGTGTTCTAGAGGCTGCACGGAGGTCTGCCGAGTGTTTTGCAAGAAGAGAAAGAAAGTTGTCCAAAACAGCTTGCAATCGAATGTTCATGTGAATAGAAAAAGCAGGAGAGTGGTCAGGTACTGTTTTCTCTCAGTTGGCAAGCTGCGCACACAATCGCAGTTTTGAACAGCTTGTTTCATCACCTTTGCGAGGTTGCTGCTCTCTCCGGCTCCCGGAGACGAAGAAGCTGCTTCTTCGCGCAAAGACGATTCTGCCGCTCACAGTGCTCTGCGGTGTGCGCCTTCTGCCGAAAGAGGTCCGGGAGCGGTGCTTAGCTCCGCAGAGCACCGTACCTTCGTCTTTAGCCTCTCTTCTCGTCTACATCTTAGCAAAAAGCTTTTCCACTCTGTCTGGCAAGGAGAAACTGTGCCAGCAAAAAAAACATCTCCCATCGTGTTCTAGAGGCTGCACGGAGGTCTGCCGAGTGTTTTGCAAGAAGAGAAAGAAAGTTGTCCAAAACAGCTTGCAATCGAATGTTCATGTGAATAGAAATGCAGGAAAGTGGTCAGGTACTGTTTTCTCTCAGTTGGCAAGCTGCGCACACAATCGCAGTGTTGTACAGCTTGTTTCATCACCTTTGCGAAGTTGCCGCTCTCTCCGGCTCCCGGAGACGAAGAAGCTGCTTCTTCGCGCAAAGACGATTCTGCCGCTCACAGTGCTCTGCGGTGTGCGCCTTCTGCCGAAAGAGGTCCGGGAGCGGTGCTTAGCTCTGCAGAGCACCGTACCTTCGTCTTTAGCCTCTCTTCTCGTCTACATCTTAGCAAAAAGCTTTTCCACTCTGTCTGGCAAGGAGAAACTGTGCCAGCACAGAAAACATCTCCCATCGTCTTCTAGAGGCTGCACGGAGGTCTGCCGAGTGTTTTGCAAGAAGAGAAAGAAAGTTGTCCAAAACAGCTTGCAATCGAATGTTCAAGTGAATAGAAAAGGCAGGAGAGTGGTCAGGTACTATTTTCTCTCAGTTGGCAAGCTGCGCACACAATCGCAGTGTTGTACAGCTTATTTCATCACCTTTGCGAAGTTGCCGCTCTCTCCGGCTCCCGGAGACGAAGAAGCTGCTTCTTCGCGCAAAGACGATTCTGCCGCTCACTGTGCTCTGCGGTGTGCGCCTTCTGCCGAAAGAGGTCCGGGAGCGATGCTTAGCTCTGCAGAGTACCATACGTGCTTCTTTAGCCTCGCTTCTCGTCTACATTTTAGCAAAAAGCTTTTCCACTCTGTCTGGCATGAGAAACTGTGCCAGCACACAAAACATCTCCCATCGTGTTCTAGAGGCTGCACGGAGGTCTGCCGAGTGTTTTGCAAGAAGAGAAAGAAAGTTGTCCAAAACAGCTTGCAATCGAATGTTCATGTGAATAGAAAAGGCAGGAGAGTGGTCAGGTACTGTTTTCTCTCAGTTGGCAAGCTGCGCACACAATCGCAGTGTTGTACAGCTTGTTTCATCCGCTTTGCGAAGCTGCCGCTCTCTCCGGCTCCCGGAGACGAAGAAGCTGCTTCTTCGCGCAAAGACGATTCTGCCGCTCACAGTGCTCTGCGGTGTGCGCCTTCTGCCGAAAGAGGTCCGGGAGCGATGCTTAGCTCTGCAGAGTACCATACGTGCTTCTTTAGCCTCTCTTCTCGTCTACATCTTAGCAAAAAGCTTTTCCACTCTGTCTGGCAAGGAGAAACTGTGCCAGCACAGAAAACATCTCCCATCGTGTTCTAGAGGCTGCACGGAGGTCTGCCGAGTGTTTTGCAAGAAGAGAAAGAAAGTTGTCCAAAACAGCTTGCAATCGAATGTTCATGTGAATAGAAAAGGCAGGAGAGTGGTCAGGTACTGTTTTCTCTCACTTGGCAAGCTGCGCACACAATCGCAGTTTTGAACAGCTTGTTTCATCACCTTTGCGAGGTTGCTGCTCTCTCCGGCTCCCGGAGACGAAGAAGCTGCTTCTTCGCGCAAAGACGATTCTGCCGCTCACAGTGCTCTGCGGTGTGCGCCTTCTGCCGAAAGAGGTACGGGAGCGGTGCTTAGCTTTGCAGAGCACCGTACCTTCGTCTTTAGCCTCTCTTCTCGTCTACATCTTAGCGAAAAGCTTTTCCACTCTGTCTGGCAAGGAGAAACTGTGCCTGCACAAAAAACATCTCCCATCGTGTTCTAGAGGCTGCACGGAGGTCTGCCGAGTGTTTTGCAAGAAGAGAAAGAAAGTTGTCCAAAACAGCTTCCAATCGAATGTTCATGTGAATAGAAAGGCAGGAGAGTGGTCAGGTACTGTTTTCTCTCAGTTGGCAAGCTGCGCACACAATCGCAGTGTTGTACAGCTTGTTTCATAACCTTTGCCAAGTTGCCGCTCTCTCCGGCTCCCGGAGACGAAGAAGCTGCTTCTTCGCGCAAAGACGATTCTGCCGATCACTGTGCTCTGCGGTGTGTGTCTTCTTCCGAAAGAGGTCCGGGAGCGGTGCTTAGCTCTGCAGAGCACCGTACCTTCGTCTTTAGCCTCTCTTCTCGTCTACATCTTAGCGAAAAGCTTTTCCACTCTGTCTGGCAAGGAGAAACTGTGCCTGCACAAAAAACATCTCCCATCTTGTTCTAGAGGCTGCACGGAGGTCTGCCGAGTGTTTTGCAAGAAGAGAAAGAAAGTTGTCCAAAACAGCTTACAATCGAATGTTCATGTCATTACAAAAGCCAGGAGAGTGGTCAGGTACTGTTTTCTCTCAGTTGGCAAGCTGCGCACACAATCGCAGTGTTGTACAGCTTGTTTCATCACCTTTGCGAAGCTGCCGCTCTCTCCGGCTCCCGGAGACGAAGAAGCTGCTTCTTCGCGCAAAGACGATTCTGCCGCTCACAGTGCTCTGCGGTGTGCGCCTTCTGCCGAAAAACGCACGGGAGCGGTGCTTAGCTCTGCAGAGCACCGTACCTTCGTCTTTAGCCTCTCTTCTCGTCTACATCTTAGCAAAAAGCTTTTCCACTCTGTCTGGCAAGGAGAAACTGTGCCAGCACAAAAAATATCTCCCATCGTGTTCTAGAGGCTGCACGGAAGTCTGCCGAGTGTTTTGCAAGAAGAGAAAGAAAGTTGTCCAAAACAGCTTGCAATCGAATGTTCATGTCATTACAAAAGGCAGGAGAGTGGTCAGGTACTGTTTTCTCTCAGTTGGCAAGCTGCGCACACAATCGCAGTGTTGTACAGCTTGTTTCATCACCTTTGCGAAGTTGCCGTTCTCTCCGGCTGCCGGAGACGAAGAAGCTGCTTCTTCGCGCAAAGACGATTCTGCCGCTCACAGTGCTCTGCGGTGTGCGCCTTCTGCCGAAAGAGGCACGGGAGCTGTGCTTAGCTCTGCAGAGCACCGTACCTTCGTCTTTAGCCTCTCTTCTCATCTACATCTTAGCAAAAAGCTTTTCCACTCTGTCTGGCAAGGAGAAACTGTGCCAGCACAGAAAACATCTCCCATCGTGTTCTAGAGGCTGCCCGGAGGTCTGCCGAGTGTTTTGCAAGAAGAGAAAGAAAGTTGTCCAAAACAGCTTGCAATCGAATGTTCATGTGAATAGAAAAGGCAGGAGAGTGGTCAGGTACTGTTTTCTCTCAGTTGGCAAGCTGCGCACACAATCGCAGTGTTGTACAGCTTGTTTCATCACCTTTGCGAAGTTGCCGCTCTCTCCGGCTGCCGGAGACGAAGAAGCTGCTTCTTCGCGCAAAGACGATTCTGCCGCTCACAGTGCTCTGCGGTGTGCGCCTTCTGCCGAAAGAGGCACGGGAGCTGTGTTCAGCTCTTCAGAGCACCGTACCTTCGTCTTTAGCCTCTCTTCTCGTCTACATCTTAGCAAAAAGCTTTTCCACTCAGTCTGGCAAGGACAAACTGTGCCAGCACAGAAAACATCTCCCATCGTGTTCTAGAAGCTGCACGGAGGTCTGCCGAGTGTTTTGCAAGAAGAGAAAGAAAGTTGTCCAAAACAGCTTGCAATCGATCGTTCATGTGATTAGACAAGGCAGGAGAGTTGTCAGGTACTGTTTTCTCTCAGTTGGCAAGCTGCGCACACAATCGCAGTTTTGTACAGCTTGTTTCATCACCTTTGCCAAGTTGCCGCTCTCTCCGGCTCCCGGAGACGAAGAAGCTGCTTCTTCGCGCAAAGACGATTCTGCCGCTCACAGTGCTCTGCGGTGTGCGCCTTCTGCCGAAAGAGGTCCGGGAGCGATGCTTAGCTCTGCAGAGAACCATACGTGCTTCTTTAGCCTCTCTTCTCGTCTACATCTTAGCTAAAAGCTTTTCCACTCTGTCTGGCAAGGAGAAACTGTGCCAGCACAGAAAACATCTCCCATCGTGTTCTAGAGGCTGCACGGAGGTCTGCCGAGTGTTTTGCAAGAAGAGAAAGAAAGTTGTCCAAAACAGCTTGCAATCGAATGTTCATGTGAATAGAAATGCAGGAAAGTGGTCAGGTACTGTTTTCTCTCAGTTGGCAAGCTGCGCACACAATCGCAGTTTTGTACAGCTTGTTTCATCACCTTTGCCAAGTTGCCGCTCTCTCCGGCTCCCGGAGACGAAGAAGCTGCTTCTTCGCGCAAAGACGATTCTGCCGCTCACAGTGCTCTGCGGTGTGCGCCTTCTGCCGAAAGAGGTCCGGGAGCGATGCTTAGCTCTGCAGAGAACCATACGTGCTTCTTTAGCCTCTCTTCTCGTCTACATCTTAGCTAAAAGCTTTTCCACTCTGTCTGGCAAGGAGAAACTGTGCCAGCACAGAAAACATCTCCCATCGTGTTCTAGAGGCTGCACGGAGGTCTGCCGAGTGTTTTGCAAGAAGAGAAAGAAAGTTGTCCAAAACAGCTTGCAATCGAATGTTCATGTGAATAGAAAAAGCAGGAGAGTGGTCAGGTACTGTTTTCTCTCAGTTGGCAAGCTGCGCACACAATCGCAGTTTTGAACAGCTTGTTTCATCACCTTTGCGAGGTTGCTGCTCTCTCCGGCTCCCGGAGACGAAGAAGCTGCTTCTTCGCGCAAAGACGATTCTGCCGCTCACAGTGCTCTGCGGTGTGCGCCTTCTGCCGAAAGAGGTCCGGGAGCGGTGCTTAGCTCCGCAGAGCACCGTACCTTCGTCTTTAGCCTCTCTTCTCGTCTACATCTTAGCAAAAAGCTTTTCCACTCTGTCTGGCAAGGAGAAACTGTGCCAGCAAAAAAAACATCTCCCATCGTGTTCTAGAGGCTGCACGGAGGTCTGCCGAGTGTTTTGCAAGAAGAGAAAGAAAGTTGTCCAAAACAGCTTGCAATCGAATGTTCATGTGAATAGAAATGCAGGAAAGTGGTCAGGTACTGTTTTCTCTCAGTTGGCAAGCTGCGCACACAATCGCAGTGTTGTACAGCTTGTTTCATCACCTTTGCGAAGTTGCCGCTCTCTCCGGCTCCCGGAGACGAAGAAGCTGCTTCTTCGCGCAAAGACGATTCTGCCGCTCACAGTGCTCTGCGGTGTGCGCCTTCTGCCGAAAGAGGTCCGGGAGCGGTGCTTAGCTCTGCAGAGCACCGTACCTTCGTCTTTAGCCTCTCTTCTCGTCTACATCTTAGCAAAAAGCTTTTCCACTCTGTCTGGCAAGGAGAAACTGTGCCAGCACAGAAAACATCTCCCATCGTCTTCTAGAGGCTGCACGGAGGTCTGCCGAGTGTTTTGCAAGAAGAGAAAGAAAGTTGTCCAAAACAGCTTGCAATCGAATGTTCAAGTGAATAGAAAAGGCAGGAGAGTGGTCAGGTACTATTTTCTCTCAGTTGGCAAGCTGCGCACACAATCGCAGTGTTGTACAGCTTATTTCATCACCTTTGCGAAGTTGCCGCTCTCTCCGGCTCCCGGAGACGAAGAAGCTGCTTCTTCGCGCAAAGACGATTCTGCCGCTCACTGTGCTCTGCGGTGTGCGCCTTCTGCCGAAAGAGGTCCGGGAGCGATGCTTAGCTCTGCAGAGTACCATACGTGCTTCTTTAGCCTCGCTTCTCGTCTACATTTTAGCAAAAAGCTTTTCCACTCTGTCTGGCATGAGAAACTGTGCCAGCACAGAAAACATCTCCCATCGTGTTCTAGAGGCTGCACGGAGGTCTGCCGAGTGTTTTGCAAGAAGAGAAAGAAAGTTGTCCAAAACAGCTTGCAATCGAATGTTCATGTGAATAGAAAAGGCAGGAGAGTGGTCAGGTACTGTTTTCTCTCAGTTGGCAAGCTGCGCACACAATCGCAGTGTTGTACAGCTTGTTTCATCCGCTTTGCGAAGCTGCCGCTCTCTCCGGCTCCCGGAGACGAAGAAGCTGCTTCTTCGCGCAAAGACGATTCTGCCGCTCACAGTGCTCTGCGGTGTGCGCCTTCTGCCGAAAGAGGTCCGGGAGCGGTGCTTAGCTCTGCAGAGCACCGTACCTTCGTCTTTAGCCTCTCTTCTCGTCTACATCTTAGCAAAAAGCTTTTCCACTCTGTCTGGCAAGGAGAAACTGTGCCAGCACAGAAAACATCTCCCATCGTGTTCTAGAAGCTGCACGGAGGTCTGCCGAGTGTTTTGCAAGAAGAGAAAGAAAGTTGTCCAAAACAGCTTGCAATCGATCGTTCATGTGATTAGACAAGGCAGGAGAGTTGTCAGGTACTGTTTTCTCTCAGTTGGCAAGCTGCGCACACAATCGCAGTTTTGTACAGCTTGTTTCATCACCTTTGCCAAGTTGCCGCTCTCTCCGGCTCCCGGAGACGAAGAAGCTGCTTCTTCGCGCAAAGACGATTCTGCCGCTCACAGTGCTCTGCGGTGTGCGCCTTCTGCCGAAAGAGGTCCGGGAGCGATGCTTAGCTCTGCAGAGTACCATACGTGCTTCTTTAGCCTCTCTTCTCGTCTACATCTTAGCTAAAAGCTTTTCCACTCTGTCTGGCAAGGAGAAACTGTGCCAGCACAGAAAACATCTCCCATCGTGTTCTAGAGGCTGCACGGAGGTCTGCCGAGTGTTTTGCAAGAAGAGAAAGAAAGTTGTCCAAAACAGCTTGCAATCGAATGTTCATGTGAATAGAAAAGGCAGGAGAGTGGTCAGGTACTGTTTTCTCTCACTTGGCAAGCTGCGCACACAATCGCAGTTTTGAACAGCTTGTTTCATCACCTTTGCGAGGTTGCTGCTCTCTCCGGCTCCCGGAGACGAAGAAGCTGCTTCTTCGCGCAAAGACGATTCTGCCGCTCACAGTGCTCTGCGGTGTGCGCCTTCTGCCGAAAGAGGTACGGGAGCGGTGCTTAGCTTTGCAGAGCACCGTACCTTCGTCTTTAGCCTCTCTTCTCGTCTACATCTTAGCGAAAAGCTTTTCCACTCTGTCTGGCAAGGAGAAACTGTGCCTGCACAAAAAACATCTCCCATCGTGTTCTAGAGGCTGCACGGAGGTCTGCCGAGTGTTTTGCAAGAAGAGAAAGAAAGTTGTCCAAAACAGCTTCCAATCGAATGTTCATGTGAATAGAAAGGCAGGAGAGTGGTCAGGTACTGTTTTCTCTCAGTTGGCAAGCTGCGCACACAATCGCAGTGTTGTACAGCTTGTTTCATAACCTTTGCGAAGTTGCCGCTCTCTCCGGCTGCCGGAGACGAAGAAGCTGCTTCTTCGCGCAAAGACGATTCTGCCGATCACTGTGCTCTGCGGTGTGTGTCTTCTTCCGAAAGAGGTCCGGGAGCGGTGCTTAGCTCTGCAGAGCACCGTACCTTCGTCTTTAGCCTCTCTTCTCGTCTACATCTTAGCGAAAAGCTTTTCCACTCTGTCTGGCAAGGAGAAACTGTGCCTGCACAAAAAACATCTCCCATCTTGTTCTAGAGGCTGCACGGAGGTCTGCCGAGTGTTTTGCAAGAAGAGAAAGAAAGTTGTCCAAAACAGCTTACAATCGAATGTTCATGTCATTACAAAAGCCAGGAGAGTGGTCAGGTACTGTTTTCTCTCAGTTGGCAAGCTGCGCACACAATCGCAGTGTTGTACAGCTTGTTTCATCACCTTTGCGAAGCTGCCGCTCTCTCCGGCTCCCGGAGACGAAGAAGCTGCTTCTTCGCGCAAAGACGATTCTGCCGCTCACAGTGCTCTGCGGTGTGCGCCTTCTGCCGAAAAACGCACGGGAGCGGTGCTTAGCTCTGCAGAGCACCGTACCTTCGTCTTTAGCCTCTCTTCTCGTCTACATCTTAGCAAAAAGCTTTTCCACTCTGTCTGGCAAGGAGAAACTGTGCCAGCACAAAAAATATCTCCCATCGTGTTCTAGAGGCTGCACGGAAGTCTGCCGAGTGTTTTGCAAGAAGAGAAAGAAAGTTGTCCAAAACAGCTTCCAATCGAATGTTCATGTCATTACAAAAGGCAGGAGAGTGGTCAGGTACTGTTTTCTCTCAGTTGGCAAGCTGCGCACACAATCGCAGTGTTGTACAGCTTGTTTCATCACCTTTGCGAAGCTGCCGCTCTCTCCGGCTGCCGGAGACGAAGAAGCTGCTTCTTCGCGCAAAGACGATTCTGCCGCTCACAGTGCTCTGCGGTGTGCGCCTTCTGCCGAAAGAGGTCCGGGAGCGGTGCTTAGCTCTGCAGAGCACCGTACCTTCGTCTTTAGCCTCTCTTCTCGTCTGCATCTCAGCAAAAAGCTTTTCCACTCTGTCTGGCAGGGAGAAACTTTGCCAGCACAAAAAACATCTCCCATCGTGTTCTAGAAGCTGCACGGAGGTCTGCCGAGTGTTTTGCAAGAAGAGAAAGAAAGTTGTCCAAAACAGCTTGCAATCGAATGTTCATGTGAATAGAAAAGGCAGGAGAGTGGTCAGGTACTGTTGTCTCTCAGTTGGCAAGCTGCGCACACAATCGCAGCGTTGTACAGCTTGTTTCATCACCTTTGCGAAGTTGCCGCTCTCTCCGGCTGCCGGAGACGAAGAAGCTGCTTCTTCGCGCAAAGACGATTCTGCCGCTCACTGTGCTCTGCGGTGTACGCCTTCTGCCGAAAGAGGTCCGGGAGCGATGCTTAGCTCTGCAGAGTACCATACGTGCTTCTTTAGCCTCTCTTCTCGTCTACATCTTAGCTAAAAGCTTTTCCACTCTGTCTGGCAAGGAGAAACTGTGCCAGCACAGAAAACATCTCCCATCGTGTTCTAGAGGCTGCACGGAGGTCTGCCGAGTGTTTTGCAAGAAGAGAAAGAAAGTTGTCCAAAACAGCTTGCAATCGAATGTTCATGTGAATAAAAAAGGCAGGAGAGTGGTCAGGTACTGTTTTCTCTCAGTTGGCAAGCTGCGCACACAATCGCAGTGTTGTACAGCTTGTTTCATCACCTTTGCGAAGTTGCCGCTCTCTCCGGCTCCCGGAGACGAAGAAGCTGCTTCTTCGCGCAAAGACGATTCTGCCGCTCACAGTGCTCTGCGGTGTGCGCCTTCTGCCGAAAGAGGTCCGGGAGCGGTGCTTAGCTCTGCAGAGCACCGTACCTTCGTCTTTAGCCTTTCTTCTCATCTACATCTTAGCAAAAAGCTTTTCCACTCTGTCTGGCAAGGAGAAACTGTGCCAGCACAGAAAACATCTCCCATCGTGTTCTAGAGGCTGCACGGAGGTCTGCCGAGTGTTTTGCAAGAAGAGAAGGAAAGTTGTCCAAAACAGCTTGCAATCGAATGTTCATGTGAATAGAAAAGGCAGGAGAGTGGTCAGGTACTGTTTTCTCTCAGTTGGCAAGCTGCGCACACAATCGCAGTGTTGTACAGCTTGTTTCATCACCTTTGCGAAGTTGCCGCTCTCTCCGGCTCCCGGAGACGAAGAAGCTGCTTCTTCGCGCAAAGACGATTCTGCCGCTCACAGTGCCCTGCGGTGTGCGCCTTCTGCCGAAAGAAGTCCGGGAGCGATGCTTAGCTCTGCAGAGTACCATACGTGCTTCTTTAGCCACGCTTCTCGTCTACATCTTAGCAAAAAGCTTTTCCACTCTGTCTGGCAAGGAGAAACTGTGCCAGCACAGAAAACATCTCCCATCGTGTTCTAGAGGCTGCCCGGAGGTCTGCCGAGTGTTTTGCAAGAAGAGAAAGAAAGTTGTCCAAAACAGCTTGCAATCGAATGTTCATGTGAATAGAAAAGGCAGGAGAGTGGTCAGGTACTGTTTTCTCTCCGTTGGCAAGCTGCGCACACAATCGCAGTGTTGTACAGCTTGTTTCATCACCTTTGCGAAGTTGCCGCTCTCTCCGGCTGCCGGAGACGAAGAAGCTGCTTCTTCGCGCAAAGACGATTCTGCCGCTCACAGTGCTCTGCGGTGTGCGCCTTCTGCCGAAAGAGGCACGGGAGCTGTGTTCAGCTCTTCAGAGCACCGTACCTTCGTCTTTAGCCTCTCTTCTCGTCTACATCTTAGCAAAAAGCTTTTCCACTCAGTCTGGCAAGGACAAACTGTGCCAGCACAGAAAACATCTCCCATCGTGTTCTAGAAGCTGCACGGAGGTCTGCCGAGTGTTTTGCAAGAAGAGAAAGAAAGTTGTCCAAAACAGCTTGCAATCGATCGTTCATGTGATTAGACAAGGCAGGAGAGTTGTCAGGTACTGTTTTCTCTCAGTTGGCAAGCTGCGCACACAATCGCAGTTTTGTACAGCTTGTTTCATCACCTTTGCCAAGTTGCCGCTCTCTCCGGCTCCCGGAGACGAAGAAGCTGCTTCTTCGCGCAAAGACGATTCTGCCGCTCACAGTGCTCTGCGGTGTGCGCCTTCTGCCGAAAGAGGTCCGGGAGCGATGCTTAGCTCTGCAGAGAACCATACGTGCTTCTTTAGCCTCTCTTCTCGTCTACATCTTAGCTAAAAGCTTTTCCACTCTGTCTGGCAAGGAGAAACTGTGCCAGCACAGAAAACATCTCCCATCGTGTTCTAGAGGCTTCACGGAGGTCTGCCGAGTGTTTTGCAAGAAGAGAAAGAAAGTTGTCCAAAACAGCTTGCAATCGAATGTTCATGTGAATAGAAAAAGCAGGAGAGTGGTCAGGTACTGTTTTCTCTCAGTTGGCAAGCTGCGCACACAATCGCAGTTTTGAACAGCTTGTTTCATCACCTTTGCGAGGTTGCTGCTCTCTCCGGCTCCCGGAGACGAAGAAGCTGCTTCTTCGCGCAAAGACGATTCTGCCGCTCACAGTGCTCTGCGGTGTGCGCCTTCTGCCGAAAGAAGTCCGGGAGCGATGCTTAGCTCTGCAGAGCACCATACCTGCTTCTTTAGCCTCTCTTCTCGTCTACATCTTAGCAAAAAGCTTTTCCACTCTGTCTGGCAAGGAGAAACTGTGCCAGCACAGAAAACACCTCCCATCGTCTTCTAGAGGCTGAACGGAGGACGGCCGAGTGTTTTGCAAGAAGAGAAAGAAAGTTGTCCAAAACAGCTTCCAATCGAATGTTCATGTGAATAGAAAAGGCAGGAGAGTGGTCAGGTACTGTTTTCTCTCAGTTGGCAAGCTGCGCACACAATCGCAGTGTTGTACAGCTTGTTTCATCCGCTTTGCGAAGCTGCCGCTCTCTCCGGCTCCCGGAGACGAAGAAGCTGCTTCTTCGCGCAAAGACGATTCTGCCGCTCACAGTGCTCTGCGGTGTGCGCCTTCTGCCGAAAGAGGTCCGGGAGCGGTGCTTAGCTCTGCAGAGCACCGTACCTTCGTCTTTAGCCTCTCTTCTCGTCTACATCTTAGCAAAAAGCTTTTCCACTCTGTCTGGCAAGGAGAAACTGTGCCAGCACAGAAAACATCTCCCATCGTGTTCTAGAAGCTGCACGGAGGTCTGCCGAGTGTTTTGCAAGAAGAGAAAGAAAGTTGTCCAAAACAGCTTGCAATCGATCGTTCATGTGATTAGACAAGGCAGGAGAGTTGTCAGGTACTGTTTTCTCTCAGTTGGCAAGCTGCGCACACAATCGCAGTTTTGTACAGCTTGTTTCATCACCTTTGCCAAGTTGCCGCTCTCTCCGGCTCCCGGAGACGAAGAAGCTGCTTCTTCGCGCAAAGACGATTCTGCCGCTCACAGTGCTCTGCGGTGTGCGCCTTCTGCCGAAAGAGGTCCGGGAGCGATGCTTAGCTCTGCAGAGTACCATACGTGCTTCTTTAGCCTCTCTTCTCGTCTACATCTTAGCTAAAAGCTTTTCCACTCTGTCTGGCAAGGAGAAACTGTGCCAGCACAGAAAACATCTCCCATCGTGTTCTAGAGGCTGCACGGAGGTCTGCCGAGTGTTTTGCAAGAAGAGAAAGAAAGTTGTCCAAAACAGCTTGCAATCGAATGTTCATGTGAATAGAAAAGGCAGGAGAGTGGTCAGGTACTGTTTTCTCTCACTTGGCAAGCTGCGCACACAATCGCAGTTTTGAACAGCTTGTTTAATCACCTTTGCGAGGTTGCTGCTCTCTCCGGCTCCCGGAGACGAAGAAGCTGCTTCTTCGCGCAAAGACGATTCTGCCGCTCACAGTGCTCTGCGGTGTGCGCCTTCTGCCGAAAGAGGTACGGGAGCGGTGCTTAGCTTTGCAGAGCACCGTACCTTCGTCTTTAGCCTCTCTTCTCGTCTACATCTTAGCGAAAAGCTTTTCCACTCTGTCTGGCAAGGAGAAACTGTGCCTGCACAAAAAACATCTCCCATCGTGTTCTAGAGGCTGCACGGAGGTCTGCCGAGTGTTTTGCAAGAAGAGAAAGAAAGTTGTCCAAAACAGCTTCCAATCGAATGTTCATGTGAATAGAAAGGCAGGAGAGTGGTCAGGTACTGTTTTCTCTCAGTTGGCAAGCTGCGCACACAATCGCAGTGTTGTACAGCTTGTTTCATAACCTTTTCGAAGTTGCCGCTCTCTCCGGCTCCCGGAGACGAAGAAGCTGCTTCTTCGCGCAAAGACGATTCTGCCGATCACTGTGCTCTGCGGTGTGTGTCTTCTTCCGAAAGAGGTCCGGGAGCGGTGCTTAGCTCTGCAGAGCACCGTACCTTCGTCTTTAGCCTCTCTTCTCGTCTACATCTTAGCGAAAAGCTTTTCCACTCTGTCTGGCAAGGAGAAACTGTGCCTGCACAAAAAACATCTCCCATCTTGTTCTAGAGGCTGCACGGAGGTCTGCCGAGTGTTTTGCAAGAAGAGAAAGAAAGTTGTCCAAAACAGCTTACAATCGAATGTTCATGTCATTACAAAAGCCAGGAGAGTGGTCAGGTACTGTTTTCTCTCAGTTGGCAAGCTGCGCACACAATCGCAGTGTTGTACAGCTTGTTTCATCACCTTTGCGAAGCTGCCGCTCTCTCCGGCTCCCGGAGACGAAGAAGCTGCTTCTTCGCGCAAAGACGATTCTGCCGCTCACAGTGCTCTGCGGTGTGCGCCTTCTGCCGAAAAACGCACGGGAGCGGTGCTTAGCTCTGCAGAGCACCGTACCTTCGTCTTTAGCCTCTCTTCTCGTCTACATCTTAGCAAAAAGCTTTTCCACTCTGTCTGGCAAGGAGAAACTGTGCCAGCACAAAAAATATCTCCCATCGTGTTCTAGAGGCTGCACGGAAGTCTGCCGAGTGTTTTGCAAGAAGAGAAAGAAAGTTGTCCAAAACAGCTTCCAATCGAATGTTCATGTCATTACAAAAGGCAGGAGAGTGGTCAGGTACTGTTTTCTCTCAGTTGGCAAGCTGCGCACACAATCGCAGTGTTGTACAGCTTGTTTCATCACCTTTGCGAAGCTGCCGCTCTCTCCGGCTGCCGGAGACGAAGAAGCTGCTTCTTCGCGCAAAGACGATTCTGCCGCTCACAGTGCTCTGCGGTGTGCGCCTTCTGCCGAAAGAGGTCCGGGAGCGGTGCTTAGCTCTGCAGAGCACCGTACCTTCGTCTTTAGCCTCTCTTCTCGTCTGCATCTCAGCAAAAAGCTTTTCCACTCTGTCTGGCAGGGAGAAACTTTGCCAGCACAAAAAACATCTCCCATCGTGTTCTAGAAGCTGCACGGAGGTCTGCCGAGTGTTTTGCAAGAAGAGAAAGAAAGTTGTCCAAAACAGCTTGCAATCGAATGTTCATGTGAATAGAAAAGGCAGGAGAGTGGTCAGGTACTGTTGTCTCTCAGTTGGCAAGCTGCGCACACAATCGCAGCGTTGTACAGCTTGTTTCATCACCTTTGCGAAGTTGCCGCTCTCTCCGGCTGCCGGAGACGAAGAAGCTGCTTCTTCGCGCAAAGACGATTCTGCCGCTCACTGTGCTCTGCGGTGTACGCCTTCTGCCGAAAGAGGTCCGGGAGCGATGCTTAGCTCTGCAGAGTACCATACGTGCTTCTTTAGCCTCTCTTCTCGTCTACATCTTAGCTAAAAGCTTTTCCACTCTGTCTGGCAAGGAGAAACTGTGCCAGCACAGAAAACATCTCCCATCGTGTTCTAGAGGCTGCACGGAGGTCTGCCGAGTGTTTTGCAAGAAGAGAAAGAAAGTTGTCCAAAACAGCTTGCAATCGAATGTTCATGTGAATAAAAAAGGCAGGAGAGTGGTCAGGTACTGTTTTCTCTCAGTTGGCAAGCTGCGCACACAATCGCAGTGTTGTACAGCTTGTTTCATCACCTTTGCGAAGTTGCCGCTCTCTCCGGCTCCCGGAGACGAAGAAGCTGCTTCTTCGCGCAAAGACGATTCTGCCGCTCACAGTGCTCTGCGGTGTGCGCCTTCTGCCGAAAGAGGTCCGGGAGCGGTGCTTAGCTCTGCAGAGCACCGTACCTTCGTCTTTAGCCTCTCTTCTCATCTACATCTTAGCAAAAAGCTTTTCCACTCTGTCTGGCAAGGAGAAACTGTGCCAGCACAGAAAACATCTCCCATCGTGTTCTAGAGGCTGCACGGAGGTCTGCCGAGTGTTTTGCAAGAAGAGAAGGAAAGTTGTCCAAAACAGCTTGCAATCGAATGTTCATGTGAATAGAAAAGGCAGGAGAGTGGTCAGGTACTGTTTTCTCTCAGTTGGCAAGCTGCGCACACAATCGCAGTGTTGTACAGCTTGTTTCATCACCTTTGCGAAGTTGCCGCTCTCTCCGGCTCCCGGAGACGAAGAAGCTGCTTCTTCGCGCAAAGACGATTCTGCCGCTCACAGTGCCCTGCGGTGTGCGCCTTCTGCCGAAAGAAGTCCGGGAGCGATGCTTAGCTCTGCAGAGTACCATACGTGCTTCTTTAGCCACGCTTCTCGTCTACATCTTAGCAAAAAGCTTTTCCACTCTGTCTGGCAAGGAGAAACTGTGCCAGCACAGAAAACATCTCCCATCGTGTTCTATAGGCTGCACGGAGGTCTGCCGAGTGTTTTGCAAGAAGAGAAAGAAAGTTGTCCAAAACAGCTTGCAATCGAATGTTCATGTGAATAGAAAAGGCAGGAGAGTGGTCAGGTACTGTTTTCTCTCAGTTGGCAAGCTGCGCACACAATCGCAGTTTTGTACAGCTTGTTTCATCACCTTTGCGAGGTTGCTGCTCTCTCCGGCTCCCGGAGACGAAGAAGCTGCTTCTTCGCGCAAAGACGATTCTGCCGCTCACAGTGCTCTGCGGTGTGCGCCTTCTGCCGAGAGAGGCACGGGAGCGGTGCTTAGCTTTGCAGAGCACCGTACCTTCGTCTTTAGCCTCTCTTCTCATCTACATCTTAGCAAAAAGCTTTTCCACTCTGTCTGGCAAGGAGAAACTGTGCCTGCACAAAAAACATCTCCCATCGTGTTCTAGAGGCTGCACGGAGGTCTGCCGAGTGTTTTGCAAGAAGAGAAAGAAAGTTGTCCAAAACAGCTTGCAATCGAATGTTCAAGTGAATAGAAAAGGCAGGAGAGTGGTCAGGTACTGTTTTCTCTCAGTTGGCAAGCTGCGCACACAATCGCAGTGTTGTACAGCTTGTTTCATCACCTTTGCGAAGTTGCCGCTCTCTCCGGCTCCCGGAGACGAAGAAGCTGCTTCTTCGCGCAAAGACGATTCTGCCGCTCACTGTGCTCTGCAGTGTGTGTCTTCTTCCGAAAGAGGTCCGGTAGCGGTGCTTAGCTCTGCAGAGCACCGTACCTTCGTCTTTAGCCTCTCTTCTCGTCTACATCTTAGCAAAAAGCTTTTCCACTCTGTCTGGCAAGGATAAACTGTGCCAGCACAAAAAACATCTCCCATCGTGTTCTAGAGGCTGCACGGAGGTCTGCCGAGTGTTTTGCAAGAAGAGAAAGAAAGTTGTCCAAAACAGCTTGCAATCGAATGTTCATATGAATAGAAAAGGCAGGAGAGTGGTCAGGTACTGTTTTCTCTCAGTTGGCAAGCTGCGCACACAATCGCAGTGTTGTACAGCTTGTTTCATCACCTTTGCGAAGTTGCCGCTCTCTCCGGCTCCCGGAGACGAAGAAGCTGCTTCTTCGCGCAAAGACGATTCTGCCGCTCACAGTTCTCTGCGGTGTGCGCCTTCTGCCCAAAGAGGTCCGGAAGCGGTGCTTAGCTCT
Organism: Melozone crissalis; assembly: GCF_028551555.1. Lineage (NCBI taxonomy): Eukaryota > Metazoa > Chordata > Aves > Passeriformes > Passerellidae > Melozone > Melozone crissalis. The sequence continues at coordinate 292,275 of NW_026535958.1, forward strand.
GCAGAGCACCGTACCTTCGTCTTTAGCCTCTCTTCTCGTCTACATCTTAGCAAAAAGCTTTTCCACTCTGTCTGACAAGGAGAAACTGTGCCAGCACAAAAAACATCTCCCATCGTGTTCTAGAGGCTGCACGGAGGTCTGCCGAGTGTTTTGCAAGAAGAGAAAGAAAGTTGTCCAAAACAGCTTGCAATCGAATGTTCATGTGAATAGAAAAGGCAGGAGAGTGGTCAGGTACTGTTTTCTCTCACTTGGCAAGCTGCGCACACAATCGCAGTGTTGTACAGCTTGTTTCATCACCTTTGCGAAGCTGCAGCTCTCTCCGGCTGCCGGAGACGAAGAAGCTGCTTCTTCGCGCAAAGACGATTCTGCCGCTCACAGTGCTCTGCGGTGTGCGCCTTCTGCCGAAAGACGCACGGGAGCGGTGCTTAGCTCTGCAGAGCACCGTACCTTCGTCTTTAGCCTCTCTTCTCGTCTACATCTTAGCAAAAAGCTTTTCCACTCTGTCTGGCAAGGAGAAACTGTGCCAGCACAAAAAACATCTCCCATCGTGTTCTAGAGGCTGCACGGAGGTCTGCCGAGTGTTTTGCAAGAAGAGAAAGAAAGTTATCCAAAACAGCTTACAATCGAATGTTCATGTGGTTACAAAAGGCAGGAGAGTGGTCAGGTACTGTTTTCTCTCAGTTGGCAAGCTGCGCACACAATCGCAGTGTTGTACAGCTTGTTTCATCACCTTTGCGAAGTTGCCGCTCTCTCCGGCTCCCGGAGACGAAGAAGCTGCTTCTTCGCGCAAAGACGATTCTGCCGCTCACAGTGCTCTGCGGTGTGCGCCTTCTGCCGAAAGACGTCCGGGAGCGGTGCGTAGCTCTGCAGAGTACCATACGTGCTTCTTTAGCCTCTCTTCTCGTCTACATCTTAGCAAAAAGCTTTTCCACTCTGTCTGGCAAGGAGAAACTGTGCCAGCACAGAAAACATCTCCCATCGTCTTCTAGAGGCTGCACGGAGGTCTGCCGAGTGTTTTGCAAGAAGAGAAAGAAAGTTGTCCAAAACAGCTTGCAATCGAATGTTCATGTGAATAGAAAAGGCAGGAGAGTGGTCAGGTACTGTTTTCTCTCAGTTGGCAAGCTGCGCACACAATCGCAGTGTTGTACAGCTTGTTTCATCACCTTTGCGAATTTGCCGCTCTCTCCGGCTCCCGGAGACGAAGAAGCTGCTTCTTCGCGCAAAGACGATTCTGCCGCTCACAGTGCTCTGCGGTGTGCGCCTTCTGCCGAAAGAGGCACGGGAGCGGTGCTTAGCTCTGCAGAGCACCGTACCTTCGTCTTTAGCCTCTCTTCTCGTCTACATCTTAGCAAAAAGCTTTTCCACTCTGTCTGGCAAGGAGAAACTTTGCCAGCACAGAAAACATCTCCCATGGTCTTCTAGAGGCTGCACGGAGGTCTGCCGAGTGTTTTGCAAGAAGAGAAAGAAAGTTGTCCAAAACAGCTTGCAATCGAATGTTCATGTGAATAAAAAAGGCAGGAGAGTGGTCAGGTACTGTTTTCTCTCAGTTGGCAAGCTGCGCACACAATCGCAGTGTTGTACAGCTTGTTTCATCACCTTTGCGAAGTTGCTGCTCTCTCCGGCTCCCGGAGACGAAGAAGCTGCTTCTTCGCGCAAAGACGATTCTGCCGCTCACAGTGCTCTGCGGTGTGCGCCTTCTGCCGAAAGAGGCCCGGGACCTGTGCTTAGCTCTGCAGAGCACCGTACCTTCGTCTTTAGCCTCTCTTCTCGTCTACATCTTAGCAAAAAGCTTTTCCACTCTGTCTGGCAAGGAGAAACTGTGCCAGCACAGAAAACATCTCCCATCGTCTTCTAGAGGCTGCACGGAGGTCTGCCGAGTGTTTTGCAAGAAGAGAAAGAAAGTTGTCCAAAACAGCTTGCAATCGAATGTTCAAGTGAATAGAAAAGGCAGGAGAGTGGTCAGGTACTGTTTTCTCTCAGTTGGCAAGCTGCGCACACAATCGCAGTGTTGTACAGCTTGTTTCATCACCTTTGCGAAGCTGCCGCTCTCTCCGGCTCCCGGAGACGAAGAAGCTGCTTCTTCGCGCAAAGACGATTCTGCCGCTCACAGTGCTCTGCGGTGTGCGCCTTCTGCCGAAAGAGGTACGGGAGCGGTCCTTAGCTCTGCAGAGCACCGTACCTTCGTCTTTAGCCTCTCTTCTCATCTACATCTTAGCAAAAAGCTTTTCCACTCTGTCTGGCAAGGAGAAACTGTGCCAGCACAGAAAACATCTCCCATCGTCTTCTAGAGGCTGCACGGAGGTCTGCCGAGTGATTTGCAAGAAGAGAAAGAAAGTTGTCCAAAACAGCTTGCAATCGAATGTTCATGTGAATAGAAAAGGCAGGAGAGTGGTCAGGTACTGTTTTCTCTCAGTTGGCAAGCTGCGCACACAATCGCAGTGTTGTACAGCTTGTTTCATCACCTTTGCGAAGTTGCCGCTCTCTCCGGCTCCCGGAGACGAAGAAGCTGCTTCTTCGCGCAAAGACGATTCTTCCGCTCACTGTGCTCTGCGGTGTGCGCCTTCTGCCGAAAGAGGTCCGGGAGCGATGCTTAGCTCTGCAGAGTACCATACGTGCTTCTTTAGCCTCGCTTCTCGTCTACATCTTAGCAAAAAGCTTTTCCACTCTGTCTGGCAAGGACAAACTGTGCCAGCACAGAAAACATCTCCCATCGTGTTCTAGAGGCTGCACGGAGGTCTGCCGAGTGTTTTGCAAGAAGAGAAACAAAGTTGTCCAAAACAGCTTGCAATCGAATGTTCATATGAATAGAAAAGGCAGGAGAGTGGTCAGGTACTGTTTTCTCTCACTTGGCAAGCTGCGCACACAATCGCAGTTTTTTAGAGCTTGTTTCATCACCTTTGCGAAGTTGCCGCTCTCTCCGGCTCCCGGAGACGAAGAAGCTGCTTCTTCGCGCAAAGACGATTCTGCCGCTCACAGTGCTCTGCGGTGTGCGCCTTCTGCTGAAAGAGGTCCGGGAGCGGTGCTTAGCTCCGCAGAGCACCGTACCTTCGTCTTTAGCCTCTCTTCTCGTCTACATCTTAGCAAAAAGCTTTTCCACTCTGTCTGGCAAGGAGAAACTGTGCCAGCACAGAAAACATCTCCCATCGTGTTCTAGAGGCTGCACGGAGGTGTGCCGAGTGTTTTGCAAGAAGAGAAAGAAAGTTGTCCAAAACAGCTTGCAATCGAATGTTCATGTGAATAGAAAAGGCAGGAGAGTGGTCAGGTACTGTTTTCTCTCAGTTGGCAAGCTGCGCACACAATCGCAGTGTTGTACAGCTTGTTTCATCACCTTTGCGAAGCTGCCGCTCTCTCCGGCTCCCGGAGACGAAGAAGCTGCTTCTTCGCGCAAAGACGATTCTGCCGCTCATAGTGCACTGCGGTGTGCGCCTTCTGCGGAAAGAGGTCCGGGAGCGGTGTTTAGCTCCGCAGAGCACCGTACCTTCGTCTTTAGCCTCTCTTCTCGTCTACATCTTAGCAAAAAGCTTTTCCACTCTGTCTGGCAAGGAGAAACTGTGCCAGCACAGAAAACATCTCCCATCGTGTTCTAGAAGCTGCACGGAGGTCTGCCGAGTGTTTTGCAAGAAGAGAAAGAAAGTTGTCCAAAACAGCTTGCAATCGAATATTCATGTGAATAGAAAAGGCAGGAGAGTGGTCAGGTACTGTTTTCTCTCAGTTGGCAAGCTGCGCACACAATCGCAGCGTTGTACAGCTTGTTTCATAACCTTTGCGAAGCTGCCGCTCTCTCCGGCTCCCGGAGACGAATAAGCTGCTTCTTCGCGCAAAGACGATTCTGCCGCTCACTGTGCTCTGCGGTGTACGCCTTCTGCCGAAAGAAGCCCAAGAGCGATGCTTAGCTCTGCAGAGTACCATACGTGCTTCTTTAGCCTCTCATCTCGTCTACATCTTAGCTAAAAGCTTTTCCACTCTGTCTGGCAAGGAGAAACTGTGCCAGCACAGAAAACATCTCCCATCGTGTTCTATAGGCTGCACGGAGGTCTGCCGAGTGTTTTGCAAGAAGAGAAAGAAAGTTGTCCAAAACAGCTTGCAATCGAATGTTCATGTGAATAGAAAAGGCAGGAGAGTGGTCAGGTACTGTTTTCTCTCAGTTGGCAAGCTGCGCACACAATCGCAGTTTTGTACAGCTTGTTTCATCACCTTTGCGAGGTTGCTGCTCTCTCCGGCTCCCGGAGACGAAGAAGCTGCTTCTTCGCGCAAAGACGATTCTGCCGCTCACAGTGCTCTGCGGTGTGCGCCTTCTGCTGAGAGAGGCACGGGAGCGGTGCTTAGCTTTGCAGAGCACCGTACCTTCGTCTTTAGCCTCTCTTCTCATCTACATCTTAGCAAAAAGCTTTTCCACTCTGTCTGGCAAGGAGAAACTGTGCCTGCACAAAAAACATCTCCCATCGTGTTCTAGAGGCTGCACGGAGGTCTGCCGAGTGTTTTGCAAGAAGAGAAAGAAAGTTGTCCAAAACAGCTTGCAATCGAATGTTCAAGTGAATAGAAAAGGCAGGAGAGTGGTCAGGTACTGTTTTCTCTCAGTTGGCAAGCTGCGCACACAATCGCAGTGTTGTACAGCTTGTTTCATCACCTTTGCAAAGTTGCCGCTCTCTCCGGCTCCCGGAGACGAAGAAGCTGCTTCTTCGCGCAAAGACGATTCTGCCGCTCACTGTGCTCTGCAGTGTGTGTCTTCTTCCGAAAGAGGTCCGGTAGCGGTGCTTAGCTCTGCAGAGCACCGTACCTTCGTCTTTAGCCTCTCTTCTCGTCTACATCTTAGCAAAAAGCTTTTCCACTCTGTCTGGCAAGGATAAACTGTGCCAGCACAAAAAACATCTCCCATCGTGTTCTAGAGGCTGCACGGAGGTCTGCCGAGTGTTTTGCAAGAAGAGAAAGAAAGTTGTCCAAAACAGCTTGCAATCGAATGTTCATATGAATAGAAAAGGCAGGAGAGTGGTCTGGTACTGTTTTCTCTCACTTGGCAAGCTGCGCACACAATCGCAGTGTTGTACAGCTTGTTTCATCACCTTTGCCAAGTTGCCGCTCTCTCCGGCTCCCGGAGACGAAGAAGCTGCTTCTTCGCGCAAAGACGATTCTGCCGCTCACAGTTCTCTGCGGTGTGCGCCTTCTGCCCAAAGAGGTCCGGAAGCGGTGCTTAGCTCTGCAGAGCACCGTACCTGCTTCTTTAGCCTCTCTTCTCGTCTACATCTTAGCAAAAAGCTTTTCCACTCTGTCTGACAAGGAGAAACTGTGCCAGCACAAAAAACATCTCCCATCGTGTTCTAGAGGCTGCACGGAGGTGTGCCGAGTGTTTTGCAAGAAGAGAAAGAAAGTTGTCCAAAACAGCTTGCAATCGAATGTTCATGTGAATAGAAAAGGCAGGAGAGTGGTCAGGTACTGTTTTCTCTCACTTGGCAAGCTGCGCACACAATCGCAGTGTTGTACAGCTTGTTTCATCACCTTTGCGAAGCTGCAGCTCTCTCCGGCTGCCGGAGACGAAGAAGCTGCTTCTTCGCGCAAAGACGATTCTGCCGCTCACAGTGCTCTGCGGTGTGCGCCTTCTGCCGAAAGACGCACGGGAGCGGTGCTTAGCTCTGCAGAGCACCGTACCTTCGTCTTTAGCCTCTCTTCTCGTCTACATCTTAGCAAAAAGCTTTTCCACTCTGTCTGGCAAGGAGAAACTGTGCCAGCACAAAAAACATCTCCCATCGTGTTCTAGAGGCTGCACGGAGGTCTGCCGAGAGTTTTGCAAGAAGAGAAAGAAAGTTATCCAAAACAGCTTACAATCGAATGTTCATGTGGTTACAAAAGGCAGGAGAGTGGTCAGGTACTGTTTTCTCTCAGTTGGCAAGCTGCGCACACAATCGCAGTGTTGTACAGCTTGTTTCATCACCTTTGCGAAGTTGCCGCTCTCTCCGGCTCCCGGAGACGAAGAAGCTGCTTCTTCGCGCAAAGACGATTCTGCCGCTCACAGTGCTCTGCGGTGTGCGCCTTCTGCCGAAAGAGGTCCGGGAGCGGTGCGTAGCTCTGCAGAGCACCGTACCTTCGTCTTTAGCCTCTCTTCTCATCTACATCTTAGCAAAAAGCTTTTCCACTCTGTCTGGCAAGGAGAAACTGTGCCAGCACAGAAAACATCTCCCATCGTGTTCTAGAGGCTGCACGGAGGTCTGCCGAGTGTTTTGCAAGAAGAGAAAGAAAGTTGTCCAAAACAGCTTGCAATCGAATGTTCATGTGAATAGAAAAGGCAGGAGAGTGGTCAGGTACTGTTTTCTCTCAGTTGGCAAGCTGCGCACACAATCGCAGTGTTGTACAGCTTGTTTCATCACCTTTGCGAAGTTGCCGCTCTCTCCGGCTCCCGGAGACGAAGAAGCTGCTTCTTCGCGCAAAGACGATTCTGCCGCTCACAGTGCTCTGCGGTGTGCGCCTTCTGCCGAAAGAGGTCCGGGAGCGGTGCTTAGCTCTGCAGAGTACCATACGTGCTTCTTTAGCCTCTCTTCTCGTCTACATCTTAGCAAAAAGCTTCTCCACTCTGTCTGGCAAGGAGAAACTGTGCCAGCACAGAAAACATCTCCCATCGTCTTCTAGAGGCTGCACGGAGGTCTGCCGAGTGTTTTGCAAGAAGAGAAAGAAAGTTGTCCAAAACAGCTTGCAATCGAATGTTCATGCGAATAGAAAAGGCAGGAGAGTGGTCAGGTACTGTTTTCTCTCAGTTGGCAAGCTGCGCACACAATCGCAGTGTTGTACAGCTTGTTTCATCACCTTTGCGAAGTTGCCGCTCTCTCCGGCTCCCGGAGACGAAGAAGCTGCTTCTTCGCGCAAAGACGATTCTGCCGCTCACAGTGCTCTGCGGTGTGCGCCTTCTGCCGAAAGAGGTCCGGGAGCGGTGCTTAGCTCTGCAGAGTACCATACGTGCTTCTTTAGCCTCTCTTCTCGTCTACATCTTAGCAAAAAGCTTTTCCACTCTGTCTGGCAAGGAGAAACTGTGCCAGCACAGAAAACATCTCCCATCGTCTTCTAGAGGCTGCACGGAGGTCTGCCGAGTGTTTTGCAAGAAGAGAAAGAAAGTTGTCCAAAACAGCTTGCAATCGAATGTTCATGTGAATAAAAAAGGCAGGAGAGTGGTCAGGTACTGTTTTCTCTCAGTTGGCAAGCTGCGCACACAATCGCAGTGTTGTACAGCTTGTTTCATCACCTTTGCCAAGTTGCTGCTCTCTCCGGCTCCCGGAGACGAAGAAGCTGCTTCTTCGCGCAAAGACGATTCTGCCGCTCACAGTGCTCTGCGGTGTGCGCCTTCTGCCGAAAGAGGCCCGGGACCTGTGCTTAGCTCTGCAGAGCACCGTACCTTCGTCTTTAGCCTCTCTTCTCGTCTACATCTTAGCAAAAAGCTTTTCCACTCTGTCTGGCAAGGAGAAACTGTGCCAGCACAGAAAACATCTCCCATCGTCTTCTAGAGGCTGCACGGAGGTCTGCCGAGTGTTTTGCAAGAAGAGAAAGAAAGTTGTCCAAAACAGCTTGCAATCGAATGTTCAAGTGAATAGAAAAGGCAGGAGAGTGGTCAGGTACTGTTTTCTCTCAGTTGGCAAGCTGCGCACACAATCGCAGTGTTGTACAGCTTGTTTCATCACCTTTGCGAAGCTGCCGCTCTCTCCGGCTCCCGGAGACGAAGAAGCTGCTTCTTCGCGCAAAGACGATTCTGCCGCTCACAGTGCTCTGCGGTGTGCGCCTTCTGCTGAAAGAGGTCCGGGAGCGGTGCTTAGATCTGCAGAGCACCGTACCTTCGTCTTTAGCCTCTCTTCTCGTCTACATCTTAGCAAAAAGCTTTTCCACTCTGTCTGTCAAGGAGAAACATTGCCAGAACACAAAACATCTCCCATCGTGTACTAGAGGCTGCACGGTGGTCTGCCGAGTGTTTTGCAAGAAGAGAAAGAAAGTTGTCCAAAACAGCTTGCAATCGAATGTTCATGTGAATAGAAAAGGCAGGAGAGTGGTCAGGTACTGTTTTCTCTCAGTTGGCAAGCTGCGCACACAATCGCAGTGTTGTACAGCTTGTTTCATCACCTTTGCGAAGTTGCCGCTCTCTCGGGCTCCCGGAGACGAAGAAGCTGCTTCTTCGCGCAAAGACGATTCTGCCGCTCACAGTGCTCTGCGGTGTGCGCCTTCTGCCGAAAGACGTCCGGGAGCGGTGCTTAGCTCTGCAGAGCACCATACCTGCTTCTTTAGCCTCTCTTCTCGTCTACATCTTAGCAAAAAGCTTTTCCACTCTGTCTGGCAAGGAGAAACTGTGCCAGCACAGAAAACATCTCCCATCGTGTTCTAGAGGCTGCACGGAGGTCTGCCGAGTGTTTTGCAAGAAGAGAAGGAAAGTTGTCCAAAACAGCTCGCAATCGCATGTTCATGTGAATAGAAATGGCAGGAGAGTGGTCAGGTACTGTTTTCTCTCACTTGGCAAGCTGCTCACACAATCGCAGTGTTGTACAGCTTGTTTCATCACCTTTGCAAAGTTGCCGCTCTCTCCGGCTCCCGGAGACGAAGAAGCTGCTTCTTCGCGCAAAGACGATTCTGCCGCTCACAGTGCTCTGCGGTGTGCGCCATCTGCCGAAAGACGCACGGGAGCGGTGCTTAGCTCTGCAGAGCACCGTACCTTCGTCTTTAGCCTCTCTTCTCGTCTACATCTTAGCAAAAAGCTTTTCCACTCAGTCTGGCAAGGAGAAACTGTGCCAGCACAGAAAACATCTCCCATCGTCTTCTAGAGGCTGCACGGAGGTCTGCCGAGTGTTTTGCAAGAAGAGAAAGAAAGTTGTCCAAAACAGCTTGCAATCGAATGTTCATGTGAATGGAAAAGGCAGGAGAGTGGTCAGGTACTGTTTTCTCTCAGTTGGCAAGCTGCGCACACAATCGTAGTGTTCTACAGCTTGTTTCATCACCTTTGCGAAGTTGCCGCTCTCTCCGGCTCCCGGAGACGAGGAAGCTGCTTCTTCGCGCAAAGACGATTCTGCCGCTCACTGTGCTCTGCGGTGTGCGCCTTCTGCCGAAAGAAGTCCGGGAGCGATGCTTAGCTCTGCAGAGTACCATACGTGCTTCTTTAGCCACGCTTCTCGTCTACATCTTAGCAAAAAGCTTTTCCACTCTGTCTGGCAAGGAGAAACTGTGCCAGCACAGAAAACATCTCCCATCGTCTTCTAGAGGCTGCACGGAGGTCTGCCGAGTGTTTTGCAAGAAGAGAAAGAAAGTTGTCCAAAACAGCTTGCAATCGAATATTCATGTGAATAGAAAAGGCAGGAGAGTGGTCAGGTACTGTTTTCTCTCAGTTGGCAAGCTGCGCACACAATCGCAGTGTTGTACAGCTTGTTTCATCACCTTTGCGAAGTTGCCGCTCTCTCCGGCTCCCGGAGACGAAGAAGCTGCTTCTTCGCGCAAAGACGATTCTGCCGCTCACAGTGCTCTGCGGTGTGCGCCTTCTGCCGAAAGAGGCACGGGAGCGGTGCTTAGCTCTGCAGAGCACCGTACCTTCGTCTTTAGCCTCTCTTCTCGTCTACATCTTAGCAAAAAGCTTTTCCACTCTGTCTGGCAAGGAGAAACTTTGCCAGCACAGAAAACATCTCCCATGGTCTTCTAGAGGCTGCACGGAGGTCTGCCGAGTGTTTTGCAAGAAGAGAAAGAAAGTTGTCCAAAACAGCTTGCAATCGAATGTTCATGTGAATAAAAAAGGCAGGAGAGTGGTCAGGTACTGTTTTCTCTCAGTTGGCAAGCTGCGCACACAATCGCAGTGTTGTACAGCTTGTTTCATCACCTTTGCGAAGTTGCCGCTCTCTCCGGCTCCCGGAGACGAAGAAGCTGCTTCTTCGCGCAAAGACGATTCTGCCGCTCACAGTGCTCTGCGGTGTGCGCCTTCTGCCGAAAGAGGTCCGGGAGCGGTGCTTAGCTCTGCAGAGTACCATACGTGCTTCTTTAGCCTCTCTTCTCGTCTACATCTTAGCAAAAAGCTTTTCCACTCTGTCTGGCAAGGAGAAACTGTGCCAGCACAGAAAACATCTCCCATCGTGTTCTAGAGGCTGCACGGAGGTCTGCCGAGTGTTTTGCAAGAAGAGAAAGAAAGTTGTCCAAAACAGCTTGCAATCGAATGTTCAAGTGAATAGAAAAGGCAGGAGAGTGGTCAGGTACTGTTTTCTCTCAGTTGGCAAGCTGCGCACACAATCGCAGTGTTGTACAGCTTGTTTCATCACCTTTGCGAAGCTGCCGCTCTCTCCGGCTCCCGGAGACGAAGAAGCTGCTTCTTCGCGCAAAGACGATTCTGCCGCTCACAGTGCTCTGCGGTGTGCGCCTTCTGCCGAAAGACGCACGGGAGCGGTGCTTAGCTCTGCAGAGCACCGTACCTTCGTCTTTAGCCTCTCTTCTCGTCTACATCTTAGCAAAAAGCTTTTCCACTCTGTCTGGCAAGGAGAAACTTTGCCAGCACAGAAAACATCTCCCATGGTCTTCTAGAGGCTGCACGGAGGTCTGCCGAGTGTTTTGCAAGAAGAGAAAGAAAGTTGTCCAAAACAGCTTGCAATCGAATGTTCATGTGAATAAAAAAGGCAGGAGAGTGGTCAGGTACTGTTTCCTCTCAGTTGGCAAGCTGCGCACACAATCGCAGTGTTGTACAGCTTGTTTCATCACCTTTGCGAAGTTGCTGCTCTCTCCGGCTCCCGGAGACGAAGAAGCTGCTTCTTCGCGCAAAGACGATTCTGCCGCTCACAGTGCTCTGCGGTGTGCGCCTTCTGCCGAAAGAGGCCCGGGACCTGTGCTTAGCTCTGCAGAGCACCGTACCTTCGTCTTTAGCCTCTCTTCTCGTCTACATCTTAGCAAAAAGCTTTTCCACTCTGTCTGGCAAGGAGAAACTGTGCCAGCACAGAAAACATCTCCCATCGTCTTCTAGAGGCTGCACGGAGGTCTGCCGAGTGTTTTGCAAGAAGAGAAAGAAAGTTGTCCAAAACAGCTTGCAATCGAATGTTCAAGTGAATAGAAAAGGCAGGAGAGTGGTCAGGTACTGTTTTCTCTCAGTTGGCAAGCTGCGCACACAATCGCAGTGTTGTACAGCTTGTTTCATCACCTTTGCGAAGCTGCCGCTCTCTCCGGCTCCCGGAGACGAAGAAGCTGCTTCTTCGCGCAAAGACGATTCTTCCGCTCACAGTGCTCTGCGGTGTGCGCCTTCTGCCGAAAGAGGTACGGGAGCGGTCCTTAGCTCTGCAGAGCACCGTACCTTCGTCTTTAGCCTCTCTTCTCATTTACATCTTAGCAAAAAGCTTTTCCACTCTGTCTGGCAAGGATAAACTGTGCCAGCACAGAAAACATCTCCCATCGTGTTCTAGAGGCTGCACGGAGGTCTGCCGAGTGTTTTGCAAGAAGAGAAAGAAAGTTGTCCAAAACAGCTTGCAATCGAATGTTCATGTGAATAGAAAAGGCAGGAGAGTGGTCAGGTACTGTTTTCTCTCAGTTGGCAAGCTGCGCACACAATCGCAGTGTTGTACAGCTTGTTTCATCACCTTTGCGAAGTTGCCGCTCTCTCCGGCTCCCGGAGACGAAGAAGCTGCTTCTTCGCGCAAAGACGATTCTGCCGCTCACAGTGCTCTGCGGTGTGCGCCTTCTGCCGAAAGACGTCCGGGAGCGGTGCTTAGCTCTGCAGAGCACCGTACCTTCGTCTTTAGCCTCTCTTCTCGTCTACATCTTAGCAAAAAGCTTTTCCACTCTGTCTGGCAAGGAGAAACTGTGCCAGCACAGAAAACATCTCCCATCGTGTTCTAGAGGCTGCACGGAGGTCTGCCGAGTGTTTTGCAAGAAGAGAAAGAAAGTTGTCCAAAACAGCTTGCAATCGAATGTTCATGTGAATCGAAAAGGCAGGAGAGTGGTCAGGTACTGTTTTCTCTCAGTTGGCAAGCTGCGCACACAATCGCAGTGTTGTACAGCTTGTTTCATCACCTTTGCGAAGTTGCCGCTCTCTCCGGCTCCCGGAGACGAAGAAGCTGCTTCTTCGCGCAAAGACGATTCTGCCGCTCACAGTGCTCTGCGGTGTGCGCCTTCTGCCGAAAGAGGCGCGGGAGCGGTGCTTAGCTCTGCAGAGCACCGTACCTTCGTCTTTAGCCTCTCTTCTCGCCTACATCTTAGCAAAAAGCTTTTCCACTCTGTCTGGCAAGGAGAAACTTTGCCAGCACAAAAAACATCTCCCATGGTCTTCTAGAGGCTGCACGTAGGTCTGCCGTGTGTTTTGCAAGAAGAGAAAGAAAGTTATCCAAAAGAGCTTGCAATCGAATATTCATGTGAATAAAAAAGGCAGGAGAGTGGTCAGGTACTGTTTTCTCTCAGTTGGCAAGCTGCGCACACAATCGCAGTGTTGTACAGCTTGTTTCATCACCTTTGCGAAGTTTCCGCTCTCTCCGGCTCCCGGAGACGAAGAAGCTGCTTCTTCGCGCAAAGACGATTCTGCCGCTCACAGTGCTCTGCGGTGTGCGCCTTCTGCCGAAAGAGGCCCGGGAGCTGTGCATAGCTCTGCAGAGCACCGTACCTTCGTCTTTAGCCTCTCTTCTCGTCTACATCTTAGCAAAAAGCTTTTCCACTCTGTCTGGCAAGGAGAAACTGTGCCAGCACAAAAAACATCTCCCATCGTGTTCTAGAGGCTGCACGGAAGTCTGCCGAGTGTTTTGCAAGAAGAGAAAGAAAGTTGTCCAAAACAGCTTGCAATCGAATGTTCAAGTGAATAGAAAATGCAGGAGAGTGGTCAGGTACTGTTTTCTCCCACTTGGAAAGCTGCGCACACAATCGCAGTGTTGTACAGCTTGTTTCATCACCTTTGCGAAGTTGCCGCTCTCTCCGGCTCCCGGAGACGAAGAAGCTGCTTCTTCGCGCAAAGACGATTCTGCCGCTCACTGTGCTCTGCGGTGTGCGCCTTCTGCCGAAAGAGGTCCGGGAGCGATGCTTAGCTCTGCAGAGTACCATACGTGCTTCTTTAGCCTCGCTTCTCGTCTACATCTTAGCAAAAAGCTTTTCCACTCTGTCTGGCAAGGACAAACTGTGCCAGCACACAAAACATCTCCCATGGTCTTCTAGAGGCTGCACGGAGGTCTGCCGAGTGTTTTGCAAGAAGAGAAAGAAAGTTGTCCAAAACAGCTTGCAATCGAATGTTCATGTGAATGGAAAAGGCAGGAGACTGGTCAGGTACTGTTTTGTCTCAGTTGGCAAGCTGCGCACACAATCGCAGTGTTGTACAGCTTGTTTCATCACCTTTGCGAAGTTGCCGCTCTCTCCGGCTCCCGGAGACGAAGAAGCTGCTTCTTCGCGCAAAGACGATTCTGCCGCTCACAGTGCTCTGCGGTGTGCGCCGTCTGCCGAAAGAAGTCCGGGAGCGATGCTTAGCTCTGCAGAGTACCATACGTGCTTCTTTAGCCACGCTTCTCGTCTACATCTTAGCAAAAAGCTTTTCCACTCTGTCTGGCAAGGAGAAACTGTGCCAGCACAGAAAACATCTCCCATCGTCTTCTAGAGGCTGCACGGAGGTCTGCCGAGTGTTTTGCAAGAAGAGAAAGAAAGTTGTCCAAAACAGCTTGCAATCGAATGTTCATGTGAATAGAAAAGGCAGGAGAGTGGTCAGGTACTGTTTTCTCTCCGTTGGCAAGCTGCGCACACAATCGCAGTGTGTACAGCTTGTTTCATCACCTTTGCGAAGTTGCCGCTCTCTCCGGCTCCCGGAGACGAAGAAGCTGCTTCTTCGCGCAAAGACGATTCTGCCGCTCACAGTGCTCTTCGGTGTGCGCCTTCTGCCGAAAGAGGCCCGGGAGCGGTGCTTAGCTCTGCAGAGCACCGTACCTTCGTCTTTAGCCTCTCTTCTCGTCTACATCTTAGCAAAAAGCTTTTCCACTCTGTCTGGCAAGGAGAAACTGTGCCAGCACAGAAAACATCTCCCATCGTGTTCTAGAGGCTGCACGGAGGTCTGCCGAGTGTTTTGCAAGAAGAGAAACAAAGTTGTCCAAAACAGCTTGCAATCGAATGTTCATGTGAATAGAAAAGGCAGGAGAGTGGTCAGGTACTATTTTCTCTCACTTGGCAAGCTGCGCACACAATCGCAGTGTTGTACAGCTTATTTCATCACCTTTGCGAAGTTGCCGCTCTCTCCGGCTCCCGGAGACGAAGAAGCTGCTTCTTCGCGCAAAGACAATTCTGCCGCTCACTGTGCTCTGCGGTGTGCGCCTTCTGCCGAAAGAGGTCCGGGAGCGATGCTTAGCTCTGCAGAGTACCATACGTGCTTCTTTAGCCTCGCTTCTCGTCTACATCTTAGCAAAAAGCTTTTCCACTCTGTCTGGCAAGGACAAACTGTGCCAGCACACAAAACATCTCCCATGGTCTTCTAGAGGCTGCACGGAGGTCTGCCGAGTGTTTTGCAAGAAGAGAAAGAAAGTTGTCCAAAACAGCTTGCAATCGAATGTTCATGTGAATAGAAAAGGCAGGAGACTGGTCAGGTACTGTTTTCTCTCAGTTGGCAAGCTGCGCACACAATCGCAGTGTTGTACAGCTTGTTTCATCACCTTTGCGAACTTGCCGCTCTCTCCGGCTCCCGGAGACGAAGAAGCTGCTTCTTCGCGCAAAGACGATTCTGCCGCTCACAGTGCTCTGCGGTGTGCGCCTTCTGCCGAAAGACGCACGGGAGCTGTGCTTAGCTCTGCAGAGCACCGTACCTTCGTCTTTAGCCTCTCTTCTCGTCTACATCTTAGCAAAAAGCTTTTCCACTCTGTCTGGCAAGGAGAAACTTTGCCAGCACAGAAAACATCTCCCATGGTCTTCTAGAGGCTGCACGGAGGTCTGCCGAGTGTTTTGCAAGAAGAGAAAGAAAGTTGTCCAAAACAGCTTGCAATCGAATGTTCATGTGAATAAAAAAGGCAGGAGAGTGGTCAGGTACTGTTTTCTCTCAGTTGGCAAGCTGCGCACACAATCGCAGTGTTGTACAGCTTGTTTCATCACCTTTGCGAACTTGCCGCTCTCTCCGGCTCCCGGAGACGAAGAAGCTGCTTCTTCGCGCAAAGACGATTCTGCCGCTCAAAGTGCTCTGCGGTGTGCGCCTTCTGCCGAAAGAGGCCCGGGAGCTGTGCTTAGCTCTGCAGAGCACCGTACCTTCGTCTTTAGCCTCTCTTCTCATCTGCATCTTAGCAAAAAGCTTTTCCACTCTGTCTGGCAAGGAGAAACTGTGCCAGCACAAAAAACATCTCCTATCGTGTTCTAGAGGCTGCACGGAGGTCTGCCGAGTGTTTTGCAAGAAGAGAAAGAAAGTTGTCCAAAACAGCTTGCAATCGAATGTTCATGTGAATAGAAAAGGCAGGAGAGTGGTCAGGTACTATTTTCTCTCACTTGGCAAGCTGCGCACACAATCGCAGTGTTGTACAGCTTGTTTCATCACCTTTGCGAAGTTGCCGCTCTCTCCGGCTCCCGGAGACGAAGAAGCTGCTTCTTCGCGCAAAGACGATTCTGCCGCTCACTGTGCTCTGCGGTGTGCGCCTTCTGCCGAAAGAGGTCCGGGAACGATGCTTAGCTCTGCAGAGTACCATACGTGCTTCTTTAGCCTCTCTTCTCGTCTACATCTTAGCTAAAAGCTTTTCCACTCTGTCTGGCAAGGACAAACTGTGCCAGCACAGAAAACATCTCCCATCGTGTTCTAGAGGCTGCACGGAGGTCTGCCGAGTGTTTTGCAAGAAGAGAAAGAAAGTTGTCCAAAACAGCTCGCAATCGAATGTTCATGTGAATAGAAAAGGCAGGAGAGTGGTCAGGTACTGTTTTCTCTCAGTTGGCAAGCTGCGCACACAATCGCAGTTTTTTAGAGCTTGTTTCATCACCTTTGCGAAGTTGCCGCTCTCTCCGGCTCCCGGAGACGAAGAAGCTGCTTCTTCGCGCAAAGACGATTCTGCCGCTCACAGTGCTCTGCGGTGTGCGCCTTCTGCTGAGAGAGGTCCGGGAGCGGTGCTTAGCTCTGCAGAGCACCGTACCTTCGTCTTTAGCCTCTCTTCTCGTCTACATCTTAGCAAAAAGCTTTTCCACTCTGTCTGACAAGGAGAAACTTTGCCAGCACAGAAAACATCTCCCATTGTGTTCTAGAGGCTGCACGGAGGTCTGCCGAGTGTTTTGCAAGAAGAGAAAGAAAGTTGTCCAAAACAGCTTGCAATCGAATGTTCATGTGAATAGAAAAGGCAGGAGAGTGGTCAGGTACTGTTTTCTCTCACTTGGCAAGCTGCGCACACAATCGCAGTGTTGTACAGCTTGTTTCATCACCTTTGCGAAGTTGCCGCTCTCTCCGGCTCCCGGAGACGAAGAAGCTGCTTCTTCGCGCAAAGACGATTCTGCCGCTCACAGTGCTCTGCGGTGTGCGCCTTCTGCTGAGAGAGGTCCGGGAGCGGAGCTTAGCTCTGCAGAGCACCGTAACTTCGTCTTTAGCCTCTCTTCTCGTCTACATCTTAGCAAAAAGCTTTTCCACTCTGTCTGACAAGGAGAAACTTTGCCAGAACAGAAAACATCTCCCATCGTGTTCTAGAGGCTGCACGGAGGTCTGCCGAGTGTTTTGCAAGAAGAGAAAGAAAGTTGTCCAAAACAGCTTGCAATCGAATGTTCATGTGAATAGAAAAGGCAGGAGAGTGGTCAGGTACTGTTTTCTCTCAGTTGGCAAGCTGCGCACACAATCGCAGTGTTGTACAGCTTGTTTCATCACCTTTGCGAAGTTGCCGCTCTCTCCGGCTCCCGGAGACGAAGAAGGTGCTTCTTCGCGCAAAGACGATTCTGCCGCTCACTGTGCTCTGCGGTGTGCGCCTTCTGCCGAAAGAGGTCCGGGAGCGATGCTTAGCTCTGCAGAGTACCATACGTCCTTCTTTAGCCTCGCTTCTCGTCTACATCTTAGCAAAAAGCTTTTCCACTCTGTCTGGCAAGGACAAACTGTGCCAGCACACAAAACATCTCCCATCGTCTTCTAGAGGCTGCACGGAGGTCTGCCGAGTGTTTTGCAAGAAGAGAAAGAAAGTTGTCCAAAACAGCTTACAATCGAATGTTCATGTGAATAGAAAAGGCAGGAGAGTGGTCAGGTACTGTTTTCTCTCACTTGGCAAGCTGCGCACACAATCGCAGTGTTGTACAGCTTGTTTCATCACCTTTGCGAAGTTGCCGCTCTCTCCGGCTCCCGGAGACGAAGAAGCTGCTTCTTCGCGCAAAGACGATTCTGCCGCTCACTGTGCTCTGCGGTGTGCGCCTTCTGCCGAAAGAGGTCCGGGAGCGATGCTTAGCTCTGCAGAGTACCATACGTGCTTCTTTAGCCTCGCTTCTCGTCTACATCTTAGCTAAAATCTTTTCCACTCTGTCTGGCAAGGACAAACTGTGCCAGCACAGAAAACATCTCCCATCGTGTTCTAGAGGCTGCACGGAGGTCTGCCGAGTGTTTTGCAAGAAGAGAAAGAAAGTTGTCCAAAACAGCTCGCAATCGAAAGTTCATGTGAATAGAAAAGGCAGGAGAGTGGTCAGGTACTGTTTTCTCTCACTTGGCAAGCTGCGCACACAATCGCAGTTTTTTAGAGCTTGTTTCATCACCTTTGCGAAGCTGCCGCTCTCTCCGGCTCCCGGAGACGAAGAAGCTGCTTCTTCGCGCAAAGACGATTCTGCCGCTCACAGTGCTCTGCGGTGTGCGCCTTCTGCTGAGAGAGGTCCGGGAGCGGTGCTTAGCTCTGCAGAGCACCGTACCTTCGTCTTTAGCCTCTCTTCTCGTCTACATCTTAGCTAAAAGCTTTTCCACTCTGTCTGACAAGGAGAAACTTTGCCAGAACAGAAAACATCTCCCATCGTGTTCTAGAGGCTGCACGGAGGTCTGCCGAGTGTTTTGCAAGAAGAGAAAGAAAGTTGTCCAAAACAGCTTCCAATCGAATGTTCATGTGAATAGAAAAGGCAGGAGAGTGGTCAGGTACTGTTTTCTCTCAGTTGGCAAGCTGCGCACACAATCGCAGTGTTGTACAGCTTGTTTCATCACCTTTGCGAAGTTGCCGCTCTCTCCGGCTCCCGGAGACGAAGAAGGTGCTTCTTCGCGCAAAGACGATTCTGCCGCTCACTGTGCTCTGCGGTGTGCGCCTTCTGCCGAAAGAGGTACGGGAGCGGTGCTTAGCTCTGCAGAGCACCGTACCTTCGTCTTTAGCCTCTCTTCTCGTCTACATCTTAGCAAAAAGCTTTTCCACTCTGTCTGGCAAGGAGAAACTGTGCCAGCACAGAAAACATCTCCCATCGTGTTCTAGAGGCTGCACGGAGGTCTGCCGAGTGTTTTGCAAGAAGAGAAAGAAAGTTGTCCAAAACAGCGTGCAATCGAATGTTCATGTGAATAGAAAAGGCAGGACAGTGGTCAGGTACTGTTTTCTCTCAGTTGGCAAGCTGCGCACACAATCGCAGTGTTGTACAGCTTGTTTCATCACCTTTGCGAAGTTGCCGCTCTCTCCGGCTCCCGGAGACGAAGAAGCTGCTTCTTCGCGCAAAGACGATTCTGCCGCTCACAGTGCTCTGCGGTGTGCGCCTTCTGCCGAAAGAGGCACGGGAGCGGTGCTTAGCTCTGCAGAGCACCGTACCTTCGTCTTTAGCCTCTCTTCTCGTCTACATCTTAGCAAAAAGCTTTTCCACTCTGTCTGGCAAGGAGAAACTGTGCCAGCACAGAAAACATCTCCCATCGTCTTCTAGAGGCTGCACGGAGGTCTGCCGAGTGTTTTGCAAGAAGAGAAAGAAAGTTGTCCAAAACAGCTTGCAATCGAATGTTCAAGTGAATAGAAAAGGCAGGAGAGTGGTCAGGTACTATTTTCTCTCAGTTGGCAAGCTGCGCACACAATCGCAGTGTTGTACAGCTTGTTTCATCACCTTTGCGAAGTTGCCGCTCTCTCCGGCTCCCGGAGACGAAGAAGCTGCTTCTTCGCGCAAAGACGATTCTGCCGCTCACTGTGCTCTGCGGTGTGCGCCTTCTGCCGAAAGAGGTCCGGGAGCGATGCTTAGCTCTGCAGAGTACCATACGTGCTTCTTTAGCCTCGCTTCTCGTCTACATTTTAGCAAAAAGCTTTTCCACTCTGTCTGGCATGAGAAACTGTGCCAGCACACAAAACATCTCCCATCGTGTTCTAGAGGCTGCACGGAGGTCTGCCGAGTGTTTTGCAAGAAGAAAAAGAAAGTTGTCCAAAACAGCTTGCAATCGAATGTTCATGTGAATAGAAAAGGCAGGAGAGTGGTCAGGTACTGTTTTCTCTCAGTTGGCAAGCTGCGCACACAATCGCAGTGTTGTACAGCTTGTTTCATCACCTTTGCGAAGTTGCCGTTCTCTCCGGCTGCCGGAGACGAAGAAGCTGCTTCTTCGCGCAAAGACGATTCTGCCGCTCACAGTGCTCTGCGGTGTGCTCCTTCTGCCGAAAGAGGCACGGGAGCTGTGCTTAGCTCTGCAGAGCACCGTACCTTCGTCTTTAGCCTCTCTTCTCATATACATCTTAGCAAAAAGCTTTTCCACTCTGTCTGGCAAGGAGAAACTGTGCCAGCACAGAAAACATCTCCCATCGTGTTCTAGAGGCTGCCCGGAGGTCTGCCGAGTGTTTTGCAAGAAGAGAAAGAAAGTTGTCCAAAACAGCTTGCAATCGAATGTTCATGTGAATAGAAAAGGCAGGAGAGTGGTCAGGTACTGTTTTCTCTCAGTTGGCAAGCTGCGCACACAATCGCAGTGTTGTACAGCTTGTTTCATCACCTTTGCGAAGTTGCCGCTCTCTCCGGCTCCCGGAGACGAAGAAGCTGCTTCTTCGCGCAAAGACGATTCTGCCGCTCACAGTGCTCTGCGGTGTGCGCCTTCTGCCGAAAGAGGCACGGGAGCTGTGTTCAGCTCTTCAGAGCACCGTACCTTCGTCTTTAGCCTCTCTTCTCGTCTACATCTTAGCAAAAAGCTTTTCCACTCAGTCTGGCAAGGACAAACTGTGCCAGCACAGAAAACATCTCCCATCGTGTTCTAGAAGCTGCACGGAGGTCTGCCGAGTGTTTTGCAAGAAGAGAAAGAAAGTTGTCCAAAACAGCTTGCAATCGATCGTTCATGTGATTAGACAAGGCAGGAGAGTTGTCAGGTACTGTTTTCTCTCAGTTGGCAAGCTGCGCACACAATCGCAGTTTTGTACAGCTTGTTTCATCACCTTTGCCAAGTTGCCGCTCTCTCCGGCTCCCGGAGACGAAGAAGCTGCTTCTTCGCGCAAAGACGATTCTGCCGCTCACAGTGCTCTGCGGTGTGCGCCTTCTGCCGAAAGAGGTCCGGGAGCGATGCTTAGCTCTGCAGAGAACCATACGTGCTTCTTTAGCCTCTCTTCTCGTCTACATCTTAGCTAAAAGCTTTTCCACTCTGTCTGGCAAGGAGAAACTGTGCCAGCACAGAAAACATCTCCCATCGTGTTCTAGAGGCTGCACGGAGGTCTGCCGAGTGTTTTGCAAGAAGAGAAAGAAAGTTGTCCAAAACAGCTTGCAATCGAATGTTCATGTGAATAGAAAAAGCAGGAGAGTGGTCAGGTACTGTTTTCTCTCAGTTGGCAAGCTGCGCACACAATCGCAGTTTTGAACAGCTTGTTTCATCACCTTTGCGAGGTTGCTGCTCTCTCCGGCTCCCGGAGACGAAGAAGCTGCTTCTTCGCGCAAAGACGATTCTGCCGCTCACAGTGCTCTGCGGTGTGCGCCTTCTGCCGAAAGAAGTCCGGGAGCGATGCTTAGCTCTGCAGAGTACCATACGTGCTTCTTTAGCCTCGCTTCTCGTCTACATCTTAGCAAAAAGCTTTTCCACTCTGTCTGGCAAGGAGAAACTGTGCCAGCACAGAAAACACCTCCCATCGTCTTCTACAGGCTGCACGGAGGACGGCCGAGTGTTTTGCAAGAAGAGAAAGAAAGTTGTCCAAAACAGCTTGCAATCGAATGTTCATGTGAATAGAAAAGGCAGGAGAGTGGTCAGGTACTGTTTTCTCTCAGTTGGCAAGCTGCGCACACAATCGCAGTGTTGTACAGCTTGTTTCATCCGCTTTGCGAAGCTGCCGCTCTCTCCGGCTCCCGGAGACGAAGAAGCTGCTTCTTCGCGCAAAGACGATTCTGCCGCTCACAGTGCTCTGCGGTGTGCGCCTTCTGCCGAAAGAGGTCCGGGAGCGGTGCTTAGCTCTGCAGAGCACCGTACCTTCGTCTTTAGCCTCTCTTCTCGTCTACATCTTAGCAAAAAGCTTTTCCACTCTGTCTGGCAAGGAGAAACTGTGCCAGCACAGAAAACATCTCCCATCGTGTTCTAGAAGCTGCACGGAGGTCTGCCGAGTGTTTTGCAAGAAGAGAAAGAAAGTTGTCCAAAACAGCTTGCAATCGATCGTTCATGTGATTAGACAAGGCAGGAGAGTTGTCAGGTACTGTTTTCTCTCAGTTGGCAAGCTGCGCACACAATCGCAGTTTTGTACAGCTTGTTTCATCACCTTTGCGAGGTTGCTGCTCTCTCCGGCTCCCGGAGACGAAGAAGCTGCTTCTTCGCGCAAAGACGATTCTGCCGCTCACAGTGCTCTGCGGTGTGCGCCTTCTGCCAAAAGAGGTCCGGGAGCGATGCTTAGCTCTGCAGAGTACCATACGTGCTTCTTTAGCCTCTCTTCTCGTCTACATCTTAGCTAAAAGCTTTTCCACTCTGTCTGGCAAGGAGAAACTGTGCCAGCACAGAAAACATCTCCCATCGTGTTCTAGAGGCTGCACGGAGGTCTGCCGAGTGTTTTGCAAGAAGAGAAAGAAAGTTGTCCAAAACAGCTTGCAATCGAATGTTCATGTGAATAGAAAAGGCAGGAGAGTGGTCAGGTACTGTTTTCTCTAACTTGGCAAGCTGCGCACACAATCGCAGTTTTGAACAGCTTGTTTCATCACCTTTGCGAGGTTGCTGCTCTCTCCGGCTCCCGGAGACGAAGAAGCTGCTTCTTCGCGCAAAGACGATTCTGCCGCTCACAGTGCTCTGCGGTGTGCGCCTTCTGCCGAAAGAGGTACGGGAGCTGTGCTTAGCTCTGCAGAGCACCGTACCTTCGTCTTTAGCCTCTCTTCTCGTCTACATCTTAGCGAAAAGCTTTTCCACTCTGTCTGGAAAGGAGAAACTGTGCCTGCACAAAAAACATCTCCCATCGTGTTCTAGAGGCTGCACGGAGGTCTGCCGAGTGTTTTGCAAGAAGAGAAAGAAAGTTGTCCAAAACAGCTTCCAATCGAATGTTCATGTGAATAGAAAGGCAGGAGAGTGGTCAGGTACTGTTTTCTCTCCGTTGGCAAGCTGCGCACACAATCGCAGTGTTGTACAGCTTGTTTCATCACCTTTGCGAAGTTGCCGCTCTCTCCGGCTCCCGGAGACGAAGAAGCTGCTTCTTCGCGCAAAGACGATTCTGCCGATCACTGTGCTCTGCGGTGTGTGTCTTCTTCCGAAAGAGGTCCGGGAGCGGTGCTTAGCTCTGCAGAGCACCGTACCTTCGTCTTTAGCCTCTCTTCTCGTCTACATCTTAGCGAAAAGCTTTTCCACTCTGTCTGGCAAGGAGAAACTGTGCCTGCACAAAAAACATCTCCCATCGTGTTCTAGAGGCTGCACGGAGGTCTGCCGAGTGTTTTGCAAGAAGAGAAAGAAAGTTGTCCAAAACAGCTTACAATCGAATGTTCATGTCATTACAAAAGCCAGGAGAGTGGTCAGGTACTGTTTTCTCTCAGTTGGCAAGCTGCGCACACAATCGCAGTGTTGTACAGCTTGTTTCATCACCTTTGCGAAGCTGCCGCTCTCTCCGGCTCCCGGAGACGAAGAAGCTGCTTCTTCGCGCAAAGACGATTCTGCCGCTCACAGTGCTCTGCGGTGTGCGCCTTCTGCCGAAAAACGCACGGGAGCGGTGCTTAGCTCTGCAGAGCACCGTACCTTCGTCTTTAGCCTCTCTTCTCGTCTACATCTTAGCAAAAAGCTTTTCCACTCTGTCTGGCAAGGAGAAACTGTGCCAGCACAAAAAATATCTCCCATCGTGTTCTAGAGGCTGCACGGAAGTCTGCCGAGTGTTTTGCAAGAAGAGAAAGAAAGTTGTCCAAAACAGCTTCCAATCGAATGTTCATGTCATTACAAAAGGCAGGAGAGTGGTCAGGTACTGTTTTCTCTCAGTTGGCAAGCTGCGCACACAATCGCAGTGTTGTACAGCTTGTTTCATCACCTTTGCGAAGCTGCCGCTCTCTCCGGCTGCCGGAGACGAAGAAGCTGCTTCTTCGCGCAAAGACGATTCTGCCGCTCACAGTGCTCTGCGGTGTGCGCCTTCTGCCGAAAGAGGTCCGGGAGCGGTGCTTAGCTCTGCAGAGCACCGTACCTTCGTCTTTAGCCTCTCTTCTCGTCTGCATCTCAGCAAAAAGCTTTTCCACTCTGTCTGGCAGGGAGAAACTTTGCCAGCACAAAAAACATCTCCCATCGTGTTCTAGAAGCTGCACGGAGGTCTGCCGAGTGTTTTGCAAGAAGAGAAAGAAAGTTGTCCAAAACAGCTTGCAATCGAATGTTCATGTGAATAGAAAAGGCAGGAGAGTGGTCAGGTACTGTTTTCTCTCAGTTGGCAAGCTGCGCACACAATCGCAGTTTTGTACAGCTTGTTTCATCACCTTTGCGAAGTTGCCGCTCTCTCCGGCTGCCGGAGACGAAGAAGCTGCTTCTTCGCGCAAAGACGATTCTGCCGCTCACTGTGCTCTGCGGTGTACGCCTTCTGCCGAAAGAGGTCCGGGAGCGATGCTTAGCTCTGCAGAGTACCATACGTGCTTCTTTAGCCTCTCTTCTCGTCTACATCTTAGCTAAAAGCTTTTCCACTCTGTCTGGCAAGGAGAAACTGTGCCAGCACAGAAAACATCTCCCATCGTGTTCTAGAGGCTGCACGGAGGTCTGCCGAGTGTTTTGCAAGAAGAGAAAGAAAGTTGTCCAAAACAGCTTGCAATCGAATGTTCATGTGAATAAAAAAGGCAGGAGAGTGGTCAGGTACTGTTTTCTCTCAGTTGGCAAGCTGCGCACACAATCGCAGTGTTGTACAGCTTGTTTCATCACCTTTGCGAAGTTGCCGCTCTCTCCGGCTCCCGGAGACGAAGAAGCTGCTTCTTCGCGCAAAGACGATTCTGCCGCTCACAGTGCTCTGCGGTGTGCGCCTTCTGCCGAAAGAGGTCCGGGAGCGGTGCTTAGCTCTGCAGAGCACCGTACCTTCGTCTTTAGCCTCTCTTCTCATCTACATCTTAGCAAAAAGCTTTTCCACTCTGTCTGGCAAGGAGAAACTGTGCCAGCACAGAAAACATCTCCCATCGTGTTCTATAGGCTGCACGGAGGTCTGCCGAGTGTTTTGCAAGAAGAGAAAGAAAGTTGTCCAAAACAGCTTGCAATCGAATTTTCATGTGAATAGAAAAGGCAGGAGAGTGGTCAGGTACTGTTTTCTCTCAGTTGGCAAGCTGCGCACACAATCGCAGTGTTGTACAGCTTGTTTCATCACCTTTGCGAAGTTGCCGCTCTCTCCGGCTCCCGGAGACGAAGAAGCTGCTTCTTCGCGCAAAGACGATTCTGCCGCTCACAGTGCCCTGCGGTGTGCGCCTTCTGCCGAAAGAAGTCCGGGAGCGATGCTTAGCTCTGCAGAGTACCATACGTGCTTCTTTAGCCACGCTTCTCGTCTACATCTTAGCAAAAAGCTTTTCCACTCTGTCTGGCAAGGAGAAACTGTGCCAGCACAGAAAACATCTCCCATCGTGTTCTATAGGCTGCACGGAGGTGTGCCGAGTGTTTTGCAAGAAGAGAAAGAAAGTTGTCCAAAACAGCTTGCAATCGAATGTTCATGTGAATAGAAAAGGCAGGAGAGTGGTCAGGTACTGTTTTCTCTCAGTTGGCAAGCTGCGCACACAATCGCAGTTTTGTACAGCTTGTTTCATCACCTTTGCGAGGTTGCTGCTCTCTCCGGCTCCCGGAGACGAAGAAGCTGCTTCTTCGCGCAAAGACGATTCTGCCGCTCACAGTGCTCTGCGGTGTGCGCCTTCTGCCGAGAGAGGCACGGGAGCGGTGCTTAGCTTTGCAGAGCACCGTACCTTCGTCTTTAGCCTCTCTTCTCATCTACATCTTAGCAAAAAGCTTTTCCACTCTGTCTGGCAAGGAGAAACTGTGCCTGCACAAAAAACATCTCCCATCGTGTTCTAGAGGCTGCACGGAGGTCTGCCGAGTGTTTTGCAAGAAGAGAAAGAAAGTTGTCCAAAACAGCTTGCAATCGAATGTTCATGTGAATAGAAAAGGCAGGAGAGTGGTCAGGTACTGTTTTCTCTCACTTGGCAAGCTGCGCACACAATCGCAGTGTTGTACAGCTTGTTTCATCACCTTTGCGAAGTTGCCGCTCTCTCCGGCTCCCGGAGACGAAGAAGCTGCTTCTTCGCGCAAATACTATTCTGCCGCTCACTGTGCTCTGCAGTGTGTGTCTTCTTCCGAAAGAGGTCCGGTAGCGGTGCTTAGCTCTGCAGAGCACCGTACCTTCGTCTTTAGCCTCTCTTCTCGTCTACATCTTAGCAAAAAGCTTTTCCACTGTCTGGCAAGGAGAAACTGTGCCAGCACAAAAAACATCTCCCATCGTGTTCTAGAGGCTGCACGGAGGTCTGCCGAGTGTTTTGCAAGAAGAGAAAGAAAGTTGTCCAAAATAGCTTGCAATCGAATGTTCATATGAATAGAAAAGGCAGGAGAGTGGTCAGGTACTGTTTTCTCTCACTTGGCAAGCTGCGCACACAATCGCAGTGTTGTACAGCTTGTTTCATCACCTTTGCGAAGTTGCCGCTCTCTCCGGCTCCCGGAGACGAAGAAGCTGCTTCTTCGCGCAAAGACGATTCTGCCGCTCACAGTTCTCTGCGGTGTGCGCCTTCTGCCCAAAGAGGTCCGGAAGCGGTGCTTAGCTCTGCAGAGCACCGTACCTGCTTCTTTAGCCTCTCTTCTCGTCTACATCTTAGCAAAAAGCTTTTCCACTCTGTCTGGCAAGGAGAAACTGTGCCAGCACAAAAAACATCTCCCATCGTGTTCTAGAGGCTGCACGGAGGTCTGCCGAGTGTTTTGCAAGAAGAGAAAGAAAGTTGTCCAAAACAGCTTGCAATCGAATGTTCATGTGAATAGAAAAGGCAGGAGAGTGGTCAGGTACTGTTTTCTCTCACTTGGCAAGCTGCGCACACAATCGCAGTGTTGTACAGCTTGTTTCATCACCTTTGCGAAGCTGCAGCTCTCTCCGGCTCCCGGAGACGAAGAAGCTGCTTCTTCGCGCAAAGACGATTCTGCCGCTCACAGTGCTCTGCGGTGTGCGCCTTCTGCCGAAAGACGCACGGGAGCGGTGCTTAGCTCTGCAGAGCACCGTACCTTCGTCTTTAGCCTCTCTTCTCGTCTACATCTTAGCAAAAAGCTTTTCCACTCTGTCTGGCAAGGAGAAACTGTGCCAGCACAAAAAACATCTCCCATCGTGTTCTAGAGGCTGCACGGAGGTCTGCCGAGTGTTTTGCAAGAAGAGAAAGAAAGTTATCCAAAACAGCTTACAATCGAATGTTCATGTGGTTACAAAAGGCAGGAGAGTGGTCAGGTACTGTTTTCTCTCAGTTGGCAAGCTGCGCACACAATCGCAGTGTTGTACAGCTTGTTTCATCACCTTTGCGAAGTTGCCGCTCTCTCCGGCTCCCGGAGACGAAGAAGCTGCTTCTTCGCGCAAAGACGATTCTGCCGCTCACAGTGCTCTGCGGTGTGCGCCTTCTGCCGAAAGAGGTCCGGGAGCGGTGCGTAGCTCTGCAGAGTACCATACGTGCTTCTTTAGCCTCTCTTCTCGTCTACATCTTAGCAAAAAGCTTTTCCACTCTGTCTGGCAAGGAGAAACTGTGCCAGCACAGAAAACATCTCCCATCGTCTTCTAGAGGCTGCACGGAGGTCTGCCGAGTGTTTTGCAAGAAGAGAAAGAAAGTTGTCCAAAACAGCTTGCAATCGAATGTTCATGTGAATAGAAAAGGCAGGAGAGTGGTCAGGTACTGTTTTCTCTCAGTTGGCAAGCTGCGCACACAATCGCAGTGTTGTACAGCTTGTTTCATCACCTTTGCGAATTTGCCGCTCTCTCCGGCTCCCGGAGACGAAGAAGCTGCTTCTTCGCGCAAAGACGATTCTGCCGCTCACAGTGCTCTGCGGTGTGCGCCTTCTGCCGAAAGACGCACGGGAGCGGTGCTTAGCTCTGCAGAGCACCGTACCTTCGTCTTTAGCCTCTCTTCTCGTCTACATCTTAGCAAAAAGCTTTTCCACTCTGTCTGGCAAGGAGAAACTTTGCCAGCACAGAAAACATCTCCCATGGTCTTCTAGAGGCTGCACGGAGGTCTGCCGAGTGTTTTGCAAGAAGAGAAAGAAAGTTGTCCAAAACAGCTTGCAATCGAATGTTCATGTGAATAAAAAAGGCAGGAGAGTGGTCAGGTACTGTTTTCTCTCAGTTGGCAAGCTGCGCACACAATCGCAGTGTTGTACAGCTTGTTTCATCACCTTTGCGAAGTTGCTGCTCTCTCCGGCTCCCGGAGACGAAGAAGCTGCTTCTTCGCGCAAAGACGATTCTGCCGCTCACAGTGCTCTGCGGTGTGCGCCTTCTGCCGAAAGAGGCCCGGGACCTGTGCTTAGCTCTGCAGAGCACCGTACCTTCGTCTTTAGCCTCTCTTCTCGTCTACATCTTAGCAAAAAGCTTTTCCACTCTGTCTGGCAAGGAGAAACTGTGCCAGCACAGAAAACATCTCCCATCGTCTTCTAGAGGCTGCACGGAGGTCTGCCGAGTGATTTGCAAGAAGAGAAAGAAAGTTGTCCAAAACAGCTTGCAATCGAATGTTCATGTGAATAGAAAAGGCAGGAGAGTGGTCAGGTACTGTTTTCTCTCAGTTGGCAAGCTGCGCACACAATCGCAGTGTTGTACAGCTTGTTTCATCACCTTTGCGAAGTTGCCGCTCTCTCCGGCTCCCGGAGACGAAGAAGCTGCTTCTTCGCGCAAAGACGATTCTTCCGCTCACTGTGCTCTGCGGTGTGCGCCTTCTGCCGAAAGAGGTCCGGGAGCGATGCTTAGCTCTGCAGAGTACCATACGTGCTTCTTTAGCCTCGCTTCTCGTCTACATCTTAGCAAAAAGCTTTTCCACTCTGTCTGGCAAGGACAAACTGTGCCAGCACAGAAAACATCTCCCATCGTGTTCTAGAGGCTGCACGGAGGTCTGCCGAGTGTTTTGCAAGAAGAGAAACAAAGTTGTCCAAAACAGCTTGCAATCGAATGTTCATATGAATAGAAAAGGCAGGAGAGTGGTCAGGTACTGTTTTCTCTCACTTGGCAAGCTGCGCACACAATCGCAGTTTTTTAGAGCTTGTTTCATCACCTTTGCGAAGTTGCCGCTCTCTCCGGCTCCCGGAGACGAAGAAGCTGCTTCTTCGCGCAAAGACGATTCTGCCGCTCACAGTGCTCTGCGGTGTGCGCCTTCTGCTGAAAGAGGTCCGGGAGCGGTGCTTAGCTCCGCAGAGCACCGTACCTTCGTCTTTAGCCTCTCTTCTCGTCTACATCTTAGCAAAAAGCTTTTCCACTCTGTCTGGCAAGGAGAAACTGTGCCAGCACAGAAAACATCTCCCATCGTGTTCTAGAGGCTGCACGGAGGTGTGCCGAGTGTTTTGCAAGAAGAGAAAGAAAGTTGTCCAAAACAGCTTGCAATCGAATGTTCATGTGAATAGAAAAGGCAGGAGAGTGGTCTGGTACTGTTTTCTCTCAGTTGGCAAGCTGCGCACACAATCGCAGTGTTGTACAGCTTGTTTCATCACCTTTGCGAAGCTGCCGCTCTCTCCGGCTCCCGGAGACGAAGAAGCTGCTTCTTCGCGCAAAGACGATTCTGCCGCTCATAGTGCACTGCGGTGTGCGCCTTCTGCGGAAAGAGGTCCGGGAGCGGTGTTTAGCTCCGCAGAGCACCGTACCTTCGTCTTTAGCCTCTCTTCTCGTCTACATCTTAGCAAAAAGCTTTTCCACTCTGTCTGGCAAGGAGAAACTGTGCCAGCACAGAAAACATCTCCCATCGTGTTCTAGAAGCTGCACGGAGGTCTGCCGAGTGTTTTGCAAGAAGAGAAAGAAAGTTGTCCAAAACAGCTTGCAATCGAATATTCATGTGAATAGAAAAGGCAGGAGAGTGGTCAGGTACTGTTTTCTCTCAGTTGGCAAGCTGCGCACACAATCGCAGCGTTGTACAGCTTGTTTCATAACCTTTGCGAAGCTGCCGCTCTCTCCGGCTCCCGGAGACGAATAAGCTGCTTCTTCGCGCAAAGACGATTCTGCCGCTCACTGTGCTCTGCGGTGTACGCCTTCTGCCGAAAGAAGCCCAAGAGCGATGCTTAGCTCTGCAGAGTACCATACGTGCTTCTTTAGCCTCTCATCTCGGCTACATCTTAGCTAAAAGCTTTTCCACTCTGTCTGGCAAGGAGAAACTGTGCCAGCACAGAAAACATCTCCCATCGTGTTCTATAGGCTGCACGGAGGTCTGCCGAGTGTTTTGCAAGAAGAGAAAGAAAGTTGTCCAAAACAGCTTGCAATCGAATGTTCATGTGAATAGAAAAGGCAGGAGAGTGGTCAGGTACTGTTTTCTCTCAGTTGGCAAGCTGCGCACACAATCGCAGTGTTGTACAGCTTGTTTCATCACCTTTGCGAGGTTGCTGCTCTCTCCGGCTCCCGGAGACGAAGAAGCTGCTTCTTCGCGCAAAGACGATTCTGCCGCTCACAGTGCTCTGCGGTGTGCGCCTTCTGCCGAGAGAGGCACGGGAGCGGTGCTTAGCTTTGCAGAGCAGCGTACCTTCGTCTTTAGCCTCTCTTCTCATCTACATCTTAGCAAAAAGCTTTTCCACTCTGTCTGGCAAGGAGAAACTGTGCCTGCACAAAAAACATCTCCCATCGTGTTCTAGAGGCTGCACGGAGGTCTGCCGAGTGTTTTGCAAGAAGAGAAAGAAAGTTGTCCAAAACAGCTTGCAATCGAATGTTCAAGTGAATAGAAAAGGCAGGAGAGTGGTCAGGTACTGTTTTCTCTCAGTTGGCAAGCTGCGCACACAATCGCAGTGTTGTACAGCTTGTTTCATCACCTTTGCGAAGTTGCCGCTCTCTCCGGCTCCCGGAGACGAAGAAGCTGCTTCTTCGCGCAAAGACGATTCTGCCGCTCACTGTGCTCTGCAGTGTGTGTCTTCTTCCGAAAGAGGTCCGGTAGCGGTGCTTAGCTCTGCAGAGCACCGTACCTTCGTCTTTAGCCTCTCTTCTCGTCTACATCTTAGCAAAAAGCTTTTCCACTCTGTCTGGCAAGGATAAACTGTGCCAGCACAAAAAACATCTCCCATCGTGTTCTAGAGGCTGCACGGAGGTCTGCCGAGTGTTTTGCAAGAAGAGAAAGAAAGTTGTCCAAAACAGCTTGCAATCGAATGTTCATATGAATAGAAAAGGCAGGAGAGTGGTCTGGTACTGTTTTCTCTCACTTGGCAAGCTGCGCACACAATCGCAGTGTTGTACAGCTTGTTTCATCACCTTTGCGAAGTTGCCGCTCTCTCCGGCTCCCGGAGACGAAGAAGCTGCTTCTTCGCGCAAAGACGATTCTGCCGCTCACAGTTCTCTGCGGTGTGCGCCTTCTGCCCAAAGAGGTCCGGAAGCGGTGCTTAGCTCTGCAGAGCACCGTACCTGCTTCTTTAGCCTCTCTTCTCGTCTACATCTTAGCAAAAAGCTTTTCCACTCTGTCTGACAAGGAGAAACTGTGCCAGCACAAAAAACATCTCCCATCGTGTTCTAGAGGCTGCACGGAGGTGTGCCGAGTGTTTTGCAAGAAGAGAAAGAAAGTTGTCCAAAACAGCTTGCAATCGAATGTTCATGTGAATAGAAAAGGCAGGAGAGTGGTCAGGTACTGTTTTCTCTCACTTGGCAAGCTGCGCACACAATCGCAGTGTTGTACAGCTTGTTTCATCACCTTTGCGAAGCTGCAGCTCTCTCCGGCTGCCGGAGACGAAGAAGCTGCTTCTTCGCGCAAAGACGATTCTGCCGCTCACAGTGCTCTGCGGTGTGCGCCTTCTGCCGAAAGACGCACGGGAGCGGTGCTTAGCTCTGCAGAGCACCGTACCTTCGTCTTTAGCCTCTCTTCTCGTCTACATCTTAGCAAAAAGCTTTTCCACTCTGTCTGGCAAGGAGAAACTGTGCCAGCACAAAAAACATCTCCCATCGTGTTCTAGAGGCTGCACGGAGGTCTGCCGAGAGTTTTGCAAGAAGAGAAAGAAAGTTATCCAAAACAGCTTACAATCGAATGTTCATGTGGTTACAAAAGGCAGGAGAGTGGTCAGGTACTGTTTTCTCTCAGTTGGCAAGCTGCGCACACAATCGCAGTGTTGTACAGCTTGTTTCATCACCTTTGCGAAGTTGCCGCTCTCTCCGGCTCCCGGAGACGAAGAAGCTGCTTCTTCGCGCAAAGACGATTCTGCCGCTCACAGTGCTCTGCGGTGTGCGCCTTCTGCCGAAAGAGGTCCGGGAGCGGTGCGTAGCTCTGCAGAGCACCGTACCTTCGTCTTTAGCCTCTCTTCTCATCTACATCTTAGCAAAAAGCTTTTCCACTCTGTCTGGCAAGGAGAAACTGTGCCAGCACAGAAAACATCTCCCATCGTGTTCTAGAGGCTGCACGGAGGTCTGCCGAGTGTTTTGCAAGAAGAGAAAGAAAGTTGTCCAAAACAGCTTGCAATCGAATGTTCATGTGAATAGAAAAGGCAGGAGAGTGGTCAGGTACTGTTTTCTCTCAGTTGGCAAGCTGCGCACACAATCGCAGTGTTGTACAGCTTGTTTCATCACCTTTGCGAAGTTGCCGCTCTCTCCGGCTCCCGGAGACGAAGAAGCTGCTTCTTCGCGCAAAGACGATTCTGCCGCTCACAGTGCTCTGCGGTGTGCGCCTTCTGCCGAAAGAGGTCCGGGAGCGGTGCTTAGCTCTGCAGAGTACCATACGTGCTTCTTTAGCCTCTCTTCTCGTCTACATCTTAGCAAAAAGCTTTTCCACTCTGTCTGGCAAGGAGAAACTGTGCCAGCACAGAAAACATCTCCCATCGTCTTCTAGAGGCTGCACGGAGGTCTGCCGAGTGTTTTGCAAGAAGAGAAAGAAAGTTGTCCAAAACAGCTTGCAATCGAATGTTCATGTGAATAGAAAAGGCAGGAGAGTGGTCAGGTACTGTTTTCTCTCAGTTGGCAAGCTGCGCACACAATCGCAGTGTTGTACAGCTTGTTTCATCACCTTTGCGAAGTTGCCGCTCTCTCCGGCTCCCGGAGACGAAGAAGCTGCTTCTTCGCGCAAAGACGATTCTGCCGCTCACAGTGCTCTGCGGTGTGCGCCTTCTGCCGAAAGAGGTCCGGGAGCGGTGCTTAGCTCTGCAGAGTACCATACGTGCTTCTTTAGCCTCTCTTCTCGTCTACATCTTAGCAAAAAGCTTTTCCACTCTGTCTGG
Organism: Melozone crissalis; assembly: GCF_028551555.1. Classification (NCBI taxonomy): domain Eukaryota; kingdom Metazoa; phylum Chordata; class Aves; order Passeriformes; family Passerellidae; genus Melozone; species Melozone crissalis. The sequence continues at coordinate 324,820 of NW_026535958.1, forward strand.
CAAGGAGAAACTGTGCCAGCACAGAAAACATCTCCCATCGTCTTCTAGAGGCTGCACGGAGGTCTGCCGAGTGTTTTGCAAGAAGAGAAAGAAAGTTGTCCAAAACAGCTTGCAATCGAATGTTCATGTGAATAGAAAAGGCAGGAGAGTGGTCAGGTACTGTTTTCTCTCAGTTGGCAAGCTGCGCACACAATCGCAGTGTTGTACAGCTTGTTTCATCACCTTTGCGAATTTGCCGCACTCTCCGGCTCCCGGAGACGAAGAAGCTGCTTCTTCGCGCAAAGACGATTCTGCCGCTCACAGTGCTCTGCGGTGTGCGCCTTCTGCCGAAAGAGGCACGGGAGCGGTGCTTAGCTCTGCAGAGCACCGTACCTTCGTCTTTAGCCTCTCTTCTCGTCTACATCTTAGCAAAAAGCTTTTCCACTCTGTCTGGCAAGGAGAAACTTTGCCAGCACAGAAAACATCTCCCATGGTCTTCTAGAGGCTGCACGGAGGTCTGCCGAGTGTTTTGCAAGAAGAGAAAGAAAGTTGTCCAAAACAGCTTGCAATCGAATGTTCATGTGAATAAAAAAGGCAGGAGAGTGGTCAGGTACTGTTTTCTCTCAGTTGGCAAGCTGCGCACACAATCGCAGTGTTGTACAGCTTGTTTCATCACCTTTGCCAAGTTGCCGCTCTCTCCGGCTCCCGGAGACGAAGAAGCTGCTTCTTCGCGCAAAGACGATTCTGCCGCTCACAGTGCTCTGCGGTGTGCGCCTTCTGCCGAAAGAGGCCCGGGACCTGTGCTTAGCTCTGCAGAGCACCGTACCTTCGTCTTTAGCCTCTCTTCTCGTCTACATCTTAGCAAAAAGCTTTTCCACTCTGTCTGGCAAGGAGAAACTGTGCCAGCACAGAAAACATCTCCCATCGTCTTCTAGAGGCTGCACGGAGGTCTGCCGAGTGTTTTGCAAGAAGAGAAAGAAAGTTGTCCAAAACAGCTTGCAATCGAATGTTCAAGTGAATAGAAAAGGCAGGAGAGTGGTCAGGTACTGTTTTCTCTCAGTTGGCAAGCTGCGCACACAATCGCAGTGTTGTACAGCTTGTTTCATCACCTTTGCGAAGCTGCCGCTCTCTCCGGCTCCCGGAGACGAAGAAGCTGCTTCTTCGCGCAAAGACGATTCTTCCGCTCACAGTGCTCTGCGGTGTGCGCCTTCTGCCGAAAGAGGTACGGGAGCGGTCCTTAGCTCTGCAGAGCACCGTACCTTCGTCTTTAGCCTCTCTTCTCATCTACATCTTAGCAAAAAGCTTTTCCACTCTGTCTGGCAAGGAGAAACTGTGCCAGCACAGAAAACATCTCCCATCGTGTTCTAGAGGCTGCACGGAGGTCTGCCGAGTGATTTGCAAGAAGAGAAAGAAAGTTGTCCAAAACAGCTTGCAATCGAATGTTCATGTGAATAGAAAAGGCAGGAGAGTGGTCAGGTACTGTTTTCTCTCAGTTGGCAAGCTGCGCACACAATCGCAGTGTTGTACAGCTTGTTTCATCACCTTTGCGAAGTTGCCGCTCTCTCCGGCTCCCGGAGACGAAGAAGCTGCTTCTTCGCGCAAAGACGATTCTTCCGCTCACTGTACTCTGCGGTGTGCGCCTTCTGCCGAAAGAGGTCCGGGAGCGATGCTTAGCTCTGCAGAGTACCATACGTGCTTCTTTAGCCTCGCTTCTCGTCTACATCTTAGCAAAAAGCTTTTCCACTCTGTCTGGCAAGGACAAACTGTGCCAGCACAGAAAACATCTCCCATCGTGTTCTAGAGGCTGCACGGAGGTCTGCCGAGTGTTTTGCAAGAAGAGAAACAAAGTTGTCCAAAACAGCTTGCAATCGAATGTTCATATGAATAGAAAAGGCAGGAGAGTGGTCAGGTACTGTTTTCTCTCACTTGGCAAGCTGCGCACACAATCGCAGTTTTTTAGAGCTTGTTTCATCACCTTTGCGAAGTTGCCGCTCTCTCCGGCTCCCGGAGACGAAGAAGCTGCTTCTTCGCGCAAAGACGATTCTGCCGCTCACAGTGCTCTGCGGTGTGCGCCTTCAGCTGAAAGAGGTCCGGGAGCGGTGCTTAGATCTGCAGAGCACCGTACCTTCGTCTTTAGCCTCTCTTCTCGTCTACATCTTAGCAAAAAGCTTTTCCACTCTGTCTGTCAAGGAGAAACTTTGCCAGAACACAAAACATCTCCCATCGTGTACTAGAGGCTGCACGGTGGTCTGCCGAGTGTTTTGCAAGAAGAGAAAGAAAGTTGTCCAAAACAGCTTGCAATCGAATGTTCATGTGAATAGAAAAGGCAGGAGAGTGGTCAGGTACTGTTTTCTCTCAGTTGGCAAGCTGCGCACACAATCGCAGTGTTGTACAGCTTGTTTCATCACCTTTGCGAAGTTGCCGCTCTCTCCGGCTCCCGGAGACGAAGAAGCTGCTTCTTCGCGCAAAGACGATTCTGCCGCTCACAGTGCTCTGCGGTGTGCGCCTTCTGCCGAAAGACGTCCGGGAGCGGTGCTTAGCTCTGCAGAGCACCATACCTGCTTCTTTAGCCTCTCTTCTCGTCTACATCTTAGCAAAAAGCTTTTCCACTCTGTCTGGCAAGGAGAAACTGTGCCAGCACAGAAAACATCTCCCATCGTGTTCTAGAGGCTGCACGGAGGTCTGCCGAGTGTTTTGCAAGAAGAGAAGGAAAGTTGTCCAAAACAGCTCGCAATCGCATGTTCATGTGAATAGAAATGGCAGGAGAGTGGTCAGGTACTGTTTTCTCTCACTTGGCAAGCTGCTCACACAATCGCAGTGTTGTACAGCTTGTTTCATCACCTTTGCAAAGTTGCCGCTCTCTCCGGCTCCCGGAGACGAAGAAGCTGCTTCTTCGCGCAAAGACGATTCTGCCGCTCACAGTGCTCTGCGGTGTGCGCCATCTGCCGAAAGACGCACGGGAGCGGTGCTTAGCTCTGCAGAGCACCGTACCTTCGTCTTTAGCCTCTCTTCTCGTCTACATCTTAGCAAAAAGCTTTTCCACTCAGTCTGGCAAGGAGAAACTGTGCCAGCACAGAAAACATCTCCCATCGTCTTCTAGAGGCTGCACGGAGGTCTGCCGAGTGTTTTGCAAGAAGAGAAAGAAAGTTGTCCAAAACAGCTTGAAATCGAATGTTCATGTGAATGGAAAAGGCAGGAGAGTGGTCAGGTACTGTTTTCTCTCAGTTGGCAAGCTGCGCACACAATCGTAGTGTTCTACAGCTTGTTTCATCACCTTTGCGAAGTTGCCGCTCTCTCCGGCTCCCGGAGACGAGGAAGCTGCTTCTTCGCGCAAAGACGATTCTGCCGCTCACTGTGCTCTGCGGTGTGCGCCTTCTGCCGAAAGAAGTCCGGGAGCGATGCTTAGCTCTGCAGAGTACCATACGTGCTTCTTTAGCCACGCTTCTCGTCTACATCTTAGCAAAAAGCTTTTCCACTCTGTCTGGCAAGGAGAAACTGTGCCAGCACAGAAAACATCTCCCATCGTGTTCTAGAGGCTGCACGGAGGTCTGCCGAGTGTTTTGCAAGAAGAGAAAGAAAGTTGTCCAAAACAGCTTGCAATCGAATATTCATGTGAATAGAAAAGGCAGGAGAGTGGTCAGGTACTGTTTTCTCTCAGTTGGCAAGCTGCGCACACAATCGCAGTGTTGTACAGCTTGTTTCATCACCTTTGCGAAGTTGCCGCTCTCTCCGGCTCCCGGAGACGAAGAAGCTGCTTCTTCGCGCAAAGACGATTCTGCCGCTCACAGTGCTCTGCGGTGTGCGCCTTCTGCCGAAAGAGGCACGGGAGCGGTGCTTAGCTCTGCAGAGCACCGTACCTTCGTCTTTAGCCTCTCTTCTCGTCTACATCTTAGCAAAAAGCTTTTCCACTCTGTCTGGCAAGGAGAAACTTTGCCAGCACAGAAAACATCTCCCATGGTCTTCTAGAGGCTGCACGGAGGTCTGCCGAGTGTTTTGCAAGAAGAGAAAGAAAGTTGTCCAAAACAGCTTGCAATCGAATGTTCATGTGAATAAAAAAGGCAGGAGAGTGGTCAGGTACTGTTTTCTCTCAGTTGGCAAGCTGCGCACACAATCGCAGTGTTGTACAGCTTGTTTCATCACCTTTGCGAAGTTGCCGCTCTCTCCGGCTCCCGGAGACGAAGAAGCTGCTTCTTCGCGCAAAGACGATTCTGCCGCTCACTGTGCTCTGCGGTGTGCGCCTTCTGCCGAAAGAGGTCCGGGAGCGGTGCTTAGCTCTGCAGAGTACCATACGTGCTTCTTTAGCCTCTCTTCTCGTCTACATCTTAGCAAAAAGCTTTTCCACTCTGTCTGGCAAGGAGAAACTGTGCCAGCACAGAAAACATCTCCCATCGTGTTCTAGAGGCTGCACGGAGGTCTGCCGAGTGTTTTGCAAGAAGAGAAAGAAAGTTGTCCAAAACAGCTTGCAATCGAATGTTCAAGTGAATAGAAAAGGCAGGAGAGTGGTCAGGTACTGTTTTCTCTCAGTTGGCAAGCTGCGCACACAATCGCAGTGTTGTACAGCTTGTTTCATCACCTTTGCGAAGCTGCCGCTCTCTCCGGCTCCCGGAGACGAAGAAGCTGCTTCTTCGCGCAAAGACGATTCTGCCGCTCACAGTGCTCTGCGGTGTGCGCCTTCTGCCGAAAGACGCACGGGAGCGGTGCTTAGCTCTGCAGAGCACCGTACCTTCGTCTTTAGCCTCTCTTCTCGTCTACATCTTAGCAAAAAGCTTTTCCACTCTGTCTGGCAAGGAGAAACTTTGCCAGCACAGAAAACATCTCCCATGGTCTTCTAGAGGCTGCACGGAGGTCTGCCGAGTGTTTTGCAAGAAGAGAAAGAAAGTTGTCCAAAACAGCTTGCAATCGAATGTTCATGTGAATAAAAAAGGCAGGAGAGTGGTCAGGTACTGTTTCCTCTCAGTTGGCAAGCTGCGCACACAATCGCAGTGTTGTACAGCTTGTTTCATCACCTTTGCGAAGTTGCTGCTCTCTCCGGCTCCCGGAGACGAAGAAGGTGCTTCTTCGCGCAAAGACGATTCTGCCGCTCACAGTGCTCTGCGGTGTGCGCCTTCTGCCGAAAGAGGCCCGGGACCTGTGCTTAGCTCTGCAGAGCACCGTACCTTCGTCTTTAGCCTCTCTTCTCGTCTACATCTTAGCAAAAAGCTTTTCCACTCTGTCTGGCAAGGAGAAACTGTGCCAGCACAGAAAACATCTCCCATCGTCTTCTAGAGGCTGCACGGAGGTCTGCCGAGTGTTTTGCAAGAAGAGAAAGAAAGTTGTCCAAAACAGCTTGCAATCGAATGTTCAAGTGAATAGAAAAGGCAGGAGAGTGGTCAGGTACTGTTTTCTCTCAGTTGGCAAGCTGCGCACACAATCGCAGTGTTGTACAGCTTGTTTCATCACCTTTGCGAAGCTGCCGCTCTCTCCGGCTCCCGGAGACGAAGAAGCTGCTTCTTCGCGCAAAGACGATTCTTCCGCTCACAGTGCTCTGCGGTGTGCGCCTTCTGCCGAAAGAGGTACGGGAGCGGTCCTTAGCTCTGCAGAGCACCGTACCTTCGTCTTTAGCCTCTCTTTTCATTTACATCTTAGCAAAAGCTTTTCCACTCTGTCTGGCAAGGAGAAACTGTGCCAGCACAGAAAACATCTCCCATCGTGTTCTAGAGGCTGCACGGAGGTCTGCCGAGTGTTTTGCAAGAAGAGAAAGAAAGTTGTCCAAAACAGCTTGCAATCGAATGTTCATGTGAATAGAAAAGGCAGGAGAGTGGTCAGGTACTGTTTTCTCTCAGTTGGCAAGCTGCGCACACAATCGCAGTGTTGTACAGCTTGTTTCATCACCTTTGCGAAGTTGCCGCTCTCTCCGGCTCCCGGAGACGAAGAAGCTGCTTCTTCGCGCAAAGACGATTCTGCCGCTCACAGTGCTCTGCGGTGTGCGCCTTCTGCCGAAAGAGGTCCGGGAGCGGTGCTTAGCTCTGCAGAGCACCGTACCTTCGTCTTTAGCCTCTCTTCTCGTCTACATCTTAGCAAAAAGCTTTTCCACTCTGTCTGGCAAGGAGAAACTGTGCCAGCACAGAAAACATCTCCCATCGTGTTCTAGAGGCTGCACGGAGGTCTGCCGAGTGTTTTGCAAGAAGAGAAAGAAAGTTGTCCAAAACAGCTTGCAATCGAATGTTCATGTGAATCGAAAAGGCAGGAGAGTGGTCAGGTACTGTTTTCTCTCAGTTGGCAAGCTGCGCACACAATCGCAGTGTTGTACAGCTTGTTTCATCACCTTTGCGAAGTTGCCGCTCTCTCCGGCTCCCGGAGACGAAGAAGCTGCTTCTTCGCGCAAAGACGATTCTGCCGCTCACAGTGCTCTGCGGTGTGCGCCTTCTGCCGAAAGAGGCCAGGGAGCGGTGCTTAGCTCTGCAGAGCACCGTACCTTCGTCTTTAGCCTCTCTTCTCGCCTACATCTTAGCAAAAAGCTTTTCCACTCTGTCTGGCAAGGAGAAACTTTGCCAGCACAAAAAACATCTCCCATGGTCTTCTAGAGGCTGCACGTAGGTCTGCCGTGTGTTTTGCAAGAAGAGAAAGAAAGTTATCCAAAAGAGCTTGCAATCGAATATTCATGTGAATAAAAAAGGCAGGAGAGTGGTCAGGTACTGTTTTCTCTCAGTTGGCAAGCTGCGCACACAATCGCAGTGTTGTACAGCTTGTTTCATCACCTTTGCGAAGTTGCCGCTCTCTCCGGCTCCCGGAGACGAAGAAGCTGCTTCTTCGCGCAAAGACGATTCTGCCGCTCACAGTGCTCTGCGGTGTGCGCCTTCTGCCGAAAGAGGCCCGGGAGCTGTGCATAGCTCTGCAGAGCACCGTACCTTCGTCTTTAGCCTCTCTTCTCGTCTACATCTTAGCAAAAAGCTTTTCCACTCTGTCTGGCAAGGAGAAACTGTGCCAGCACAAAAAACATCTCCCATCGTGTTCTAGAGGCTGCACGGAAGTCTGCCGAGTGTTTTGCAAGAAGAGAAAGAAAGTTGTCCAAAACAGCTTGCAATCGAATGTTCAAGTGAATAGAAAATGCAGGAGAGTGGTCAGGTACTGTTTTCTCCCACTTGGAAAGCTGCGCACACAATCGCAGTGTTGTACAGCTTGTTTCATCACCTTTGCGAAGTTGCCGCTCTCTCCGGCTCCCGGAGACGAAGAAGCTGCTTCTTCGCGCAAAGACGATTCTGCCGCTCACTGTGCTCTGCGGTGTGCGCCTTCTGCCGAAAGAGGTCCGGGAGCGATGCTTAGCTCTGCAGAGTACCATACGTGCTTCTTTAGCCTCGCTTCTCGTCTACATCTTAGCAAAAAGCTTTTCCACTCTGTCTGGCAAGGAGAAACTTTGCCAGCACAGAAAACATCTCCCATCGTGTTCTAGAGGCTGCACGGAGGTCTGCCGAGTGTTTTGCAAGAAGAGAAAGAAAGTTGTCCAAAACAGCTTGCAATCGAATGTTCATGTGAATGGAAAAGGCAGGAGACTGGTCAGGTACTGTTTTGTCTCAGTTGGCAAGCTGCGCACACAATCGCAGTGTTGTACAGCTTGTTTCATCACCTTTGCGAAGTTGCCGCTCTCTCCGGCTCCGGAGACGAAGAAGCTGCTTCTTCGCGCAAAGACGATTCTGCCGCTCACAGTGCTCTGCGGTGTGCGCCGTCTGCCGAAAGAAGTCCGGGAGCGATGCTTAGCTCTGCAGAGTACCATACGTGCTTCTTTAGCCTCTCTTCTCGTCTACATCTTAGCAAAAAGCTTTTCCACTCTGTCTGGCAAGGAGAAACTGTGCCAGCACAGAAAACATCTCCCATCGTCTTCTAGAGGCTGCACGGAGGTCTGCCGAGTGTTTTGCAAGAAGAGAAAGAAAGTTGTCCAAAACAGCTTGCAATCGAATGTTCATGTGAATAGAAAAGGCAGGAGAGTGGTCAGGTACTGTTTTCTCTCCGTTGGCAAGCTGCGCACACAATCGCAGTGTGTACAGCTTGTTTCATCACCTTTGCGAAGTTGCCGCTCTCTCCGGCTCCCGGAGACGAAGAAGCTGCTTCTTCGCGCAAAGACGATTCTGCCGCTCACAGTGCTCTTCGGTGTGCGCCTTCTGCCGAAAGAGGCCCGGGAGCGGTGCTTAGCTCTGCAGAGCACCGTACCTTCGTCTTTAGCCTCTCTTCTCGTCTACATCTTAGCAAAAAGCTTTTCCACTCTGTCTGGCAAGGAGAAACTGTGCCAGCACAGAAAACATCTCCCATCGTGTTCTAGAGGCTGCACGGAGGTCTGCCGAGTGTTTTGCAAGAAGAGAAACAAAGTTGTCCAAAACAGCTTGCAATCGAATGTTCATGTGAATAGAAAAGGCAGGAGAGTGGTCAGGTACTATTTTCTCTCACTTGGCAAGCTGCGCACACAATCGCAGTGTTGTACAGCTTATTTCATCACCTTTGCGAAGTTGCCGCTCTCTCCGGCTCCCGGAGACGAAGAAGCTGCTTCTTCGCGCAAAGACGATTCTGCCGCTCACTGTGCTCTGCGGTGTGCGCCTTCTGCCGAAAGAGGTCCGGGAGCGATGCTTAGCTCTGCAGAGTACCATACGTGCTTCTTTAGCCTCGCTTCTCGTCTACATCTTAGCAAAAAGCTTTTCCACTCTGTCTGGCAAGGACAAACTGTGCCAGCACACAAAACATCTCCCATGGTCTTCTAGAGGCTGCACGGAGGTCTGCCGAGTGTTTTGCAAGAAGAGAAAGAAAGTTGTCCAAAACAGCTTGCAATCGAATGTTCATGTGAATAGAAAAGGCAGGAGAGTGGTCAGGTACTGTTTTCTCTCAGTTGGCAAGCTGCGCACACAATCGCAGTGTTGTACAGCTTGTTTCATCACCTTTGCGAACTTGCCGCTCTCTCCGGCTCCCGGAGACGAAGAAGCTGCTTCTTCGCGCAAAGACGATTCTGCCGCTCACAGTGCTCTGCGGTGTGCGCCTTCTGCCGAAAGACGCACGGGGAGCTGTGCTTAGCTCTGCAGAGCACCGTACCTTCGTCTTTAGCCTCTCTTCTCGTCTACATCTTAGCAAAAACTTTTCCACTCTGTCTGGCAAGGAGAAACTTTGCCAGCACAGAAAACATCTCCCATGGTCTTCTAGAGGCTGCACGGAGGTCTGCCGAGTGTTTTGCAAGAAGAGAAAGAAAGTTGTCCAAAACAGCTTGCAATCGAATGTTCATGTGAATAAAAAAGGCAGGAGAGTGGTCAGGTACTGTTTTCTCTCAGTTGGCAAGCTGCGCACACAATCGCAGTGTTGTACAGCTTGTTTCATCACCTTTGCGAAGTTGCCGCTCTCTCCGGCTCCCGGAGACGAAGAAGCTGCTTCTTCGCGCAAAGACGATTCTGCCGCTCAAAGTGCTCTGCGGTGTGCGCCTTCTGCCGAAAGAGGCCCGGGAGCTGTGGTTAGCTCTGCAGAGCACCGTACCTTCGTCTTTAGCCTCTCTTCTCATCTACATCTTAGCAAAAAGCTTTTCCACTCTGTCTGGCAAGGAGAAACTGTGCCAGCACAAAAAACATCTCCTATCGTGTTCTAGAGGCTGCACGGAGGTCTGCCGAGTGTTTTGCAAGAAGAGAAAGAAAGTTGTCCAAAACAGCTTGCAATCGAATGTTCATGTGAATAGAAAAAGCAGGAGAGTGGTCAGGTACTATTTTCTCTCACTTGGCAAGCTGCGCACACAATCGCAGTGTTGTACAGCTTGTTTCATCACCTTTGCGAAGTTGCCGCTCTCTCCGGCTCCCGGAGACGAAGAAGCTGCTTCTTCGCGCAAAGACGATTCTGCCGCTCACTGTGCTCTGCGGTGTGCGCCTTCTGCCGAAAGAGGTCCGGGAACGATGCTTAGCTCTGCAGAGTACCATACGTGCTTCTTTAGCCTCGCTTCTCGTCTACATCTTAGCTAAAAGCTTTTCCACTCTGTCTGGCAAGGACAAACTGTGCCAGCACAGAAAACATCTCCCATCGTGTTCTAGAGGCTGCACGGAGGTCTGCCGAGTGTTTTGCAAGAAGAGAAAGAAAGTTGTCCAAAACAGCTCGCAATCGAATGTTCATGCGAATAGAAAAGGCAGGAGAGTGGTCAGGTACTGTTTTCTCTCACTTGGCAAGCTGCGCACACAATCGCAGTTTTTTAGAGCTTGTTTCATCACCTTTGCGAAGTTGCCGCTCTCTCCGGCTCCCGGAGACGAAGAAGCTGCTTCTTCGCGCAAAGACGATTCTGCCGCTCACAGTGCTCTGCGGTGTGCGCCTTCTGCTGAGAGAGGTCCGGGAGCGGTGCTTAGCTCTGCAGAGCACCGTACCTTCGTCTTTAGCCTCTCTTCTCGTCTACATCTTAGCAAAAAGCTTTTCCACTCTGTCTGACAAGGAGAAACTTTGCCAGCACAGAAAACATCTCCCATCGTGTTCTAGAGGCTGCACGGAGGTCTGCCGAGTGTTTTGCAAGAAGAGAAAGAAAGTTGTCCAAAACAGCTTGCAATCGAATGTTCATGTGAATAGAAAAGGCAGGAGAGTGGTCAGGTACTGTTTTCTCTCACTTGGCAAGCTGCGCACACAATCGCAGTGTTGTACAGCTTGTTTCATCACCTTTGCGAAGTTGCCGCTCTCTCCGGCTCCCGGAGACGAAGAAGCTGCTTCTTCGCGCAAAGACGATTCTGCCGCTCACAGTGCTCTGCGGGTGTGCGCCTTCTGCTGAGAGAGGTCCGGGAGCGGAGCTTAGCTCTGCAGAGCACCGTACCTTCGTCTTTAGCCTCTCTTCTCGTCTACATCTTAGCAAAAAGCTTTTCCACTCTGTCTGACAAGGAGAAACTTTGCCAGAACAGAAAACATCTCCCATCGTGTTCTAGAGGCTGCACGGAGGTCTGCCGAGTGTTTTGCAAGAAGAGAAAGAAAGTTGTCCAAAACAGCTTGGCAATCGAATGTTCATGTGAATAGAAAAGGCAGGAGAGTGGTCAGGTACTGTTTTCTCTCAGTTGGCAAGCTGCGCACACAATCGCAGTGTTGTACAGCTTGTTTCATCACCTTTGCGAAGTTGCCGCTCTCTCCGGCTCCCGGAGACGAAGAAGCTGCTTCTTCGCGCAAAGACGATTCTGCGCTCACTGTGCTCTGCGGTGTGCGCCTTCTGCCGAAAGAGGTCCGGGAGCGATGCTTAGCTCTGCAGAGTACCATACGTGCTTCTTTAGCCTCGCTTCTCGTCTACATCTTAGCAAAAAGCTTTTCCACTCTGTCTGGCAAGGACAAACTGTGCCAGCACACAAACATCTCCCATCGTCTTCTAGAGGCTGCACGGAGGTCTGCCGAGTGTTTTGCAAGAAGAGAAAGAAAGTTGTCCAAAACAGCTTGCAATCGAATGTTCATGTGAATAGAAAAGGCAGGAGAGTGGTCAGGTACTGTTTTCTCTCACTTGGCAAGCTGCGCACACAATCGCAGTGTTGTACAGCTTGTTTCATCACCTTTGCGAAGTTGCCGCTCTCTCCGGCTCCGGAGACGAAGAAGCTGCTTCTTCGCGCAAAGACGATTCTGCCGCTCACTGTGCTCTGCGGTGTGCGCCTTCTGCCGAAAGAGGTCCGGGAGCGATGCTTAGCTCTGCAGAGTACCATACGTGCTTCTTTAGCCTCGCTTCTCGTCTACATCTTAGCTAAAAGCTTTTCCACTCTGTCTGGCAAGGACAAACTGTGCCATCACAGAAAACATCTCCCATCGTGTTCTAGAGGCTGCACGGAGGTCTGCCGAGTGTTTTGCAAGAAGAGAAAGAAAGTTGTCCAAAACAGCTCGCAATCGAATGTTCATGTGAATAGAAAAGGCAGGAGAGTGGTCAGGTACTGTTTTCTCTCACTTGGCAAGCTGCGCACACAATCGCAGTTTTTTAGAGCTTGTTTCATCACCTTTGCGAAGCTGCCGCTCTCTCCGGCTCCCGGAGACGAAGAAGCTGCTTCTTCGCGCAAAGACGATTCTGCCGCTCACAGTGCTCTGCGGTGTGCGCCTTCTGCTGAGAGAGGTCCGGGAGCGGTGCTTAGCTCTGCAGAGCACCGTACCTTCGTCTTTAGCCTCTCTTCTCGTCTACATCTTAGCAAAAAGCTTTTCCACTCTGTCTGACAAGGAGAAACTTTGCCAGAACAGAAAACATCTCCCATCGTGTTCTAGAGGCTGCACGGAGGTCTGCCGAGTGTTTTGCAAGAAGAGAAAGAAAGTTGTCCAAAACAGCTTCCAATCGAATGTTCATGTGAATAGAAAAGGCAGGAGAGTGGTCAGGTACTGTTTTCTCTCAGTTGGCAAGCTGCGCACACAATCGCAGTGTTGTACAGCTTGTTTCATCACCTTTGCGAAGTTGCCGCTCTCTCCGGCTCCCGGAGACGAAGAAGGTGCTTCTTCGCGCAAAGACGATTCTGCCGCTCACTGTGCTCTGCGGTGTGCGCCTTCTGCCGAAAGAGGTACGGGAGCGGTGCTTAGCTCTGCAGAGCACCGTACCTTCGTCTTTAGCCTCTCTTCTCGTCTACATCTTAGCAAAAAGCTTTTCCACTCTGTCTGGCAAGGAGAAACTGTGCCAGCACAGAAAACATCTCCCATCGTGTTCTAGAGGCTGCACGGAGGTCTGCCGAGTGTTTTGCAAGAAGAGAAAGAAAGTTGTCCAAAACAGCTTGCAATCGAATGTTCAAGTGAATAGAAAAGGCAGGAGAGTGGTCAGGTACTGTTTTCTCCCACTTGGAAAGCTGCGCACACAATCGCAGTGTTGTACAGCTTGTTTCATCACCTTTGCGAAGTTGCCGCTCTCTCCGGCTCCCGGAGACGAAGAAGCTGCTTCTTCGCGCAAAGACGATTCTGCCGCTCACTGTGCTCTGCGGTGTGCGCCTTCTGCCGAAAGAGGTCCGGGAGCGATGCTTAGCTCTGCAGAGTACCATACGTGCTTCTTTAGCCTCGCTTCTCGTCTACATCTTAGCAAAAAGCTTTTCCACTCTGTCTGGCAAGGAGAAACTGTGCCAGCACAGAAAACATCTCCCATCGTGTTCTAGAGGCTGCACGGAGGTCTGCCGAGTGTTTTGCAAGAAGAGAAGGAAAGTTGTCCAAAACAGCTTGCAATCGAATGTTCATGTGAATAGAAAAGGCAGGAGAGTGGTCAGGTACTGTTTTCTCTCAGTTGGCAAGCTGCTCACACAATCGCAGTGTTGTACAGCTTGTTTCATCACCTTTGCAAAGTTGCCGCTCTCTCCGGCTCCCGGAGACGAAGAAGCTGCTTCTTCGCGCAAAGACGATTCTGCCGCTCACAGTGCTCTGCGGTGTGCGCCTTCTGCCGAAAGAGGCGCGGGAGCGGTGCTTAGCTCTGCAGAGCACCGTACCTTCGTCTTTAGCCTCTCTTCTCGTCTACATCTTAGCAAAAAGCATTTCCACTCTGTCTGGCAAGGAGAAACTGTGCCAGCACAGAAAACATCTCCCATCGTGTTCTAGAGGCTGCACGGAGGTCTGCCGAGTGTTTTGCAAGAAGAGAAAGAAAGTTGTCCAAAACAGCTTGCAATCGAATGTTCATGTGAATGGAAAAGGCAGGAGAGTGGTCAGGTACTGTTTTGTCTCAGTTGGCAAGCTGCGCACACAATCGCAGTGTTGTACAGCTTGTTTCATCACCTTTGCGAAGTTGCCGCTCTCTCCGGCTCCCGGAGACGAAGAAGCTGCTTCTTCGCGCAAAGACGATTCTGCCGCTCACAGTGCTCTGCGGTGTGCGCCTTCTGCCGAAAGAAGTCTGGGAGCGATGCTTAGCTCTGCAGAGTACCATACGTGCTTCTTTAGCCACGCTTCTCGTCTACATCTTAGCAAAAAGCTTTTCCACTCTGTCTGGCAAGGACAAACTGTGCCAGCCCAGAAAACATCTCCCATCGTCTTCTAGAGGCTGCACGGAGGTCTGCCGAGTGTTTTGCAAGAAGAGAAAGAAAGTTGTCCAAAACAGCGTGCAATCGAATGTTCATGTGAATAGAAAAGGCAGGAGAGTGGTCAGGTACTGTTTTCTCTCAGTTGGCAAGCTGCGCACACAATCGCAGTGTTGTACAGCTTGTTTTATCACCTTTGGGAACTTGCCGCTCTCTCCGGCTCCCGGAGACGAAGAAGCTGCTTCTTCGCGCAAAGACGATTCTGCCGCTCACAGTGCTCTGCGGTGTGCGCCTTCTGCCGAAAGAGGCACGGGAGCGGTGCTTAGCTCTGCAGAGCACCGTACCTTCGTCTTTAGCCTCTCTTCTCGTCTACATCTTAGCAAAAAGCTTTTCCACTCTGTCTGGCAAGGAGAAACTGTGCCAGCACAGAAAACATCTCCCATCGTGTTCTAGAGGCTGCACGGAGGTCTGCCGAGTGTTTTGCAAGAAGAGAAAGAAAGTTGTCCAAAACAGCTTGCAATCGAATGTTCATGTGAATGGAAAAGGCAGGAGAGTGGTCAGGTACTGTTTTGTCTCAGTTGGCAAGCTGCGCACACAATCGCAGTGTTGTACAGCTTGTTTCATCACCTTTGCGAAGTTGCCGCTCTCTCCGGCTCCCGGAGACGAAGAAGCTGCTTCTTCGCGCAAAGACGATTCTGCCGCTCACAGTGCTCTGCGGTGTGCGCCTTCTGCCGAAAGAAGTCCGGGAGCGATGCTTAGCTCTGCAGAGTACCATACGTGCTTCTTTAGCCACGCTTCTCGTCTACATCTTAGCAAAAAGCTTTTCCACTCTGTCTGGCAAGGATAAACTGTGCCAGCACAGAAAACATCTCCCATCGTCTTCTAGAGGCTGCACGGAGGTCTGCCGAGTGTTTTGCAAGAAGAGAAAGAAAGTTGTCCAAAACAGCTTGCAATCGAATGTTCAAGTGAATAGAAAAGGCAGGAGAGTGGTCAGGTACTGTTTTCTCTCAGTTGGCAAGCTGCGCACACAATCGCAGTGTTGTACAGCTTGTTTCATCACCTTTGCGAAGTTGCCGCTCTCTCCGGCTCCCGGAGACGAAGAAGCTGCTTCTTCGCGCAAAGACGATTCTTCCGCTCACAGTGCTCTGCGGTGTGCGCCTTCTGCCGAAAGAGGCACGGGAGGGGTGCTTAGCTCTGCAGAGCACCGTACCTTCGTCTTTAGCCTCTCTTCTCGTCTACATCTTAGCAAAAAGCTTTTCCACTCTGTCTGGCAAGGAGAAACTGTGCTTGCACAAAAAACATCTCCCATCGTGTTCTAGAGGCTGCACGGAGGTCTGCCGAGTGTTTTGCAAGAAGAGAAAGAAAGTTGTCCAAAACAGCTTGCAATCGAATGTTCATGTGAATAAAAAAGGCAGGAGAGTGGTCAGGTACTGTTTTCTCTCCGTTGGCAAGCTGCGCATACAATCGCAGTGTTGTACAGCTTGTTTCATCACCTTTGCGAAGTTGCCGCTCTCTCCGGCTCCCAGAGACGAAGAAGCTGCTTCTTCGCGCAAAGACGATTCTGCCGCTCACAGTGCTCTGCGGTGTGCGCCTTCTGCCGAAAGCAGCCCGGGAGCTGTGCTTAGCTCTGCAGAGCACCGTACCTTCGTCTTTAGCCTCTCTTCTCGTCTACATCTTAGCAAAAAGCTTTTCCACTCTGTCTGGCAAGGAGAAACTGTGCCAGCACAAAAAACATCTCCCATCGTGTTCTAGAGGCTGCACGGAGGTCTGCCGAGTGTTTTGCAAGAAAAGAAAGAAAGTTGTCCAAAACAGCTTGCAATCGAATGTTCATGTGAATAGAAAAGGCAGGAGAGTGGTCAGGTACTATTTTCTCTCACTTGGCAAGCTGCGCACACAATCGCAGTGTTGTACAGCTTGTTTCATCACCTTTGCGAAGTTGCCGCTCTCTCCGGCTCCCGGAGACGAAGAAGCTGCTTCTTCGCGCAAAGACGATTCTGCCGCTCACTGTGCTCTGCGGTGTGCGCCTTCTGCCGAAAGAGGTCCGGGAGCGGTGCTTAGCTCTGCAGAGTACCATACGTGCTTCTTTAGCCTCGCTTCTCGTCTACATGTTAGCTAAACCTTTTCCACTCTGTCTGGCAAGGAGAAACTGTGCCAGCACAGAAAACATCTCCCATCGTGTTCTAGAGGCTGCACGGAGGTCTGCCGAGTGTTTTGCAAGAAGAGAAAGAAAGTTGTCCAAAACAGCTCGCAATCGAATGTTCATGTGAATAGAAAAGGCAGGAGAGTGGTCCGGTACTGTTTTCTCTCACTTGGCAAGCTGCGCACACAATCGCAGTTTTTTAGAGCTTGTTTCATCACCTTTGCGAAGTTGCCGCTCTCTCCGGCTCCCGGAGAAGAAGAAGCTGCTTCTTCGCGCAAAGACGATTCTGCCGCTCAGAGTGCTCTGCGTTGTGCGCCTTGTGCTGAAAGAGGTCCGGGAGCGGTGCTTAGCTCTGCAGAGCACCGTACCTTCGTCTTTAGCCTCTCTTCTCGTCTACATCTTAGCAAAAAGCTTTTCCACTCTGTCTGGCAAGGAGAAACTGTGCCAGCACAGAAAACATCTCCCATCGTGTTCTAGAGGCTGCACGGAGGTCTGCCGAGTGTTTTGCAAGAAGAGAAAGAAAGTTGTCCAAAACAGCTTGCAATCGAATATTCAAGTGAATAGAAAAGGCAGGAGAGTGGTCAGGTACTATTTTCTCTCACTTGGCAAGCTGCGCACACAATCGCAGCGTTGTACAGCTTATTTCATCACCTTTGCGAAGTTGCCGCTCTCTCCGGCTCCCGGAGACGAAGAAGCTGCTTCTTCGCGCAAAGACGATTCTGCCGCTCACTGTGCTCTGCGGTGTGCGCCTTCTGCCGAAAGAGGTCCGGGAACGATGCTTAGCTCTGCAGAGTACCATACGTGCTTCTTTAGCCTCGCTTCTCGTCTACATCTTAGCAAAAAGCTTTTCCACTCTGTCTGGCAAGGACAAACTGTGCCAGCACACAAAACATCTCCCATGGTCTTCTAGAGGCTGCACGGAGGTCTGCCGAGTGTTTTGCAAGAAGAGAAAGAAAGTTGTCCAAAACAGCTTGCAATCGAATGTTCATGTGAATAGAAAAGGCAGGAGAGTGGTCAGGTACTGTTTTCTCTCAGTTGGCAAGCTGCGCACACAATCGCAGTGTTGTACAGCTTGTTTCATCACCTTTGCGAACTTGCCGCTCTCTCCGGCTCCCGGAGACGAAGAAGCTGCTTCTTCGCGCAAAGACGATTCTGCCGCTCACAGTGCTCTGCGGTGTGCGCCTTCTGCCGAAAGAGGCACGGGAGCGGTGCTTAGCTCTGCAGAGCACCGTACCTTCGTCTTTAGCCTCTCTTCTCGTCTACATCTTAGCAAAAAGCTTTTCCACTCTGTCTGGCAAGGAGAAACTTTGCCAGCACAGAAAACATCTCCCATCGTGTTCTAGAGGCTGCACGGAGGTCTGCCGAGTGTTTTGCAAGAAGAGAAAGAAAGTTGTCCAAAACAGCTGGCAATCGAATGTTCATGTGAATAGAAAAGGCAGGAGAGTGGTCAGGTACTGTTTTCTCTCACTTGGCAAGCTGCGCACACAATCGCAGTGTTGTACAGCTTGTTTCATCACCTTTGCGAAGTTGCCGCTCTCTCCGCCTCCCGGAGACGAAGAAGCTGCTTCTTCGCGCAAAGACGATTCTGCCGCTCACTGTGCTCTGCGGTGTGCGCCTTCTGCCGAAAGAGGTCCGGGAGCGATGCTTAGCTCTGCAGAGTACCATACGTGCTTCTTTAGCCTCGCTTCTCGTCTACATCTTAGCTAAAAGCTTTTCCACTCTGTCTGGCAAGGAGAAACTGTGCCAGCACAGAAAACATCTCCCATCGTGTTCTAGAGGCTGCACGGAGGTCTGCCGAGTGTTTTGCAAGAAGAGAAAGAAAGTTGTCCAAAACAGCTCGCAATCGAATGTTCATGTGAATAGAAAAGGCAGGAGAGTGGTCAGGTACTGTTTTCTCTCACTTGGCAAGCTGCGCACACAATCGCAGTTTTGTACAGCTTGTTTCATCACCTTTGCGAAGTTGCCGCTCTCTCCGGCTGCCGGAGACGAAGAAGCTGCTTCTTCGCGCAAAGACGATTCTGCCGCTCACAGTGCTCTGCGGTGTGCGCCTTCTGCCGAAAGAGGTCCGGGAGCGGTGCTTAGCTCTGCAGAGCACCGTACCTTCGTCTTTAGCCTCTCTTCTCGTCTACATCTTAGCAAAAAGCTTTTCCACTCTGTCTGGCAAGGACAAACTGTGCCAGCACAGAAAACATCTCCCATCGTCTTCTAGAGGCTGCACGGAGGTCTGCCGAGTGTTTTGCAAGAAGAGAAAGAAAGTTGTCCAAAACAGCTTGCAATCGAATGTTCATGTGAATAGAAAAGGCAGGAGAGTGGTCAGGTACTGTTTTCTCTCAGTTGGCAAGCTGCGCACACAATCGCAGTGTTGTACAGCTTGTTTCATCACCTTTGCGAAGTTGCCGCTCTCTCCGGCTCCCGGAGACGAAGAAGCTGCTTCTTCGCGCAAAGACGATTCTGCCGCTCACAGTGCTCTGCGGTGTGCGCCTTCTGCCGAAAGAGGTCCGGGAGCGGTGCTTAGCTCTGCAGAGTACCATACGTGCTTCTTTAGCCTCTCTTCTCGTCTACATCTTAGCAAAAAGCTTTTCCACTCTGTCTGGCAAGGAGAAACTGTGCCAGCACAGAAAACATCTCCCATCGTCTTCTAGAGGCTGCACGGAGGTCTGCCGAGTGTTTTGCAAGAAGAGAAAGAAAGTTGTCCAAAACAGCTTGCAATCGAATGTTCATGTGAATAGAAAAGGCAGGAGAGTGGTCAGGTACTGTTTTCTCTCAGTTGGCAAGCTGCGCACACAATCGCAGTGTTGTACAGCTTGTTTCATCACCTTTGCGAAGTTGCCGCTCTCTCCGGCTCCCGGAGACGAAGAAGCTGCTTCTTCGCGCAAAGACGATTCTGCCGCTCACAGTGCTCTGCGGTGTGCGCCTTCTGCCGAAAGAGGTCCGGGAGCGGTGCTTAGCTCTGCAGAGTACCATACGTGCTTCTTTAGCCTCTCTTCTCGTCTACATCTTAGCAAAAAGCTTTTCCACTCTGTCTGGCAAGGAGAAACTGTGCCAGCACAGAAAACATCTCCCATCGTCTTCTAGAGGCTGCACGGAGGTCTGCCGAGTGTTTTGCAAGAAGAGAAAGAAAGTTGTCCAAAACAGCTTGCAATCGAATGTTCATGTGAATAGAAAAGGCAGGAGAGTGGTCAGGTACTGTTTTCTCTCAGTTGGCAAGCTGCGCACACAATCGCACTGTTGTACAGCTTGTTTCATCACCTTTGCGAAGTTGCCGCTCTCTCCGGCTCCCGGAGACGAAGAAGCTGCTTCTTCGCGCAAAGACGATTCTGCCGCTCACAGTGCTCTGCGGTGTGCGCCTTCTGCCGAAAGACGCACGGGAGCGGTGCTTAGCTCTGCAGAGCACCGTACCTTCGTCTTTAGCCTCTCTTCTCGTCTACATCTTAGCAAAAAGCTTTTCCACTCTGTCTGGCAAGGAGAAACTTTGCCAGCACAGAAAACATCTCCCATGGTCTTCTAGAGGCTGCACGGAGGTCTGCCGAGTGTTTTGCAAGAAGAGAAAGAAAGTTGTCCAAAACAGCTTGCAATCGAATGTTCATGTGAATAAAAAAGGCAGGAGAGTGGTCAGGTACTGTTTTCTCTCAGTTGGCAAGCTGCACACACAATCGCAGTGTTGTACAGCTTGTTTCATCACCTTTGCGAAGTTGCTGCTCTCTCCGGCTCCCGGAGACGAAGAAGCTGCTTCTTCGCGCAAAGACGATTCTGCCGCTCACAGTGCTCTGCGGTGTGCGCCTTCTGCCGAAAGAGGCCCGGGACCTGTGCTTAGCTCTGCAGAGCACCGTACCTTCGTCTTTAGCCTCTCTTCTCGTCTACATCTTAGCAAAAAGCTTTTCCACTCTGTCTGGCAAGGACAAACTGTGCCAGCACAGAAAACATCTCCCATCGTCTTCTAGAGGCTGCACGGAGGTCTGCCGAGTGTTTTGCAAGAAGAGAAAGAAAGTTGTCCAAAACAGCTTGCAATCGAATGTTCAAGTGAATAGAAAAGGCAGGAGAGTGGTCAGGTACTGTTTTCTCTCAGTTGGCAAGCTGCGCACACAATCGCAGTGTTGTACAGCTTGTTTCATCACCTTTGCGAAGCTGCCGCTCTCTCCGGCTCCCGGAGACGAAGAAGCTGCTTCTTCGCGCAAAGACGATTCTTCCGCTCACAGTGCTCTGCGGTGTGCGCCTTCTGCCGAAAGAGGTACGGGAGCGGTCCTTAGCTCTGCAGAGCACCGTACCTTCGTCTTTAGCCTCTCTTCTCATCTACATCTTAGCAAAAAGCTTTTCCACTCTGTCTGGCAAGGAGAAACTGTGCCAGCACAGAAAACATCTCCCATCGTGTTCTAGAGGCTGCACGGAGGTCTGCCGAGTGATTTGCAAGAAGAGAAAGAAAGTTGTCCAAAACAGCTTGCAATCGAATGTTCATGTGAATAGAAAAGGCAGGAGAGTGGTCAGGTACTGTTTTCTCTCAGTTGGCAAGCTGCGCACACAATCGCAGTGTTGTACAGCTTGTTTCATCACCTTTGCGAAGTTGCCGCTCTCTCCGCCTCCCGGAGACGAAGAAGCTGCTTCTTCGCGCAAAGACGATTCTTCCGCTCACTGTGCTCTGCGGTGTGCGCCTTCTGCCGAAAGAGGTCCGGGAGCGATGCTTAGCTCTGCAGAGTACCATACGTGCTTCTTTAGCCTCGCTTCTCGTCTACATCTTAGCAAAAACCTTTTCCACTCTGTCTGGCAAGGACAAACTGTGCCAGCACAGAAAACATCTCCCATCGTGTTCTAGAGGCTGCACGGAGGTCTGCCGAGTGTTTTGCAAGAAGAGAAACAAAGTTGTCCAAAACAGCTTGCAATCGAATGTTCATATGAATAGAAAAGGCAGGAGAGTGGTCAGGTACTGTTTTCTCTCACTTGGCAAGCTGCGCACACAATCGCAGTTTTTTAGAGCTTGTTTCATCACCTTTGCGAAGTTGCCGCTCTCTCCGGCTCCCGGAGACGAAGAAGCTGCTTCTTCGCGCAAAGACGATTCTGCCGCTCACAGTGCTCTGCGGTGTGCGCCTTCTGCTGAAAGAGGTCCGGGAGCGGTGCTTAGATCTGCAGAGCACCGTACCTTCGTCTTTAGCCTCTCTTCTCGTCTACATCTTAGCAAAAAGCTTTTCGACTCTGTCTGTCAAGGAGAAACTTTGCCAGAACACAAAACATCTCCCATCGTGTACTAGAGGCTGCACGGTGGTCTGCCGAGTGTTTTGCAAGAAGAGAAAGAAAGTTGTCCAAAACAGCTTGCAATCGAATGTTCATGTGAATAGAAAAGGCAGGAGAGTGGTCAGGTACTGTTTTCTCTCAGTTGGCAAGCTGCGCACACAATCGCAGTGTTGTACAGCTTGTTTCATCACCTTTGCGAAGTTGCCGCTCTCTCCGGCTCCCGGAGACGAAGAAGCTGCTTCTTCGCGCAAAGACGATTCTGCCGCTCACAGTGCTCTGCGGTGTGCGCCTTCTGCCGAAAGACGTCCGGGAGCGGTGCTTAGCTCTGCAGAGCACCATACCTGCTTCTTTAGCCTCTCTTCTCGTCTACATCTTAGCAAAAAGCTTTTCCACTCTGTCTGGCAAGGAGAAACTGTGCCAGCACAGAAAACATGTCCCATCGTGTTCTAGAGGCTGCACGGAGGTCTGCCGAGTGTTTTGCAAGAAGAGAAGGAAAGTTGTCCAAAACAGCTCGCAATCGCATGTTCATGTGAATAGAAATGGCAGGAGAGTGGTCAGGTACTGTTTTCTCTCACTTGGCAAGCTGCTCACACAATCGCAGTGTTGTACAGCTTGTTTCATCACCTTTGCAAAGTTGCCGCTCTCTCCGGCTCCCGGAGACGAAGAAGCTGATTCTTCGCGCAAAGACGATTCTGCCGCTCACAGTGCTCTGCGGTGTGCGCCATCTGCCGAAAGACGCACGGGAGCGGTGCTTAGCTCTGCAGAGCACCGTACCTTCGTCTTTAGCCTCTCTTCTCGTCTACATCTTAGCAAAAAGCTTTTCCACTCAGTCTGGCAAGGAGAAACTGTGCCAGCACAGAAAACATCTCCCATCGTCTTCTAGAGGCTGCACGGAGGTCTGCCGAGTGTTTTGCAAGAAGAGAAAGAAAGTTGTCCAAAACAGCTTGAAATCGAATGTTCATGTGAATGGAAAAGGCAGGAGAGTGGTCAGGTACTGTTTTCTCTCAGTTGGCAAGCTGCGCACACAATCGTAGTGTTCTACAGCTTGTTTCATCACCTTTGCGAAGTTGCCGCTCTCTCCGGCTCCCGGAGACGAGGAAGCTGCTTCTTCGCGCAAAGACGATTCTGCCGCTCACTGTGCTCTGCGGTGTGCGCCTTCTGCCGAAAGAAGTCCGGGAGCGATGCTTAGCTCTGCAGAGTACCATACGTGCTTCTTTAGCCACGCTTCTCGTCTACATCTTAGCAAAAAGCTTTTCCACTCTGTCTGGCAAGGAGAAACTGTGCCAGCACAGAAAACATCTCCCATCGTCTTCTAGAGGCTGCACGGAGGTCTGCCGAGTGTTTTGCAAGAAGAGAAAGAAAGTTGTCCAAAACAGCTTGCAATCGAATATTCATGTGAATAGAAAAGGCAGGAGAGTGGTCAGGTACTGTTTTCTCTCAGTTGGCAAGCTGCGCACACAATCGCAGTGTTGTACAGCTTGTTTCATCACCTTTGCGAAGTTGCCGCTCTCTCCGGCTCCCGGAGACGAAGAAGCTGCTTCTTCGCGCAAAGACGATTCTGCCGCTCACAGTGCTCTGCGGTGTGCGCCTTCTGCCGAAAGAGGCACGGGAGCGGTGCTTAGCTCTGCAGAGCACCGTACCTTCGTCTTTAGCCTCTCTTCTCGTCTACATCTTAGCAAAAAGCTTTTCCACTCTGTCTGGCAAGGAGAAACTTTGCCAGCACAGAAAACATCTCCCATCGTCTTCTAGAGGCTGCACGGAGGTCTGCCGAGTGTTTTGCAAGAAGAGAAAGAAAGTTGTCCAAAACAGCTTGCAATCGAATGTTCATGTGAATAAAAAAGGCAGGAGAGTGGTCAGGTACTGTTTTCTCTCAGTTGGCAAGCTGCGCACACAATCGCAGTGTTGTACAGCTTGTTTCATCACCTTTGCCAAGTTGCCGCTCTCTCCGGCTCCCGGAGACGAAGAAGCTGCTTCTTCGCGCAAAGACGATTCTGCCGCTCACTGTGCTCTGCGGTGTGCGCCTTCTGCCGAAAGAGGTCCGGGAGCGGTGCTTAGCTCTGCAGAGTACCATACGTGCTTCTTTAGCCTCTCTTCTCGTCTACATCTTAGCAAAAAGCTTTTCCACTCTGTCTGGCAAGGAGAAACTGTGCCAGCACAGAAAACATCTCCCATCGTGTTCTAGAGGCTGCACGGAGGTCTGCCGAGTGTTTTGCAAGAAGAGAAAGAAAGTTGTCCAAAACAGCTTGCAATCGAATGTTCAAGTGAATAGAAAAGGCAGGAGAGTGGTCAGGTACTGTTTTCTCTCAGTTGGCAAGCTGCGCACACAATCGCAGTGTTGTACAGCTTGTTTCATCACCTTTGCGAAGCTGCCGCTCTCTCCGGCTCCCGGAGACGAAGAAGCTGCTTCTTCGCGCAAAGACGATTCTGCCGCTCACAGTGCTCTGCGGTGTGCGCCTTCTGCCGAAAGAGGTCCGGGAGCGGTGCTTAGCTCTGCAGAGCACCGTACCTTCGTCTTTAGCCTCTCTTCTCGTCTACATCTTAGCAAAAAGCTTTTCCACTCTGTCTGGCAAGGAGAAACTGTGCCAGCACAGAAAACATCTCCCATCGTGTTCTAGAGGCTGCACGGAGGTCTGCCGAGTGTTTTGCAAGAAGAGAAAGAAAGTTGTCCAAAACAGCTTGCAATCGAATGTTCATGTGAATCGAAAAGGCAGGAGAGTGGTCAGGTACTGTTTTCTCTCAGTTGGCAAGCTGCGCACACAATCGCAGTGTTGTACAGCTTGTTTCATCACCTTTGCGAAGTTGCCGCTCTCTCCGGCTCCCGGAGACGAAGAAGCTGCTTCTTCGCGCAAAGACGATTCTGCCGCTCACAGTGCTCTGCGGTGTGCGCCTTCTGCCGAAAGAGGCCAGGGAGCGGTGCTTAGCTCTGCAGAGCACCGTACCTTCGTCTTTAGCCTCTCTTCTCGCCTACATCTTAGCAAAAAGCTTTTCCACTCTGTCTGGCAAGGAGAAACTTTGCCAGCACAAAAAACATCTCCCATGGTCTTCTAGAGGCTGCACGTAAGTCTGCCGTGTGTTTTGCAAGAAGAGAAAGAAAGTTATCCAAAAGAGCTTGCAATCGAATATTCATGTGAATAAAAAAGGCAGGAGAGTGGTCAGGTACTGTTTTCTCTCAGTTGGCAAGCTGCGCACACAATCGCAGTGTTGTACAGCTTGTTTCATCACCTTTGCGAAGTTGCCGCTCTCTCCGGCTCCCGGAGACGAAGAAGCTGCTTCTTCGCGCAAAGACGATTCTGCCGCTCACAGTGCTCTGCGGTGTGCGCCTTCTGCCGAAAGACGCACGGGAGCGGTGCTTAGCTCTGCAGAGCACCGTACCTTCGTCTTTAGCCTCTCTTCTCGTCTACATCTTAGCAAAAAGCTTTTCCACTCTGTCTGGCAAGGAGAAACTGTGCCAGCACAAAAAACATCTCCCATCGTGTTCTAGAGGCTGCACGGAGGTCTGCCGAGTGTTTTGCAAGAAGAGAAAGAAAGTTGTCCAAAACAGCTTGCAATCGAATGTTCAAGTGAATAGAAAATGCAGGAGAGTGGTCAGGTACTGTTTTCTCCCACTTGGAAAGCTGCGCACACAATCGCAGTGTTGTACAGCTTGTTTCATCACCTTTGCGAAGTTGCCGCTCTCTCCGGCTCCCGGAGACGAAGAAGCTGCTTCTTCGCGCAAAGACGATTCTGCCGCTCACTGTGCTCTGCGGTGTGCGCCTTCTGCCGAAAGAGGTCCGGGAGCGATGCTTAGCTCTGCAGAGTACCATACGTGCTTCTTTAGCCTCGCTTCTCGTCTACATCTTAGCAAAAAGCTTTTCCACTCTGTCTGGCAAGGAGAAACTTTGCCAGCACAGAAAACATCTCCCATCGTGTTCTAGAGGCTGCACGGAGGTCTGCCGAGTGTTTTGCAAGAAGAGAAGGAAAGTTGTCCAAAACAGCTTGCAATCGAATGTTCATGTGAATAGAAAAGGCAGGAGAGTGGTCAGGTACTGTTTTCTCTCACTTGGCAAGCTGCTCACACAATCGCAGTGTTGTACAGCTTGTTTCATCACCTTTGCAAAGTTGCCGCTCTCTCCGGCTCCCGGAGACGAAGAAGCTGCTTCTTCGCGCAAAGACGATTCTGCCGCTCACAGTGCTCTGCGGTGTGCGCCTTCTGCCGAAAGAGGCGCGGGAGCGGTGCTTAGCTCTGCAGAGCACCGTACGTTCGTCTTTAGCCTCTCTTCTCGTCTACATCTTAGCAAAAAGCTTTTCCACTCTGTCTGGCAAGGAGAAACTGTGCCAGCACAGAAAACATCTCCCATCGTGTTCTAGAGGCTGCACGGAGGTCTGCCGAGTGTTTTGCAAGAAGAGAAAGAAAGTTGTCCAAAACAGCTTGCAATCGAATGTTCATGTGAATGGAAAAGGCAGGAGACTGGTCAGGTACTGTTTTGTCTCAGTTGGCAAGCTGCGCACACAATCGCAGTGTTGTACAGCTTGTTTCATCACCTTTGCGAAGTTGCCGCTCTCTCCGGCTCCCGGAGACGAAGAAGCTGCTTCTTCGCGCAAAGACGATTCTGCCGCTCACTGTGCTCTGCGGTGTGCGCCGTCTGCCGAAAGAAGTCCGGGAGCGATGCTTAGCTCTGCAGAGTACCATACGTGCTTCTTTAGCCACGCTTCTTGTCTACATCTTAGCAAAAAGCTTTTCCACTCTGTCTGGCAAGGAGAAACTGTGCCAGCACAGAAAACATCTCCCATCGTCTTCTAGAGGCTGCACGGAGGTCTGCCGAGTGTTTTGCAAGAAGAGAAAGAAAGTTGTCCAAAACAGCTTGCAATCGAATGTTCATGTGAATAGAAAAGGCAGGAGAGTGGTCAGGTACTGTTTTGTCTCCGTTGGCAAGCTGCGCACACAATCGCAGTGTGTACAGCTTGTTTCATCACCTTTGCGAAGTTGCCGCTCTCTCCGGCTCCCGGAGACGAAGAAGCTGCTTCTTCGCGCAAAGACGATTCTGCCGCTCACAGTGCTCTTCGGTGTGCGCCTTCTGCCGAAAGAGGCCCGGGAGCGGTGCTTAGCTCTGCAGAGCACCGTACCTTCGTCTTTAGCCTCTCTTCTCGTCTACATCTTAGCAAAAAGCTTTTCCACTCTGTCTGGCAAGGAGAAACTGTGCCAGCACAGAAAACATCTCCCATCGTGTTCTAGAGGCTGCACGGAGGTCTGCCGAGTGTTTTGCAAGAAGAGAAACAAAGTTGTCCAAAACAGCTTGCAATCGAATGTTCATGTGAATAGAAAAGGCAGGAGAGTGGTCAGGTACTATTTTCTCTCACTTGGCAAGCTGCGCACACAATCGCAGTGTTGTACAGCTTGTTTCATCACCTTTGCGAAGTTGCCGCTCTCTCCGGCTCCCGGAGACGAAGAAGCTGCTTCTTCGCGCAAAGACGATTCTGCCGCTCACTGTGCTCTGCGGTGTGCGCCTTCTGCCGAAAGAGGTCCGGGAGCGATGCTTAGCTCTGCAGAGTACCATACGTGCTTCTTTAGCCTCGCTTCTCGTCTACATCTTAGCAAAAAGCTTTTCCACTCTGTCTGGCAAGGACAAACTGTGCCAGCACACAAAACATCTCCCATGGTCTTCTAGAGGCTGCACGGAGGTCTGCCGAGTGTTTTGCAAGAAGAGAAAGAAAGTTGTCCAAAACAGCTTGCAATCGAATGTTCATGTGAATAGAAAAAGCAGGAGAGTGGTCAGGTACTATTTTCTCTCACTTGGCAAGCTGCGCACACAATCGCAGTGTTGTACAGCTTGTTTCATCACCTTTGCGAAGTTGCCGCTCTCTCCGCATCCCGGACACGAAGAAGCTGCTTCTTCGCGCAAAGACGATTCTGCCGCTCACTGTGCTCTGCGGTGTGCGCCTTCTGCCGAAAGAGGTACGGGAACGCTGCTTAGCTCTGCAGAGTACCATACGTGCTTCTTTAGCCTCGCTTCTCGTCTACATCTTAGCTAAAAGCTTTTCCACTCTGTCTGGCAAGGACAAACTGTGCCAGCACACAAAACATCTCCCATCGTCTTCTAGAGGCTGCACGGAGGTCTGCCGAGTGTTTTGCAAGAAGAGAAAGAAAGTTGTCCAAAACAGCTCGCAATCGAATGTTCATGTGAATAGAAAAGACAGGAGAGTGGTCAGGTACTGTTTTCTCTCACTTGGCAAGCTGCGCACACAATCGCAGTTTTTTAGAGCTTGTTTCATCACCTTTGCGAAGTTGCCGCTCTCTCCGGCTCCCGGAGACGAAGAAGCTGCTTCTTCGCGCAAAGACGATTCTGCCGCTCACAGTGCTCTGCGGTGTGCGCCTTCTGCTGAGAGAGGTCCGGGAGCGGTGCTTAGCTCTGCAGAGCACCGTACCTTCGTCTTTAGCCTCTCTTCTCGTCTACATCTTAGCAAAAAGCTTTTCCACTCTGTCTGACAAGGAGAAACTTTGCCAGCACAGAAAACATCTCCCATCGTGTTCTAGAGGCTGCACGGAGGTCTGCCGAGTGTTTTGCAAGAAGAGAAAGAAAGTTGTCCAAAACAGCTTGCAATCGAATGTTCATGTGAATAGAAAAGGCAGGAGAGTGGTCAGGTACTGTTTTCTCTCAGTTGGCAAGCTGCGCACACAATCGCAGTGTTGTACAGCTTGTTTCATCACCTTTGCGAAGTTGCCGCTCTCTCCGGCTCCCGGAGACGAAGAAGCTGCTTCTTCGCGCAAAGACGATTCTGCCGCTCACAGTGCTCTGCGGTGTGCGCCTTCTGCTGAGAGAGGTCCGGGAGCGGAGCTTAGCTCTGCAGAGCACCGTACCTTCGTCTTTAGCCTCTCTTCTCGTCTACATCTTAGCAAAAAGCTTTTCCACTCTGTCTGACAAGGAGAAACTTTGCCAGAACAGAAAACATCTCCCATCGTGTTCTAGAGGCTGCACGGAGGTCTGCCGAGTGTTTTGCAAGAAGAGAAAGAAAGTTGTCCAAAACAGCTTGCAATCGAATGTTCATGTGAATAGAAAAGGCAGGAGAGTGGTCAGGTACTGTTTTCTCTTAGTTGGCAAGCTGCGCACACAATCGCAGTTTTGTACAGCTTGTTTCATCACCTTTGCGAAGTTGCCGCTCTCTCCGGCTCCCGGAGACGAAGAAGGTGCTTCTTCGCGCAAAGACGATTCTGCCGCTCACTGTGCTCTGCGGTGTGCGCCTTCTGCCGAAAGAGGTCCGGGAGCGATGCTTAGCTCTGCAGAGTACCATACGTGCTTCTTTAGCCTCGCTTCTCGTCTACATCTTAGCAAAAAGCTTTTCCACTCTGTCTGGCAAGGACAAACTGTGCCAGCACACAAAACATCTCCCATCGTCTTCTAGAGGCTGCACGGAGGTCTGCCGAGTGTTTTGCAAGAAGAGAAAGAAAGTTGTCCAAAACAGCTTGCAATCGAATGTTCATGTGAATAGAAAAGGCAGGAGAGTGGTCAGGTACTGTTTTCTCTCAGTTGGCAAGCTGCGCACACAATCGCAGTGTTGTACAGCTTGTTTCATCACCTTTGCGAAGTTGCCGCTCTCTCCGCCTCCCGGAGACGAAGAAGCTGCTTCTTCGCGCAAAGACGATTCTGCCGCTCACTGTGCTCTGCGGTGTGCGCCTTCTGCCGAAAGAGGTCCGGGAGCGATGCTTAGCTCTGCAGAGTACCATACGTGCTTCTTTAGCCTCGCTTCTCGTCTACATCTTAGCTAAAAGCTTTTCCACTCTGTCTGGCAAGGAGAAACTGTGCCAGCACAGAAAACATCTCCCATCGTGTTCTAGAGGCTGCACGGAGGTCTGCCGAGTGTTTTGCAAGAAGAGAAAGAAAGTTGTCCAAAACAGCTCGCAATCGAATGTTCATGTGAATAGAAAAGGCAGGAGAGTGGTCAGGTACTGTTTTCTCTCACTTGGCAAGCTGCGCACACAATCGCAGTTTTTTAGAGCTTGTTTCATCACCTTTGCGAAGCTGCCGCTCTCTCCGGCTCCCGGAGACGAAGAAGCTGCTTCTTCGCGCAAAGACGATTCTGCCGCTCACAGTGCTCTGCGGTGTGCGCCTTCTGCTGAGAGAGGTCCGGGAGCGGTGCTTAGCTCTGCAGAGCACCGTACCTTCGTCTTTAGCCTCTCTTCTCGTCTACATCTTAGCTAAAAGCTTTTCCACTCTGTCTGACAAGGAGAAACTTTGCCAGAACAGAAAACATCTCCCATCGTGTTCTAGAAGCTGCACGGAGGTCTGCCGAGTGTTTTGCAAGAAGAGAAAGAAAGTTGTCCAAAACAGCTTGCAATCGAATGTTCATGTGAATAGAAAAGGCAGGAGAGTGGTCAGGTACTGTTTTCTCTCAGTTGGCAAGCTGCGCACACAATCGCAGTGTTGTACAGCTTGTTTCATCACCTTTGCGAAGTTGCCGCTCTCTCCGGCTCCCGGAGACGAAGAAGGTGCTTCTTCGCGCAAAGACGATTCTGCCGCTCACTGTGCTCTGCGGTGTGCGCCTTCTGCCGAAAGAGGTACGGGAGCGGTGCTTAGCTCTGCAGAGCACCGTACCTTCGTCTTTAGCCTCTCTTCTCGTCTACATCTTAGCAAAAAGCTTTTCCACTCTGTCTGGCAAGGAGAAACTGTGCCAGCACAGAAAACATCTCCCATCGTGTTCTAGAGGCTGCACGGAGGTCTGCCGAGTGTTTTGCAAGAAGAGAAAGAAAGTTGTCCAAAACAGCTTCCAATCGAATGTTCATGTGAATAGAAAAGGCAGGAGAGTGGTCAGGTACTGTTTTCTCTCAGTTGCCAAGCTGCGCACACAATCGCAGTGTTGTACAGCTTGTTTCATCACCTTTGCGAAGTTGCCGCTCTCTCCGGCTCCCGGAGACGAAGAAGCTGCTTCTTCGCGCAAAGACGATTCTGCCGCTCACAGTGCTCTGCGGTGTGCGCCTTCTGCCGAAAGAGGCGCGGGAGCGGTGCTTAGCTCTGCAGAGCACCGTACCTTCGTCTTTAGCCTCTCTTCTCGTCTACATCTTAGCAAAAAGCATTTCCACTCTGTCTGGCAAGGAGAAACTGTGCCAGCACAGAAAACATCTCCCATCGTGTTCTAGAGGCTGCACGGAGGTCTGCCGAGTGTTTTGCAAGAAGAGAAAGAAAGTTGTCCAAAACAGCTTGCAATCGAATGTTCATGTGAATGGAAAAGGCAGGAGAGTGGTCAGGTACTGTTTTGTCTCAGTTGGCAAGCTGCGCACACAATCGCAGTGTTGTACAGCTTGTTTCATCACCTTTGCGAAGTTGCCGCTCTCTCCGGCTCCCGGAGACGAAGAAGCTGCTTCTTCGCGCAAAGACGATTCTGCCGCTCACAGTGCTCTGCGGTGTGCGCCTTCTGCCGAAAGAAGTCCGGGAGCGATGCTTAGCTCTGCAGAGTACCATACGTGCTTCTTTAGCCACGCTTCTCGTCTACATCTTAGCAAAAAGCTTTTCCACTCTGTCTGGCAAGGACAAACTGTGCCAGCACAGAAAACATCTCCCATCGTCTTCTAGAGGCTGCACGGAGGTCTGCCGAGTGTTTTGCAAGAAGAGAAAGAAAGTTGTCCAAAACAGCTTGCAATCGAATGTTCAAGTGAATAGAAAAGGCAGGAGAGTGGTCAGGTAATGTTTTCTCTCAGTTGGCAAGCTGCGCACACAATCGCAGTGTTGTACAGCTTGTTTCATCACCTTTGCCAAGTTGCCGCTCTCTCCGGCTCCCGGAGACGAAGAAGCTGCTTCTTCGCGCAAAGACGATTCTGCCGCTCACAGTGCTCTGCGGTGTGCGCCTTCTGCCGAAAGAGGCCCGGGACCTGTGCTTAGCTCTGCAGAGCACCGTACCTTCGTCTTTAGCCTCTCTTCTCGTCTACATCTTAGCAAAAAGCTTTTCCACTCTGTCTGGCAAGGAGAAACTTTGCCAGCACAGAAAACATCTCCCATCGTGTTCTAGAGGCTGCACGGAGGTCTGCCGAGTGTTTTGCAAGAAGAGAAAGAAAGTTGTCCAAAACAGCTTGCAATCGAATGTTCAAGTGAATAGAAAAGGCAGGAGAGTGGTCAGGTACTGTTTTCTCCCACTTGGCAAGCTGCGCACACAATCGCAGTGTTGTACAGCTTGTTTCATCACCTTTGCGAAGTTGCCGCTCTCTCCGGCTCCCGGAGACGAAGAAGCTGCTTCTTCGCGCAAAGACGATTCTGCCGCTCACTGTGCTCTGCGGTGTGCGCCTTCTGCCGAGAGAGGTCCGGGAGCGATGCTTAGCTCTGCAGAGTACCATACGTGCTTCTTTAGCCTCGCTTCTCGTCTACATCTTAGCAAAAAGCTTTTCCACTCTGTCTGGCAAGGAGAAACTGTGCCAGCACAGAAAACATCTCCCATCGTGTTCTAGAGGCTGCACGGAGGTCTGCCGAGTGTTTTGCAAGAAGAGAAGGAAAGTTGTCCAAAACAGCTTGCAATCGAATGTTCATGTGCATAGAAAAGGCAGGAGAGTGGTCAGGTACTGTTTTCTCTCACTTGGCAAGCTGCTGAGAGAATCGCAGTGTTGTACAGCTTGTTTCATCACCTTTGCAAAGTTGCCGCTCTCTCCGGCTCCCGGAGACGAAGAAGCTGCTTCTTCGCGCAAAGACGATTCTTCCGCTCACAGTGCTCTGCGGTGTGCGCCATCTGCCGAAAGACGCACGGGAGCGGTGCTTAGCTCTGCAGAGCACCGTACCTTCGTCTTTAGCCTCTCTTCTCGTCTACATCTTAGCAAAAAGCTTTTCCACTCTGTCTGGCAAGGAGAAACTGTGCCAGCACAGAAAACATCTCCCATCGTGTTCTAGAGGCTGCACGGAGGTCTGCCGAGTGTTTTGCAAGAAGAGAAAGAAAGTTGTCCAAAACAGCTTGCAATCGAATGTTCATGTGAATAGAAAAGGCAGGAGAATGGTCAGGTACTGTTTTCTCTCAGTTGGCAAGCTGCGCACACAATCGCAGTGTTGTACAGCTTGTTTCATCACCTTTGCGAAGCTGCAGCTCTCTCCGGCTGCCGGAGACGAAGAAGCTGCTTCTTCGCGCAAAGACGATTCAGCCGCTCACAGTGCTCTGCGGTGTGCGCCTTCTGCCGAAAGAGGTCCGGGAGCGGTGCTTAGCTCTGCAGAGCACCGTACCTTCGTCTTTAGCCTCTCTTCTCGTCTACATCTTAGCAAAAAGCTTTTCCACTCTGTCTGGCAAGGAGAAACTTTGCCAGCACAGAAAACATCTCCCATCGTGTTCTAGAAGCTGCACGGAGGTCTGCCGAGTGTTTTGCAAGAAGAGAAAGAAAGTTGTCCAAAACAGCTTGCAATCGAATGTTCATGTGAATAGAAAAGGCAGGAGAGTGGTCAGGTACTGTTTTCTCTCAGTTGGCAAGCTGCGCACACAATCGCAGTGTTGTACAGCTTGTTTCATCACCTTTGCCAAGTTGCCGCTCTCTCCGGCTCCCGGAGACGAAGAAGCTGCTTCTTCGCGCAAAGACGATTCTGCCGCTCACAGTGCTCTGCGGTGTGCGCCTTCTGCCGAAAGAGGTCCGGGAGCGGTGCTTAGCTCTGCAGAGCACCGTACCTTCGTCTTTAGCCTCTCTTCTCATCTACATCTTAGCAAAAAGCTTTTCCACTCTGTCTGGCAAGGAGAAACTGTGCCAGCACAGAAAACATCTCCCATCGTGTTCTAGAGGCTGCACGGAGGTCTGCCGAGTGTTTTGCAAGAAGAGAAAGAAAGTTGTCCAAAACAGCTTGCAATCGAATGTTCATGTGAATAAAAAAGGCAGGAGAGTGGTCAGGTACTGTTTTCTCTCAGTTGGCAAGCTGCGCACACAATCGCAGTGTTGTACAGCTTGTTTCATCACCTTTGCGAAGTTGCCGCTCTCTCCGGCTCCCGGAGACGAAGAAGCTGCTTCTTCGCGCAAAGACGATTGTGCCGCTCACAGTGCTCTGCGGTGTGCGCCTTCTGCTGAAAGAGGTCCGGGAGCGGTGCTTAGCTCTGCAGAGCACCGTACCTTCGTCTTTAGCCTCTCTTCTCATCTACATCTTAGCAAAAAGCTTTTCCACTCTGTCTGGCAAGGAGAAACTGTGCCAGCACAGAAAACATCTCCCATCGTGTTCTAGAGGCTGCACGGAGGTCTGCCGAGTGTTTTGCAAGAAGAGAAAGAAAGTTGTCCAAAACAGCTTGCAATCGAATGTTCATGTGAATAGAAAAGGCAGGAGAGTGGTCAGGTACTGTTTTCTCTCAGTTGGCAAGCTGCTCACACAATCGCAGTGTTGTACAGCTTGTTTCATCACCTTTGCAAAGTTGCCGCTCTCTCCGGCTCCCGGAGACGAAGAAGCTGCTTCTTCGCGCAAAGACGATTCTTCCGCTCACAGTGCTCTGCGGTGTGCGCCATCTGCCGAAAGACGCACGGGAGCGGTGCTTAGCTCTGCAGAGCACCGTACCTTCGTCTTTAGCCTCTCTTCTCGTCTACATCTTAGCAAAAAGCTTTTCCACTCTGTCTGGCAAGGAGAAACTGTGCCAGCACAAAAAACATCTCCCATCGTCTTCTCGAGGCTGCACGGAGGTCTGCCGAGTGTTTTGCAAGAAGAGAAAGAAAGTTGTCCAAAACAGCTTGCAATCGAATGTTCATGTGAATGGAAAAGGCAGGAGAGTGGTCAGGTACTGTTTTCTCTCAGTTGGCAAGCTGCGCACACAATCGCAGTGTTGTACAGCTTGTTTCATCACCTTTGCCAAGTTGCCGCTCTCTCCGGCTCCCGGAGACGAAGAAGCTGATTCTTCGCGCAAAGACGATTCTGCCGCTCACTGTGCTCTGCGGTGTGCGCCTTCTGCCGAAAGACGTCCGGGAGCGGTGCTTAGATCTGCAGAGCACCATACCTGCTTCTTTAGCCTCTCTTCTCGTCTACATCTTAGCAAAAAGCTTTTCCACTCTGTCTGGCAAGGAGAAACTGTGCCAGCACAGAAAACATCTCCCATCGTGTTCTAGAGGCTGCACGGAGGTCTGCCGAGTGTTTTGCAAGAAGAGAAGGAAAGTTGTCCAAAACAGCTTGCAATCGAATGTTCATGTGCATAGAAAAGGCAGGAGAGTGGTCAGGTACTGTTTTCTCTCAGTTGGCAAGCTGCTCACACAATCGCAGTGTTGTACAGCTTGTTTCATCACCTTTGCAAAGTTGCCGCTCTCTCCGGCTCCCGGAGACGAAGAAGCTGCTTCTTCGCGCAAAGACGATTCTGCCGCTCACTGTGCTCTGCGGTGTGCGCCTTCTGCCGAAAGAAGTCCGGGAGCGATGCTTAGCTCTGCAGAGTACCATACGTGCTTCTTTAGCCACGCTTCTCGTCTACATCTTAGCAAAAAGCTTTTCCACTCTGTCTGGCAAGGAGAAACTGTGCCAGCACAGAAAACATCTCCCATCGTGTTCTAGAGGCTGCACGGAGGTCTGCCGAGTGTTTTGCAAGAAGAGAAAGAAAGTTGTCCAAAACAGCTTGCAATCGAATGTTCATGTGAATAGAAAAGGCAGGAGAGTGGTCAGGTACTGTTTTCTCTCACTTGGCAAGCTGCGCACACAATCGCAGTGTTGTACAGCTTGTTTCATCACCTTTGCGAAGTTGCCGCTCTCTCCGGCTCCCGGAGACGAAGAAGCTGCTTCTTCGCGCAAAGACGATTCTGCCGCTCACTGTGCTCTGCGGTGTGCGCCTTCTGCCGAAAGAGGTCCGGGAGCGGTGCTTAGCTCTGCAGAGCACCGTACCTTCGTCTTTAGCCTCTCTTCTCGTCTACATCTTAGCAAAAAGCTTTTCCACTCTGTCTGGCAAGGAGAAACTGTGCCAGCACAGAAAACATCTCCCATCGTCTTCTAGAAGCTGCACGGAGGTCTGCCGAGTGTTTTGCAAGAAGAGAAAGAAAGTTGTCCAAAACAGCTTGCAATCGAATGTTCATGTGAATAGAAAAGGTAGGAGAGTGGTCAGGTACTGTTTTCTCTCAGTTGGCAAGCTGCGCACACAATCGCACTGTTGTACAGCTTGTTTCATCACCTTTGTAAAGTTGCCGCTCTCTCCGGCTCCCGGAGACGAAGAAGCTGCTTCTTCGCGCAAAGACGATTCTGCCGCTCACAGTGCTCTGCGGTGTGCGCCTTCTGCCCAAAGAGGTCCGGAAACGGTGCTTAGCTCTGCAGAGCACCGTACCTTCGTCTTTAGCCTCTCTTCTCGTCTACATCTTAGCAAAAAGCTTTTCCACTCTGTCTGGCAAGGAGAAACTGTGCCAGCACAGAAAACATCTCCCATCGTCTTCTAGAGGCTGCACGGAGGTCTGCCGAGTGTTTTGCAAGAAGAGAAAGAAAGTTGTCCAAAACAGCTTGCAATCGCATGTTCATGTGAATAGAAAAGGCAGGAGAGTGGTCAGGTACTGTTTTCTCTCAGTTGGCAAGCTGCGCACACAATCGCAGTGTTGTACAGCTTGTTTCATCACCTTTGCGAAGTTGCCGCTCTCTCCGGCTCCCGGAGACGAAGAAGCTGCTTCTTCGCGCAAAGACGATTCTGCCGCTCACAGTGCTCTGCGGTGTGCGCCTTGTGCTGAAAGAGGTCCGGGAGCGGTGCTTAGCTCTGCAGAGCACCGTACCTTCGTCTTTAGCCTCTCTTCTCGTCTACATCTTAGCAAAAAGCTTTTCCACTCTGTCTGGCAAGGAGAAACTGTGCCAGCACAGAAAACATCTCCCATCGTCTTCTAGAGGCTGCACGGAGGTCTGCCGAGTGTTTTGCAAGAAGAGAAAGAAAGTTGTCCAAAACAGCTTGCAATCGAATGTTCAAGTGAATAGAAAAGGCAGGAGAGTGGTCAGGTACTGTTTTCTCTCAGTTGGCAAGCTGCGCACACAATCGCAGTTTTGTAGAGCTTGTTTCATCACCTTTGCGAAGTTGCCGCTCTCTCCGCCTCCCGGAGACGAAGAAGCTGCTTCTTCGCGCAAAGACGATTCTGCCGCTCACTGTGCTCTGCGGTGTGCGCCTTCTGCCGAAAGAGGTCCGGGAGCGATGCTTAGCTCTGCAGAGTACGATACGTGCTTCTTTAGCCTCTCTTCTCGTCTACATCTTAGCAAAAAGCTTTTCCACTCTGTCTGGCAAGGAGAAACTGTGCCAGCACAGAAAACATCTCCCATCGTGTTCTAGAGGCTGCACGGAGGTCTGCCGAGTGTTTTGCAAGAAGAGAAAGAAAGTTGTCCAAAACAGCTTGCAATCGAATGTTCATGTGAATAGAAAAGGCAGGAGAGTGGTCAGGTACTGTTTTCTCTCACTTGGCAAGCTGCTCAGACAATCGCAGAATTGTACAGCTTGTTTTATCACCTTTGCGAAGTTGCCGCTCTCTCCGGCTCCCGGAGACGAAGAAGCTGCTTCTTCGCGCAAAGACGATTCTGCCGCTCACAGTGCTCTGCGGTGTGCGCCTTCTGCCGAAAGAGGCGCGGGAGCGGTGCTTAGCTCTGCAGAGCACCGTACCTTCGTCGTTACCCTCTCTTCTCGTCTACATCTTAGCAAAAAGCTTTTCCACTCTGTCTGGCAAGGAGAAACTGTGCCAGCACAGAAAACATCTCCCATCGTGTTCTAGAGGCTGCACGGAGGTCTGCCGAGTGTTTTGCAAGAAGAGAAAGCAAGTTGTCCAAAACAGCTTGCAATCGAATGTTCATGTGATTAGAAAAGGAAGGAGAGTGGTCAGGTACTGTTTTCTCTCAGTTGGCAAGCTGCTCACACAATCGCAGTGTTGTACAGCTTGTTTCATCACCTTTGCAAAGTTGCCGCTCTCTCCGGCTCCCGGAGACGAAGAAGCTGATTCTTCGCGCAAAGACGATTCTGCCGCTCACTGTGCTCTGCGGTGTGCGCCTTCTGCCGAAAGAGGTCCGGGAGCGGTGCTTAGCTCTGCAGACCACCGTACCTTCGTCTTTAGCCTCTCTTCTCGTCTACATCTTAGCAAAAAGCTTTTCCACTCTGTCTGGCAAGGATAAACTGTGCCAGCACAAAAAACATCTCCCATCGTGTTTTAGAGGCTGCACGGAGGTCTGCCGAGTGTTTTGCAAGAAGAGAAAGAAAGTTGTCCAAAACAGCTTCCAATCGAATGTTCATGTGAATAGAAAGGCAGGAGGGTGGTCAGGTACTGTTTTCTCTCAGTTGGCAAGCTGCGCACACAATCGCAGTGTTGTACAGCTTGTTTCATCACCTTTGCCAAGTTGCCGCTCTCTCCGGCTCCCGGAGACGAAGAAGCTGCTTCTTCGCGGAAAGACGATTCTGCCCCTCACTGTGCTCTGCAGTGTGTGTCTTCTGCCGAAAGAGGTCCGGGAGCGGTGCTTAGCTCTGCAGAGCACCGTACGTTCGTCTTTAGCCTCTCTTCTCGTCTACATCTTAGCAAAAAGCTTTTCCACTCTGTCTGGCAAGGAGAAACTGTGCCAGCACAGAAAACATCTCCCATCGTCTTCTAGAGGCTGCACGGAGGTCTGCCGAGTGTTTTGCAAGAAGAGAAAGAAAGTTGTCCAAAACAGCTTGCAATCGAATGTTCATGTGAATAGAAAAGGCAGGAGAGTGGTCAGGTACTGTTTTCTCTCAGTTGGCAAGCTGCTCACACAATCGCAGTGTTGTACAGCTTGTTTCATCACCTTTGTAAAGTTGCCGCTCTCTCCGGCTCCCGGAGACGAAGAAGCTGCTTCTTCGCGCAAAGACGATTCTGCCGCTCACAGTGCTCTGCGGTGTGCGCCTTCTGCCGAAAGACGCCCGGGAGCTGTGCTTAGCTCTGCAGAGCACCGTACCTTCGTCTTTAGCCTCTCTTCTCGTCTACATCTTAGCAAAAAGCTTTTCCACTCTGTCTGGCAAGGAGAAACTGTGCCAGCACAGAAAACATCTCCCATCGTGTTCTAGAGGCTGCACGGAGGTCTACCGAGTGTTTTGCAAGAAGAGAAAGAAAGTTGTCCAAAACAGCTTGCAATCGAATGTTCATGTGAATAGAAAAGGCAGGAGAGTGGTCAGGTACTGTTTTCTCTCAGTTGGCAAGCTGCGCACACAATCGCAGTGTTGTACAGCTTGTTTCATCACCTTTGCCAAGTTGCCGCTCTCTCCGGCTCCCGGAGACGAAGAAGCTGCTTCTTCGCGCAAAGACGATTCTGCCGCTCACTGTGCTCTGCGGTGTGCGCCTTCTGCCGAAAGAGGCCCGGGAGCGGTGCTTAGCTCTGCAGAGCACCGTACCTTCGTCTTTAGCCTCTCTTCTCGTCTACATCTTAGCAAAAAGCTTTTCCACTCTGTCTGGCAAGGAGAAACTGTGCCAGCACAGAAAACATCTCCCATCGTGTTCTAGAGGCTGCACGGAGGTCTGCCGAGTGTTTTGCAAGAAGAGAAAGAAAGTTGTCCAAAACAGCTTGCAATCGAATGTTCATGTGAATGGAAAAGGCAGGAGAGTGGTCAGGTACTGTTTTCTCTCAGTTGGCAAGCTGCGCACACAATCGCAGTGTTGTACAGCTTGTTTTATCACCTTTGCGAAGTTGCCGCTCTCTCCGGCTCCCAGAGACGAAGAAGCTGCTTCTTCGCGCAAAGACGATTCTGCCGCTCACAGTGCTCTGCGGTGTGCGCCTTCTGCCGAAAGAGGTCCGGGAGCGGTGCTTAGCTCTGCAGAGCACCGTACCTTCGTCTTTAGCCTCTCTTCTCGTCTACATCTTAGCAAAAAGCTTTTCCACTCTGTCTGGCAAGGAGAAACTGTGCCAGCACAAAAAACATCTCCCATCGTGTTCTAGAGGCTGCACGGAGGTCTGCCGAGTGTTTTGCAAGAAGAGAAAGAAAGTTGTCCAAAACAGCTTGCAATCGAATGTTCAAGTGAATAGAAAAGGCAGGAGAGTGGTCAGGTACTGTTTTCTCTCAGTTGGCAAGCTGCGCACACAATCGCAGTGTTGTACAGCTTGTTTCATCACCTTTGCGAAGTTGCCGCTCTCTCCGGCTCCCGGAGACGAAGAAGCTGCTTCTTCGCGCAAAGACGATTCTGCCGCTCACTGTGCTCTGCGGTGTGCGCCTTCTGCCGAAAGAGGTCCGGGAGCGATGCTTAGCTCTGCAGAGTACCATACGTGCTTCTTTAGCCTCGCTTCTCGTCTACATCTTAGCAAAAAGCTTTTCCACTCTGTCTGGCAAGGAGAAACTGTGCCTGCACAAAAAACATCTCCCATCGTGTTCTAGAGGCTGCACGGAGGTCTGCCGAGTGTTTTGCAAGAAGAGAAAGAAAGTTGTCCAAAACAGCTTGCAATCGAATGTTCAAGTGAATAGAAAAGGCAGGAGAGTGGTCAGGTACTGTTTTGTCTCAGTTGGCAAGCTGCGCACACAATCGCAGTGTTGTACAGCTTGTTTCATCACCTTTGCCAAGTTGCCGCTCTCTCCGGCTCCCGGAGACGAAGAAGCTGCTTCTTCGCGGAAAGACGATTCTGCCCCTCACTGTGCTCTGCGGTGTGCGCCTTCTGCCGAAAGAGGTCCGGGAGCGGTGCTTAGCTCTGCAGAGCACCGTACCTTCGTCTTTAGCCTCTCTTCTCGTCTACATCTTAGCAAAAAGCTTTTCCACTCTGTCTGGCAAGGAGAAACTGTGCCAGCACAGAAAACATCTCCCATCGTCTTCTAGAGGCTGCACGGAGGTCTGCCGAGTGTTTTGCAAGAAGAGAAAGAAAGTTGTCCAAAACAGCTTGCAATCGAATGTTCATGTGAATAGAAAAGGCAGGAGAGTGGTCAGGTACTGTTTTCTCTCCGTTGGCAAGCTGCGCACACAATCGCAGTGTTGTACAGCTTGTTTTATCACCTTTGCCAAGTTGCCGCTCTCTCCGGCTCCCGGAGACGAATAAGCTGCTTCTTCGCGGAAAGACGATTCTGCCGCTCACTGTGCTCTGCGGTGTGCGCCTTCTGCCGAAAGAAGTCCGGAAGCGGTGCTTAGCTCCGCAGAGCACCGTACCTTCGTCTTTAGCCTCTCTTCTCGTCTACATCTTAGCAAAAAGCTTTTCCACTCTGTCTGGCAAGGAGAAACTGTGCCAGCACAGAAAACATCTCCCATCGTGTTCTAGAGGCTGCACGGAGGTCTGCCGAGTGTTTTGCAAGAAGAGAAAGAAAGTTGTCCAAAACAGCTTGCAATCGAATGTTCATGTGAATAGAAAAGGCAGGAGAGTGGTCAGGTACTGTTTTCTCTCAGTTGGCAAGCTGCGCACACAATCGCAGTGTTGTACAGTTTGTTTCATCACCTTTGCGAAGTTGCCGCTCTCTCCGGCTCCCGGAGACGAAGAAGCTGCTTCTTCGCGCAAAGACGATTCTTCCGCTCACAGTGCTCTGCGGTGTGCGCCTTCTGCCGAAAGAGGCACGGGAGCGGTGCTTAGCTCTGCAGAGCACCGTACCTTCGTCTTTAGCCTCTCTTCTCGTCTACATCTTAGC
Source organism: Melozone crissalis (assembly GCF_028551555.1). Taxonomy (NCBI): domain Eukaryota; kingdom Metazoa; phylum Chordata; class Aves; order Passeriformes; family Passerellidae; genus Melozone; species Melozone crissalis. The sequence continues at coordinate 365,491 of NW_026535958.1, forward strand.
AAAAAGCTTTTCCAATCTGTCTGGCAAGGAGAAACTGTGCCAGCACAAAAAACATCTCCCATCGTGTTCTAGAGGCAGCACGGAGGTCTGCCGAGTGTTTTGCAAGAAGAGAAAGAAAGTTGTCCAAAACAGCTTGAAATCGAATGATCATGTGAATAGAAAGGCAGGAGAGTGGTCAGGTACTGTTTTCTCTCAGTTGGCAAGCTGCGCACACAATCGCAGTGTTGTACAGCTTGTTTCATCACCTTTGCGAAGTTGCCGCTCTCTCCGGCTCCCGGAGACGAAGAAGCTGCTTCTTCGCGCAAAGACGATTCTGCCGCTCACAGTGCTCTGCGGTGTGCGCCTTCTGCCGAAAGAGGCACGGGAGCGGTGCTTAGCTCTGCAGAGCACCGTACCTTCATCTTTAGCCTCTCTTCTCGTCTACATCTTAGCAAAAAGCTTTTCCACTCTGTCTGGCAAGGAGAAACTGTGCCAGCACAGAAAACATCTCCCATCGTCTTCTAGAGGCTGCACGGAGGTCAGCCGAGTGTTTTGCAAGAAGAGAAAGAAAGTTGTCCAAAACAGCTTGCAACCGAATGTTCATGTGAATAAAAAAGGCAGGAGAGTGGTCAGGTACTGTTTTCTCTCAGTTGGCAAGCTGCGCACACAATCGCAGTGTTGTACAGCTTGTTTCATCACCTTTGCGAAGTTGCCGCTCTCTCCGGCTCCCGGAGACGAAGAAGCTGCTTCTTCGCGCAAAGACGATTCTGCCGCTCACAGTGCTCTGCGGTGTGCGCCTTCTGCCGAAAGAGGCCCGGGAGCGGTGCTTAGCTCTGCAGAGCACCGTACCTTCGTCTTTAGCCTCTCTTCTCATCTACATCTTAGCAAAAAGCTTTTCCACTCTGTCTGGCAAGGAGAAACTGTGCCAGCACAGAAAACATCTCCCATCGAGTTCTAGAGGCTGCACGGAGGTCTGCCGAGTGTTTTGCAAGAAGAGAAAGAAAGTTGTCCAAAACAGCTTGCAACCGAATGTTCATGTGAATAAAAAAGGCAGGAGAGTGGTCAGGTACTGTTTTCTCTCAGTTGGCAAGCTGCGCACACAATCGCAGTGTTGTACAGCTTGTTTCATCACCTTTGCGAAGTTGCCGCTCTCTCCGGCTCCCGGAGACGAAGAAGCTGCTTCTTCGCGCAAAGACGATTCTGCCGCTCACAGTGCTCTGCGGTGTGCGCCTTCTGCCGAAAGAGGCCCGGGAGCGGTGCTTAGCTCTGCAGAGCACCGTACCTTCGTCTTTAGCCTCTCTTCTCATCTACATCTTAGCAAAAAGCTTTTCCACTCTGTCTGGCAAGGAGAAACTGTGCCAGCACAGAAAACATCTCCCATCGTGTTCTAGAGGCTGCACGGAGGTCTGCCGAGTGTTTTGCAAGAAGAGAAAGAAAGTTGTCCAAAACAGCTTGCAATCGAATGTTCATGTGAATAGAAAAGGCAGGAGAGTGGTCAGGTACTGTTTTCTCTCAGTTGGCAAGCTGCGCACACAATCGCAGTGTTGTACAGCTTGTTTCATCACCTTTGCGAAGTTGCCGCTCTCTCCGGCTCCCGGAGACGAAGAAGCTGATTCTTCGCGCAAAGACGATTCTGCCGCTCACAGTGCTCTGCGGTGTGCGCCTTCTGCCGAAAGACGTCCGGGAGCGGTGCTTAGCTCTGCAGAGCACCATACCTGCTTCTTTAGCCTCTCTTCTCGTCTACATCTTAGCAAAAAGCTTTTCCACTCTGTCTGGCAAGGAGAAACTGTGCCAGCACAGAAAACATCTCCCATCGTGTTCTAGACGCTGCACGGAGGTCTGCCGAGTGTTTTGAAAGAAGAGAAGGAAAGTTGTCCAAAACAGATTGCAATCGAATGTTCATGTGCATAGAAAAGGCAGGAGAGTGGTCAGGTACTGTTTTCTCTCACTTGGCAAGCTGCTCACACAATCGCAGTGTTGTACAGCTTGTTTCATCACCTTTGCAAAGTTGCCGCTCTCTCCGGCTCCCGGAGACGAAGAAGCTGCTTCTTCGCGCAAAGACGATTCTGCCGCTCACTGTGCTCTGCGGTGTGCGCCTTCTGCCGAAAGGAGTCCGGGAGCGATGCTTAGCTCTGCAGAGTACCATACGTGCTTCTTTAGGCACGCTTCTCGTCTACATCTTAGCAAAAAGCTTTTCCACTCTGTCTGGCAAGGAGAAACTGTGCCAGCACAGAAAACATCTCCCATCGTGTTCTAGAGGCTGCACGGAGGTCTGCCGAGTGTTTTGCAAGAAGAGAAAGAAAGTTGTCCAAAACAGCTTGCAACCGAATGTTCATGTGAATAAAAAAGGCAGGAGAGTGGTCAGGTACTGTTTTCTCTCAGTTGGCATGCTGCGCACACAATCGCAGTGTTGTACAGCTTGTTTCATCACCTTTGCGAAGTTGCCGCTCTCTCCGGCTCCCGGAGACGAAGAAGCTGCTTCTTCGCGCAAAGACGATTCTGCCGCTCACAGTGCTCTGCGGTGTGCGCCTTCTGCCCAAAGAGGCACGGGAGCTGTGCTTAGCTCTGCAGAGCACCGTACCTTCGTCTTTAGACTCTCTTCTCGTCTACATCTTAGCAAAAAGCTTTTCCACTCTGTCTGGCAAGGAGAAACTTTGCCAGCACAGAAAACATCTCCCATCGTGTTCTAGAGGCTGCACGGAGGTCTGCCGAGTGTTTTGCAAGAAGAGAAAGAAAGTTGTCCAAAACAGCTTGCAATCGAATGTTCAAGTGAATAGAAAAGGCAGGAGAGTGGTCAGGTACTATTTTCTCTCACTTGGCAAGCTGCGCACACAATCGCAGTGTTGTACAGCTTGTTTCATCACCTTTGCGAAGTTGCCGCTCTCTCCGGCTCCCGGAGACGAAGAAGCTGCTTCTTCGCGGAAAGACGATTCTGCCCCTCACTGTGCTCTGCGGTGTGCGCCTTCTGCCGAAAGGAGTCCGGGAGCGATGCTTAGCTCTGCAGAGTACCATACGTGCTTCTTTAGCCTCTCTTCTCGTCTACATCTTAGCAAAAAGCTTTTCCACTCTGTCTGGCAAGGAGAAACTGTGCCAGCACAGAAAACATCTCCCATCGTCTTCTAGAGGCTGCACGGAGGTCAGCCGAGTGTTTTGCAAGAAGAGAAAGAAAGTTGTCCAAAACAGCTTGCAACCGAATGTTCATGTGAATAAAAAAGGCAGGAGAGTGGTCAGGTACTGTTTTCTCTCAGTTGGCAAGCTGCGCACACAATCGCAGTGTTGTACAGCTTGTTTCATCACCTTTGCGAAGTTGCCGCTCTCTCCGGCTCCCGGAGACGAAGAAGCTGCTTCTTCGCGCAAAGACGATTCTGCCGCTCACAGTGCTCTGCGGTGTGCGCCTTCTGCCGAAAGAGGCCCGGGAGCGGTGCTTAGCTCTGCAGAGCACCGTACCTTCGTCTTTAGCCTCTCTTCTCATCTACATCTTAGCAAAAAGCTTTTCCACTCTGTCTGGCAAGGAGAAACTGTGCCAGCACAGAAAACATCTCCCATCGAGTTCTAGAGGCTGCACGGAGGTCTGCCGAGTGTTTTGCAAGAAGAGAAAGAAAGTTGTCCAAAACAGCTTGCAATCGAATGTTCATGTGCATAGAAAAGGCAGGAGAGTGGTCAGGTACTGTTTTCTCTCACTTGGCAAGCTGCTCACACAATCGCAGTTTTGTAGAGCTTGTTTCATCACCTTTGCAAAGTTGCCGCTCTCTCCGGCTCCCGGAGACGAAGAAGCTGCTTCTTCGCGCAAAGACGATTCTGCCGCTCACTGTGCTCTGCGGTGTGCGCCTTCTGCCGAAAGGAGTCCGGGAGCGATGCTTAGCTCTGCAGAGTACCATACGTGCTTCTTTAGGCACGCTTCTCGTCTACATCTTAGCAAAAAGCTTTTCCACTCTGTCTGGCAAGGAGAAACTGTGCCAGCACAGAAAACATCTCCCATCGTCTTCTAGAGGCTGCACGGAGGTCTGCCGAGTGTTTTGCAAGAAGAGAAAGAAAGTTGTCCAAAACAGCTTGCAACCGAATGTTCATGTGAATAAAAAAGGCAGGAGAGTGGTCAGGTACTGTTTTCTCTCAGTTGGCATGCTGCGCACACAATCGCAGTGTTGTACAGCTTGTTTCATCACCTTTGCGAAGTTGCCGCTCTCTCCGGCTCCCGGAGACGAAGAAGCTGCTTCTTCGCGCAAAGACGATTCTGCCGCTCACAGTGCTCTGCGGTGTGCGCCTTCTGCCCAAAGAGGCACGGGAGCTGTGCTTAGCTCTGCAGAGCACCGTACCTTCGTCTTTAGCCTCTCTTCTCGTCTACATCTTAGCAAAAAGCTTTTCCACTCTGTCTGGCAAGGAGAAACTTTGCCAGCACAGAAAACATCTCCCATCGTGTTCTAGAGGCTGCACGGAGGTCTGCCGAGTGTTTTGCAAGAAGAGAAAGAAAGTTGTCCAAAACAGCTTGCAATCGAATGTTCAAGTGAATAGAAAAGGCAGGAGAGTGGTCAGGTACTATTTTCTCTCACTTGGCAAGCTGCGCACACAATCGCAGTGTTGTACAGCTTGTTTCATCACCTTTGCGAAGTTGCCGCTCTCTCCGGCTCCCGGAGACGAAGAAGCTGCTTCTTCGCGGAAAGACGATTCTGCCCCTCACTGTGCTCTGCGGTGTGCGCCTTCTGCCGAAAGAGGTCCGGGAGCGATGCTTAGCTCTGCAGAGTACCATACGTGCTTCTTTAGCCTCGCTTCTCGTCTACATCTTAGCAAAAAGCTTTTCCACTCTGTCTGGCAAGGAGAAACTGTGCCAGCACAGAAAACATCTCCCATCGTGTTCTAGAGGCTGCACGGAGGTCTGCCGAGTGTTTTGCAAGAAGAGAAAGAAAGTTGTCCAAAACAGCTTGCAATCGAATGTTCATATGAATAGAAAAGGCAGGAGAGTGGTCAGGCACTGTTTTCTCTCACTTGGCAAGCTGCGCACACAATCGCAGTTTTGTAGAGCTTGTTTCATCACCTTTGCGAAGTTGCCGCTCTCTCCGGCTCCCGGAGACGAAGAAGCTGCTTCTTCGCGCAAAGACGATTCTGCCGCTCACAGTGCTCTGTGGTGTGCGCCTTCTGCTGAAAGAGGTCCGGGAGCGGTGCTTAGCTCTGCAGAGCACCGTACCTTCGTCGTTACCCTCTCTTCTCGTCTACATCTTAGCAAAAAGCTTTTCCACTCTGTCTGGCAAGGAGAAACTGTGCCAGCACAGAAAACATCTCCCATCGTGTTCTAGAGGCTGCACGGAGGTCTGCCGAGTGTTTTGCAAGAAGAGAAAGAAAGTTGTCCAAAACAGCTTGCAATCGAATGTTCATGTGATTACAAAAGGCAGGAGAGTGGTCAGGTACTGTTTTCTCTCAGTTGGCAAGCTGCGCACACAATCGCAGTGTTGTACAGCTTGTTTCATCACCTTTGCGAAGTTGCCGCTCTCTCCGGCTCCCGGAGACGAAGAAGCTGCTTCTTCGCGCAAAGACGATTCTGCCGCTCACAGTGCTCTGCGGTGTGCGCCTTCTGCCGAAAGACGTCCGGGAGCGGTGCTTAGCTCTGCAGAGCACCATACCTTCGTCTTTAGCCTCTCTTCTCGTCTACATCTTAGCAAAAAGCTTTTCCAATCTGTCTGGCAAGGAGAAACTGTGCCAGCACAGAAAACATCTCCCATCGTGTTCTAGAGGCTGCACGGAGGTCTGCCGAGTGTTTTGCAAGAAGAGAAAGAAAGTTGTCCAAAACAGCTTGCAATCGAATGTTCATATGAATAGAAAAGGCAGGAGAGTGGTCAGGCACTGTTTTCTCTCACTTGGCAAGCTGCGCACACAATCGCAGTTTTGTAGAGCTTGTTTCATCACCTTTGCGAAGTTGCCGCTCTCTCCGGCTCCCGGAGACGAAGTAGCTGATTCTTCGCGCAAAGACGATTCTGCCGCTCACAGTGCTCTGTGGTGTGCGCCTTCTGCTGAAAGAGGTCCGGGAGCGGTGCTTAGCTCTGCAGAGCACCGTACCTTCGTCGTTACCCTCTCTTCTCGTCTACATCTTAGCAAAAAGCTTTTCCACTCTGTCTGGCAAGGAGAAACTGTGCCAGCACAGAAAACATCTCCCATCGTCTTCTAGAGGCTGCACGGAGGTCTGCCGAGTGTTTTGCAAGAAGAGAAAGAAAGTTGTCCAAAACAGCTTGCAATCGAATGTTCATGTGAATAGAAAAGGCAGGAGAGTGGTCAGGTACTGTTTTCTCTCACTTGGCAAGCTGCGCACACAATCGCAGTGTTGTACAGCTTGTTTCATCACCTTTGCGAAGTTGCCGCTCTCTCCGGCTCCCGGAGACGAAGAAGCTGCTTCTTCGCGCAAAGACGATTCTGCCGCTCACTGTGCTCTGCGGTGTGCGCCTTCTGCCGAAAGAGGTCCGGGAGCGGTGCTTAGCTCTGCAGACCACCGTACCTTCGTCTTTAGCCTCTCTTCTCGTCTACATCTTAGCAAAAAGCTTTTCCACTCTGTCTGGCAAGGATAAACTGTGCCAGCACAAAAAACATCTCCCATCGTGTTCTAGAGGCTGCACGGAGGTCTGCCGAGTGTTTTGCAAGAAGAGAAAGAAAGTTGTCCAAAACAGCTTCCAATCGAATGTTCATGTGAATAGAAAGGCAGGAGGGTGGTCAGGTACTGTTTTCTCTCAGTTGGCAAGCTGCGCACACAATCGCAGTGTTGTACAGCTTGTTTCATCACCTTTGCCAAGTTGCCGCTCTCTCCGGCTCCCGGAGACGAAGAAGCTGCTTCTTCGCGCAAAGACGATTCTGCCCCTCACTGTGCTCTGCAGTGTGTGTCTTCTGCCGAAAGAGGTCCGGGAGCGGTGCTTAGCTCTGCAGAGCACCGTACCTTCGTCTTTAGCCTCTCTTCTCGTCTACATCTTAGCAAAAAGCTTTTCCACTCTGTCTGGCAAGGAGAAACTGTGCCAGCACAGAAAACATCTCCCATCGTGTTCTAGAGGCTGCACGGAGGTCTGCCGAGTGTTTTGCAAGAAGAGAAAGAAAGTTGTCCAAAACAGCTTGCAATCGAATGTTCATGTGAATAGAAAAGGCAGGAGAGTGGTCAGGTACTGTTTTCTCTCAGTTGGCAAGCTGCTCACACAATCGCAGTGTTGTACAGCTTGTTTCATCACCTTTGTAAAGTTGCCGCTCTCTCCGGCTCCCGGAGACGAAAAAGCTGCTTCTTCGCGCAAAGACGATTCTGCCGCTCACAGTGCTCTGCGGTGTGCGCCTTCTGCCCAAAGAGGTCCGGAAGCGGTGCTTAGCTCTGCAGAGCACCGTACCTTCGTCTTTAGCCTCTCTTCTCGTCTACATCTTAGCAAAAAGCTTTTCCACTCTGTCTGGCAAGGAGAAACTGTGCCAGCACAGAAAACATCTCCCATCGTCTTCTAGAGGCTGCACGGAGGTCTGCCGAGTGTTTTGCAAGAAGAGAAAGAAAGTTGTCCAAAACAGCTTGCAATCGAATGTTCATATGAATAGAAAAGGCAGGAGAGTGGTCAGGCAATGTTTTCTCTCACTTGGCAAGCTGCGCACACAATCGCAGTTTTGTAGAGCTTGTTTCATCACCTTTGCGAAGTTGCCGCTCTCTCCGGCTCCCGGAGACGAAGAAGCTGCTTCTTCGCGCAAAGACGATTCTGCCGCTCACAGTGCTCTGTGGTGTGCGCCTTCTGCTGAAAGAGGTCCGGGAGCGGTGCTTAGCTCTGCAGAGCACCGTACCTTCGTCGTTACCCTCTCTTCTCGTCTACATCTTAGCAAAAAGCTTTTCCACTCTGTCTGGCAAGGAGAAACTGTGCCAGCACAGAAAACATCTCCCATCGTGTTCTAGAGGCTGCACGGAGGTCTGCCGAGTGTTTTGCAAGAAGAGAAAGAAAGTTGTCCAAAACAGCTTGCAATCGAATGTTCATGTGAATAGAAAACGCAGGAGAGTGGTCAGGTACTGTTTTGTCTCAGTTGGCAAGCTGCGCACACAATCGCAGTGTTGTACAGCTTGTTTCATCACCTTTGCCAAGTTGCCGCTCTCTCCGGCTCCCGGAGACGAAGAAGCTGCTTCTTCGCGCAAAGACGATTCTGCCGCTCACAGTGCTCTGCGGTGTGCGCCTTCTGCCGAAAGAGGCCCGGGAGCGGTGCTTAGCTCTGCAGAGCACCATACCTTCGTCTTTAGCCTCTCTTCTCGTCTACATCTTAGCAAAAAGCTTTTCCACTCTGTCTGGCAAGGAGAAACTGTGCCAGCACAGAAAACATCTCCCATCGTGTTCTAGAGGCTGCACGGAGGTCTGCCGAGTGTTTTGCAAGAAGAGAAAGAAAGTTGTCCAAAACAGCTTGCAATCGAATGTTCATATGAATAGAAAAGGCAGGAGAGTGGTCAGGCACTGTTTTCTCTCACTTGGCAAGCTGCGCACACAATCGCAGTTTTGTAGAGCTTGTTTCATCACCTTTGCGAAGTTGCCGCTCTCTCCGGCTCCCGGAGACGAAGAAGCTGCTTCTTCGCGCAAAGACGATTCTGCCGCTCACAGTGCTCTGTGGTGTGCGCCTTCTGCTGAAAGAGGTCCGGGAGCGGTGCTTAGCTCTGCAGAGCACCGTACCTTCGTCGTTACCCTCTCTTCTCGTCTACATCTTAGCAAAAAGCTTTTCCACTCTGTCTGGCAAGGAGAAACTGTGCCAGCACAGAAAACATCTCCCATCGTCTTCTAGAGGCTGCACGGAGGTCTGCCGAGTGTTTTGCAAGAAGAGAAAGAAAGTTGTCCAAAACAGCTTGCAATCGAATGTTCATGTGAATAGAAAAGGCAGGAGAGTGGTCAGGTACTGTTTTCTCTCACTTGGCAAGCTGCGCACACAATCGCACTGTTGTACAGCTTGTTTCATCACCTTTGCAAAGTTGCCGCTCTCTCCGGCTCCCGGAGACGAAGAAGCTGCTTCTTCGCGCAAAGACGATTCTGCCGCTCACTGTGCTCTGCGGTGTGCGCCTTCTGCCGAAAGAGGTCCGGGAGCGGTGCTTAGCTCTGCAGACCACCGTACCTTCGTCTTTAGCCTCTCTTCTCGTCTACATCTTAGCAAAAAGCTTTTCCACTCTGTCTGGCAAGGAGAAACTGTGCCAGCACAAAAAACATCTCCCATCGTGTTCTAGAGGCTGCACGGAGGTCTGCCGAGTGTTTTGCAAGAAGAGAAAGAAAGTTGTCCAAAACAGCTTCCAATCGAATGTTCATGTGAATAGAAAGGCAGGAGGGTGGTCAGGTACTGTTTTCTCTCAGTTGGCAAGCTGCGCACACAATCGCAGTGTTGTACAGCTTGTTTCATCACCTTTGCCAAGTTGCCGCTCTCTCCGGCTCCCGGAGACGAAGAAGCTGCTTCTTCGCGCAAAGACGATTCTGCCCCTCACTGTGCTCTGCAGTGTGTGTCTTCTGCCGAAAGAGGTCCGGGAGCGGTGCTTAGCTCTGCAGAGCACCGTACCTTCGTCTTTAGCCTCTCTTCTCGTCTACATCTTAGCAAAAAGCTTTTCCACTCTGTCTGGCAAGGAGAAACTGTGCCAGCACAGAAAACATCTCCCATCGTGTTCTAGAGGCTGCACGGAGGTCTGCCGAGTGTTTTGCAAGAAGAGAAAGAAAGTTGTCCAAAACAGCTTGCAATCGAATGTTCATCTGAATAGAAAAGGCAGGAGAGTGGTCAGGTACTGTTTTCTCTCAGTTGGCAAGCTGCTCACACAATCGCAGTGTTGTACAGCTTGTTTCATCACCTTTGTAAAGTTGCCGCTCTCTCCGGCTCCCGGAGACGAAGAAGCTGCTTCTTCGCGCAAAGACGATTCTGCCGCTCACAGTGCTCTGCGGTGTGCGCCTTCTGCCCAAAGAGGTCCGGAAGCGGTGCTTAGCTCTGCAGAGCACCGTACCTTCGTCTTTAGCCTCTCTTCTCGTCTACATCTTAGCAAAAAGCTTTTCCACTCTGTCTGGCAAGGAGAAACTGTGCCAGCACAGAAAACATCTCCCATCGTGTTCTAGAGGCTGCACGGAGGTCTGCCGAGTGTTTTGCAAGAAGAGAAAGAAAGTTGTCCAAAACAGCTTGCAATCGAATGTTCAAGTGAATAGAAAAGGCAGGAGAGTGGTCAGGTACTGTTTTCTCTCAGTTGGCAAGCTGCGCACACAATCGCAGTGTTGTACAGCTTGTTTCATCACCTTTGCGAAGTTGCCGCTCTCTCCGGCTCCCGGAGACGAAGAAGCTGCTTCTTCGCGCAAAGACGATTCTGCCGCTCACTGTGCTCTGCGGTGTGCGCCTTCTGCCGAAAGAAGTCCGGGAGCGATGCTTAGCTCTGCAGAGTACCATACGTGCTTCTTTAGCCACGCTTCTCGTCTACATCTTAGCAAAAAGCTTTTCCACTCTGTCTGGCAAGGAGAAACTGTGCCAGCACAGAAAACATCTCCCATCGTCTTCTAGAGGCTGCACGGAGGTCTGCCGAGTGTTTTGCAAGAAGAGAAAGAAAGTTGTCCAAAACAGCTTGCAATCGAATGTTCATGAAAATAGAAAACGCAGGAGAGTGGTCAGGTACTGTTTTGTCTCAGTTGGCAAGCTGCGCACACAATCGCAGTGTTGTACAGCTTGTTTCATCACCTTTGCGAAGTTGCCGCTCTCTCCGGCTCCCGGAGACGAAGAAGCTGCTTCTTCGCGCAAAGACGATTCTGCCGCTCACAGTGCTCTGCGGTGTGCGCCTTCTGCCGAAAGAGGCCCGGGAGCGCTGCTTAGCTCTGCAGAGCACCGTACCTTCGTCTTTAGCCTCTCTTCTCGTCTACATCTTAGCAAAAAGCTTTTCCACTCTGTCTGGCAAGGAGAAACTGTGCCAGCACAGGAAACATCTCCCATCGTGTTCTAGGGGCTGCACGGAGGTCTGCCGAGTGTTTTGCAAGAAGAGAAAGAAAGTTGTCCAAAACAGCTTGCAACCGAATGTTCATGTGAATAAAAAAGGCAGGAGAGTGGTCAGGTACTGTTTTCTCTCAGTTGGCATGCTGCGCACACAATCGCAGTGTTGTACAGCTTGTTTCATCACCTTTGCGAAGTTGCCGCTCTCTCCGGCTCCCGGAGACGAAGAAGCTGCTTCTTCGCGCAAAGACGATTCTGCCGCTCACAGTGCTCTGCGGTGTGCGCCTTCTGCCCAAAGAGGCACGGGAGCTGTGCTTAGCTCTGCAGAGCACCGTACCTTCGTCTTTAGACTCTCTTCTCGTCTACATCTTAGCAAAAAGCTTTTCCACTCTGTCTGGCAAGGAGAAACTTTGCCAGCACACAAAACATCTCCCATCGTGTTCTAGAGGCTGCACGGAGGTCTGCCGAGTGTTTTGCAAGAAGAGAAAGAAAGTTGTCCAAAACAGCTTGCAATCGAATGTTCATATGAATAGAAAAGGCAGGAGAGTGGTCAGGCACTGTTTTCTCTCACTTGGCAAGCTGCGCACACAATCGCAGTTTTGTACAGCTTGTTTCATCACCTTTGCGAAGTTGCCGCTCTCTCCGGCTCCCGGAGACGAAGAAGCTGCTTCTTCGCGCAAAGACGATTCTGCCGCTCACAGTGCTCTGTGGTGTGCGCCTTCTGCTGAAAGAGGTCCGGGAGCGGTGCTTAGATCTGCAGAGCACCGTACCTTCGTCTTTAGCCTCTCTTCTCGTCTACATCTTAGCAAAAAGCTTTTCCACTCTGTCTGGCAAGGAGAAACTTTGCCAGAACAGAAAACATCTCCCATCGTGTTCTAGAGGCTGCACGGAGGTCTGCCGAGTGTTTTGCAAGAAGAGAAAGAAAGTTGTCCAAAACAGCTTGCAATCGAAAGTTCATGTGAATAGAAAAGGCAGGAGAGTGGTCAGGTACTGTTGTCTCTCAGTTGGCAAGCTGCGCACACAATCGCAGTGTTGTACAGCTTGTTTCATCACCTTTGCGAAGTTGCCGCTCTCTCCGGCTCCCGGAGACGAAGAAGCTGCTTCTTCGCGCAAAGACGATTCTGCCGCTCACAGTGCTCTGCGGTGTGCGCCTTCTGCCGAAAGACGTCCGGGAGCGGTGCTTAGCTCTGCAGAGCACCATACCTGCTTCTTTAGCCTCTCGTCTCGTCTACATCTTAGCAAAAAGCTTTTCCACTCTGTCTGGCAAGGAGAAACTGTGCCAGCACAGAAAACATCTCCCATCGTGTTCTAGAGGCTGCACGGAGGTCTGCCGAGTGTTTTGCAAGAAGAGAAAGAAAGTTGTCCAAAACAGCTTGCAATCGAATGTTCATGTGAATAGAAAAGGCAGGAGAGTGGTCAGGTACTGTTTTCTCTCAGTTGGCAAGCTGCTCACACAATCGCAGTGTTGTACAGCTTGTTTCATCACCTTTGCAAAGTTGCCGCTCTCTCCGGCTCCCGGAGACGAAGAAGCTGCTTCTTCGCGCAAAGACGATTCTGCCGCTCACAGTGCTCTGCGGTGTGCGCCATCGGCCGAAAGACGCACGGGAGCGGTGCTTAGCTCTGCAGAGCACCGTACCTTCGTCTTTAGCCTCTCTTCTCGTCTACATCTTAGCAAAAAGCTTTTCCACTCTGTCTGGCAAGGAGAAACTGTGCCAGCACAAAAAACATCTCCCATCGTCTTCTCGAGGCTGCACGGAGGTCTGCCGAGTGTTTTGCAAGAAGAGAAAGAAAGTTGTCCAAAACAGCTTGCAATCGAATGTTCATGTGAATGGAAAAGACAGGAGAGTGGTCAGGTACTGTTTTCTCTCAGTTGGCAAGCTGCGCACACAATCGCAGTGTTGTACAGCTTGTTTCATCACCTTTGCGAAGTTGCCGCTCTCTCCGGCTCCCGGAGACGAAGAAGCTGATTCTTCGCGCAAAGACGATTCTGCCGCTCACTGTGCTCTGCGGTGTGCGCCTTCTGCCGAAAGACGTCCGGGAGCACTGCTTAGATCTGCAGAGCACCATACCTGCTTCTTTAGCCTCTCTTCTCGTCTACATCTTAGCAAAAAGCTTTTCCACTCTGTCTGGCAAGGAGAAACTGTGCCAGCACAGAAAACATCTCCCATCGTGTTCTAGAGGCTGCACGGAGGTCTGCCGAGTGTTTTGCAAGAAGAGAAGGAAAGTTGTCCAAAACAGATTGCAATCGAATGTTCATGTGCATAGAAAAGGCAGGAGAGTGGTCAGGTACTGTTTTCTCTCAGTTGGCAAGCTGCTCACACAATCGCAGTGTTGTACAGCTTGTTTCATCACCTTTGCAAAGTTGCCGCTCTCTCCGGCTCCCGGAGACGAAGAAGCTGATTCTTCGCGCAAAGACGATTCTGCCGCTCACTGTGCTCTGCGGTGTGCGCCTTCTGCCGAAAGAAGTCCGGGAGCGATGCTTAGCTCTGCAGAGTACCATACGTGCTTCTTTAGCCTCTCTTCTCGTCTACATCTTAGCAAAAAGCTTTTCCACTCTGTCTGGCAAGGAGAAACTGTGCCAGCACAGAAAACATCTCCCATCGTGTTCTAGAGGCTGCACGGAGGTCTGCCGAGTGTTTTGCAAGAAGAGAAAGAAAGTTGTCCAAAACAGCTTGCAATCGAATGTTCATGTGAATAGAAAAGGCAGGAGAGTGGTCAGGTACTGTTTTCTCTCACTTGGCAAGCTGCGCACACAATCGCAGTGTTGTACAGCTTGTTTCATCACCTTTGCCAAGTTGCCGCTCTCTCCGGCTCCCGGAGACGAAGAAGCTGCTTCTTCGCGCAAAGACGATTCTGCCGCTCACTGTGCTCTGCGGTGTGCGCCTTCTGCCGAAAGAGGTCCGGGAGCGGTGCTTAGCTCTGCAGAGCACCGTACCTTCGTCTTTAGCCTCTCTTCTCGTCTACATCTTAGCAAAAAGCTTTTCCACTCTGTCTGGCAAGGAGAAACTGTGCCAGCACAGAAAACATCTCCCATCGTGTTCTAGAAGCTGCACGGAGGTCTGCCGAGTGTTTTGCAAGAAGAGAAAGAAAGTTGTCCAAAACAGCTTGCAATCGAATGTTCATGTGAATAGAAAAGGTAGGAGAGTGGTCAGGTACTGTTTTCTCTCAGTTGGCAAGCTGCGCACACAATCGCACTGTTGTACAGCTTGTTTCATCACCTTTGCGAAGTTGCCGCTCTCTCCGGCTCCCGGAGACGAAGAAGCTGCTTCTTCGCGCAAAGACGATTCTGCCGCTCACTGTGCTCTGCGGTGTGCGCCTTCTGCCGAAAGAGGTCCGGGAGCGGTGCTTAGCTCTGCAGAGCACCGTACCTTCGTCTTTAGCCTCTCTTCTCGTCTACATCTTAGCAAAAAGCTTTTCCACTCTGTCTGGCAAGGAGAAACTGTGCCAGCACAAAAAACATCTCCCATCGTGTTCTAGAGGCTGCACGGAGGTCTGCCGAGTGTTTTGCAAAAAGAGAAAGAAAGTTGTCCAAAACAGCTTCCAATCGAATGTTCATGTGAATAGAAAGGCAGGAGGGTGGTCAGGTACTGTTTTCTCTCAGTTGGCAAGCTGCGCACACAATCGCAGTGTTGTACAGCTTGTTTCATCACCTTTGCCAAGTTGCCGCTCTCTCCGGCTCCCGGAGACGAAGAAGCTGCTTCTTCGCGCAAAGACGATTCTGCCCCTCACTGTGCTCTGCAGTGTGTGTCTTCTGCCGAAAGAGGTCCGGGAGCGGTGCTTAGCTCTGCAGAGCACCGTACCTTCGTCTTTAGCCTCTCTTCTCGTCTACATCTTAGCAAAAAGCTTTTCCACTCTGTCTGGCAAGGAGAAACTGTGCCAGCACAGAAAACATCTCCCATCGTGTTCTAGAGGCTGCACGGAGGTGTGCCGAGTGTTTTGCAAGAAGAGAAAGAAAGTTGTCCAAAACAGCTTGCAATCGAATATTCATGTGAATAGAAAAGGCAGGAGAGTGGTCAGGTACTGTTTTCTCTCAGTTGGCAAGCTGCTCACACAATCGCAGTGTTGTACAGCTTGTTTCATCACCTTTGTAAAGTTGCCGCTCTCTCCGGCTCCCGGAGACGAAGAAGCTGCTTCTTCGCGCAAAGACGATTCTGCCGCTCACAGTGCTCTGCGGTGTGCGCCTTCTGCCCAAAGATGTCCGGAAACGGTGCTTAGCTCTGCAGAGCACCGTACCTTCGTCTTTAGCCTCTCTTCTCGTCTACATCTTAGCAAAAAGCTTTTCCACTCTGTCTGGCAAGGAGAAACTGTGCCAGCACAGAAAACATCTCCCATCGTGTTCTAGAGGCTGCACGGAGGTCTGCCGAGTGTTTTGCAAGAAGAGAAAGAAAGTTGTCCAAAACAGCTTGCAATCGAATGTTCATGTGAATAGAAAACGCAGGAGAGTGGTCAGGTACTGTTTTGTCTCAGTTGGCAAGCTGCGCACACAATCGCAGTGTTGTACAGCTTGTTTCATCACCTTTGCGAAGTTGCCGCTCTCTCCGGCTGCCGGAGACGAAGAAGCTGCTTCTTCGCGCAAAGACGATTCTGCCGCTCACAGTGCTCTGCGGTGTGCGCCTTCTGCCGAAAGAGGTCCGGGAGCGATGCTTAGCTCTGCAGAGTACCATACGTGCTTCTTTAGCCTCGCTTCTCGTCTACATCTTAGCAAAAAGCTTTTCCACTCTGTCTGGCAAGGAGAAACTGTGCCTGCACAAAAAACATCTCCCATCGTGTTCTAGAGGCTGCACGGAGGTCTGCCGAGTGTTTTGCAAGAAGAGAAAGAAAGTTGTCCAAAACAGCTTGCAACCGAATGTTCATGTGAATAAAAAAGGCAGGAGAGTGGTCAGGTACTGTTTTCTCTCAGTTGGCAAGCTGCGCACACAATCGCAGTGTTGTACAGCTTGTTTCATCACCTTTGCGAAGTTGCCGCTCTCTCCGGCTCCCGGAGACGAAGAAGCTGCTTCTTCGCGCAAAGACGATTCTGCCGCTCACAGTGCTCTGCGGTGTGCGCCTTCTGCCGAAAGAGGCCCGGGAGCGGTGCTTAGCTCTGCAGAGCACCGTACCTTCGTCTTTAGCCTCTCTTCTCGTCTACATCTTAGCAAAAAGCTTTTCCCTCTGTCTGGCAAGGAGAAACTTTGCCAGCACAGAAAACATCTCCCATCGTGTTCTAGAGGCTGCACGGAGGTCTGCCGAGTGTTTTGCAAGAAGAGAAAGAAAGTTGTCCAAAACAGCTTGCAATCGAATGTTCATGTGAATGGAAAAGGCAGGAGAGTGGTCAGGTACTGTTTTCTCTCAGTTGGCAAGCTGCGCACACAATCGCAGTGTTGTACAGCTTGTTTCATCACCTTTGCGAAGTTGCCGCTCTCTCCGGCTCCCAGAGACGAAGAAGCTGCTTCTTCGCGCAAAGACGATTCTGCCGCTCACAGTGCTCTGCGGTGTGCGCCTTCTGCCGAAAGAGGTCCGGGAGCTGTGCTTAGCTCTGCAGAGCACCGTACCTTCGTCTGTAGCCTCTCTTCTCGTCTACATCTTAGCAAAAAGCTTTTACAGTCTGTCTGGCAAGGAGAAACTGTGCCTGCACAAAAAACATCTCCCATCGTGTTCTAGAGGCTGCACGGAGGTGTGACGAGTGTTTTGCAAGAAGAGAAAGAAAGTTGTCCAAAACAGCTCGCAATCGAATGTTCAAGTGAATTGAAAAGGCAGGAGAGTGGTCAGGTACTGTTTTCTCTCAGTTGGCAAGCTGCGCACACAATCGCAGTGTTGTACAGCTTGTTTCATCACCTTTGCGAAGTTGCCGCTCTCTCCGGCTCCCGGAGACGAAGAAGCTGCTTCTTCGCGCAAAGACGATTCTGCCGCTCACTGTGCTCTGCGGTGTGCGCCTTCTGCCGAAAGAGGTCCGGGAGCGGTGCTTAGCTCTGCAGAGCACCGTACCTTCGTCTTTAGCCTCTCTTCTCGTCTACATCTTAGCAAAAAGCTTTTCCACTCTGTCTGGCAAGGAGAAACTGTGCCAGCACAGAAAACATCTCCCATCGTCTTCTAGAGGCTGCACGGAGGTCTGCCTAGTGTTTTGCAAGAAGAGAAAGAAAGTTGTCCAAAACAGCTTGCAATCGAATGTTCATGTGAATAGAAAAGGCAGGAGAGTGGTCAGGTACTGTTTTCTCTCAGTTGGCAAGCTGCGCACACAATCGCAGTGTTGTACAGCTTGTTTCATCACCTTTGCGAAGTTGCCGCTCTCTCCGGCTCCCGGAGACGAAGAAGCTGCTTCTTCGCGCAAAGACGATTCTGCCGCTCACAGTGCTCTGCGGTGTGCGCCTTCTGCCGAAAGAGGTCCGGGAGCGGTGCTTAGATCTGCAGAGCACCATACCTGCTTCTTTAGCCTCTCTTCTCGTCTACATCTTAGCAAAAAGCTTTTCCACTCTGTCTGGCAAGGAGAAACTTTGCCAGCACAGAAAACATCTCCCATCGTGTTCTAGAGGCTGCACGGAGGTCTGCCGAGTGTTTTGCAAGAAGAGAAGGAAAGTTGTCCAAAACAGATTGCAATCGAATGTTCATGTGCATAGAAAAGGCAGGAGAGTGGTCAGGTACTGTTTTCTCTCAGTTGGCAAGCTGCTCACACAATCGCAGTGTTGTACAGCTTGTTTCATCACCTTTGCAAAGTTGCCGCTCTCTCCGGCTCCCGGAGACGAAGAAGCTGATTCTTCGCGCAAAGACGATTCTGCCGCTCACTGTGCTCTGCGGTGTGCGCCTTCTGCCGAAAGAAGTCCGGGAGCGATGCTTAGCTCTGCAGAGTACCATACGTGCTTCTTTAGCCACGCTTCTCGTCTACATCTTAGCAAAAAGCTTTTCCACTCTGTCTGGCAAGGAGAAACTGTGCCAGCACAGAAAACATCTCCCATCGTCTTCTAGAGGCTGCACGGAGGTCTGCCGAGTGTTTTGCAAGAAGAGAAAGAAAGTTGTCCAAAACAGCTCGCAATCGAATGTTCATGTGAATAGAAAAGGCAGGAGAGTGGTCAGGTACTGTTTTCTCTCACTTGGCAAGCTGCGCACACAATCGCAGTTTTTTAGAGCTTGTTTCATCACCTTTGCGAAGTTGCCGCTCTCTCCGGCTCCCGGAGACGAAGAAGCTGCTTCTTCGTGCAAAGACGATTCTCCCGCTCACAGTGCTCTGCGGTGTGCGCCTTCTGCTGAGAGAGGTCCGGGAGCGGTGCTTAGCTCTGCAGAGCACCGTACCTTCGTCTTTAGCCTCTCTTCTCGTCTACATCTTAGCAAAAAGCTTTTCCACTCTGTCTGACAAGGAGAAATTTTGCCAGCACAAAAAACATCTCCCATCGTGTTCTAGAGGCTGCACGGAGGTCTGCCGAGTGTTTTGCAAGAAGAGAAAGAAAGTTGTCCAAAACAGCTTGCAATCGAATGTTCATGTGAATAGAAAAGGCAGGAGAGTGGTCAGGTACTGTTTTCTCTCAGTTGGCAAGCTGCGCACACAATCGCAGTGTTGTACAGCTTGTTTCATCACCTTTGCCAAGTTGCCGCTCTCTCCGGCTCCCGGAGACGAAGAAGCTGCTTCTTCGCGCAAAGACGATTCTGCCGCTCACAGTGCTCTGCGGTGTGCGCCTTCTGCCGAAAGAGGCCCGGGACCTGTGCTTAGCTCTGCAGAGCACCGTACCTTCGTCTTTAGCCTCTCTTCTCGTCTACATCTTAGCAAAAAGCTTTTCCACTCTGTCTGGCAAGGAGAAACTTTGCCAGCACAGAAAACATCTCCCATCGTGTTCTAGAAGCTGCACGGAGGTCTGCCGAGTGTTTTGCAAGAAGAGAAAGAAAGTTGTCCAAAACAGCTTGCAATCGAATGTTCATGTGAATAGAAAAGGCAGGAGAGTGGTCAGGTACTGTTTTCTCTCAGTTGGCAAGCTGCGCACACAATCGCAGTGTTGTACAGCTTGTTTCATCACCTTTGTAAAGTTGCCGCTCTCTCCGGCTCCCGGAGACGAAGAAGCTGCTTCTTCGCGCAAAGACGATTCTGCCGCTCACAGTGCTCTGCGGTGTGCGCCTTCTGCCGAAAGAGGTCCGGGAGCGGTGCTTAGCTCTGCAGAGCACCGTACCTTCGTCTTTAGCCTCTCTTCTCATCTACATCTTAGCAAAAAGCTTTTCCACTCTGTCTGGCAAGGAGAAACTGTGCCAGCACAGAAAACATCTCCCATCGTCTTCTCGAGGCTGCACGGAGGTCTGCCGAGTGTTTTGCAAGAAGAGAAAGAAAGTTGTCCAAAACAGCTTGCAATCGAATGTTCATGTGAATAAAAAAGGCAGGAGAGTGGTCAGGTACTGTTTTCTCTCAGTTGGCAAGCTGCGCACACAATCGCAGTGTTGTACAGCTTGTTTCATCACCTTTGCGAAGTTGCCGCTCTCTCCGGCTCCCGGAGACGAAGAAGCTGCTTCTTCGCGCAAAGACGATTGTGCCGCTCACAGTGCTCTGCGGTGTGCGCCTTCTGCTGAAAGAGGTCCGGGAGCGGTGCTTAGCTCTGCAGAGCACCGTACCTTCGTCTTTAGCCTCTCTTCTCATCTACATCTTAGCAAAAAGCTTTTCCACTCTGTCTGGCAAGGAGAAACTGTGCCAGCACAGAAAACATCTCCCATCGTGTTCTAGAGGCTGCACGGAGGTCTGCCGAGTGTTTTGCAAGAAGAGAAAGAAAGTTGTCCAAAACAGCTTGCAATCGAATGTTCATGTGAATAGAAAAGGCAGGAGAGTGGTCAGGTACTGTTTTCTCTCAGTTGGCAAGCTGCTCACACAATCGCAGTGTTGTACAGCTTGTTTCATCACCTTTGCAAAGTTGCCGCTCTCTCCGGCTCCCGGAGACGAAGAAGCTGCTTCTTCGCGCAAAGACGATTCTGCCGCTCACAGTGCTCTGCGGTGTGCGCCATCTGCCGAAAGACGCACGGGAGCGGTGCTTAGCTCTGCAGAGCACCGTACCTTCGTCTTTAGCCTCTCTTCTCGTCTACATCTTAGCAAAAAGCTTTTCCACTCTGTCTGGCAAGGAGAAACTGTGCCAGCACAAAAAACATCTCCCATCGTCTTCTCGAGGCTGCACGGAGGTCTGCCGAGTGTTTTGCAAGAAGAGAAAGAAAGTTGTCCAAAACAGCTTGCAATCGAATGTTCATGTGAATAGAAAACGCAGGAGAGTGGTCAGGTACTGTTTTCTCTCAGTTGGCAAGCTGCGCACACAATCGCAGTGTTGTACAGCTTGTTTCATCACCTTTGCGAAGTTGCCGCTCTCTCCGGCTCCCGGAGACGAAGAAGCTGATTCTTCGCGCAAAGACGATTCTGCCGCTCACTGTGCTCTGCGGTGTGCGCCTTCTGCCGAAAGACGTCCGGGAGCGGTGCTTAGATCTGCAGAGCACCATACCTGCTTCTTTAGCCTCTCTTCTCGTCTACATCTTAGCAAAAAGCTTTTCCACTCTGTCTGGCAAGGAGAAACTGTGCCAGCACAGAAAACATCTCCCATCGTGTTCTAGAGGCTGCACGGAGGTCTGCCGAGTGTTTTGCAAGAAGAGAAGGAAAGTTGTCCAAAACAGCTTGCAATCGAATGTTCATGTGCATAGAAAAGGCAGGAGAGTGGTCAGGTACTGTTTTCTCTCAGTTGGCAAGCTGCTCACACAATCGCAGTGTTGTACAGCTTGTTTCATCACCTTTGCAAAGTTGCCGCTCTCTCCGGCTCCCGGAGACGAAGAAGCTGATTCTTCGCGCAAAGACGATTCTGCCGCTCACTGTGCTCTGCGGTGTGCGCCTTCTGCCGAAAGAAGTCCGGGAGCGATGCTTAGCTCTGCAGAGTACCATACGTGCTTCTTTAGCCACGCTTCTCGTCTACATCTTAGCAAAAAGCTTTTCCACTCTGTCTGGCAAGGAGAAACTGTGCCAGCACAGAAAACATCTCCCATCGTGTTCTAGACGCTGCACGGAGGTCTGCCGAGTGTTTTGCAAGAAGAGAAAGAAAGTTGTCCAAAACAGCTTGCAATCGAATGTTCATGTGAATAGAAAAGGCAGGAGAGTGGTCAGGTACTGTTTTCTCTCAGTTGGCAAGCTGCGCACACAATCGCAGTGTTGTACAGCTTGTTTCATCACCTTTGCGAAGTTGCCGCTCTCTCCGGCTCCCGGAGACGAAGAAGCTGCTTCTTCGCGCAAAGACGATTCTGCCGCTCACTGTGCTCTGCGGTGTGCGCCTTCTGCCCAAAGAGGTCCGGGAGCGGTGCTTAGCTCTGCAGAGCACCGTACCTTCGTCTTTAGCCTCTCTTCTCGTCTACATCTTAGCAAAAAGCTTTTCCACTCTGTCTGGCAAGGAGAAACTGTGCCAGCACAGAAAACATCTCCCATCGTGTTCTAGAAGCTGCACGGAGGTCTGCCGAGTGTTTTGCAAGAAGAGAAAGAAAGTTGTCCAAAACAGCTTGCAATCGAATGTTCATGTGAATAGAAAAGGTAGGAGAGTGGTCAGGTACTGTTTTCTCTCCGTTGGCAAGCTGCGCACACAATCGCACTGTTGTACAGCTTGTTTCATCACCTTTGCCAAGTTGCCGCTCTCTCCGGCTCCCGGAGACGAAGAAGCTGCTTCTTCGCGCAAAGACGATTCTGCCGCTCACTGTGCTCTGCGGTGTGCGCCTTCTGCCGAAAGAGGTCCGGGAGCGGTGCTTAGCTCTGCAGAGCACCGTACCTTCGTCTTTAGCCTCTCTTCTCGTCTACATCTTAGCAAAAAGCTTTTCCACTCTGTCTGGCAAGGATAAACTGTGCCAGCACAAAAAACATCTCCCATCGTGTTCTAGAGGCTGCACGGAGGTCTGCCGAGTGTTTTGCAAGAAGAGAAAGAAAGTTGTCCAAAACAGCTTCCAATCGAATGTTCATGTGAATAGAAAGGCAGGAGGGTGGTCAGGTACTGTTTTCTCTCAGTTGGCAAGCTGCGCACACAATCGCAGTGTTGTACAGCTTGTTTCATCACCTTTGCCAAGTTGCCGCTCTCTCCGGCTCCCGGAGACGAAGAAGCTGCTTCTTCGCGCAAAGACGATTCTGCCCCTCACTGTGCTCTGCAGTGTGTGTCTTCTGCCGAAAGAGGTCCGGGAGCGGTGCTTAGCTCTGCAGAGCACCGTACCTTCGTCTTTAGCCTCTCTTCTCGTCTACATCTTAGCAAAAAGCTTTTCCACTCTGTCTGGCAAGGAGAAACTGTGCCAGCACAGAAAACATCTCCCATCGTGTTCTAGAGGCTGCACGGAGGTGTGCCGAGTGTTTTGCAAGAAGAGAAAGAAAGTTGTCCAAAACAGCTTGCAATCGAATGTTCATGTGAATAGAAAAGGCAGGAGAGTGGTCAGGTACTGTTTTCTCTCAGTTGGCAAGCTGCTCAGACAATCGCAGTGTTGTACAGCTTGTTTCATCACCTTTGTAAAGTTGCCGCTCTCTCCGGCTCCCGGAGACGAAGAAGCTGCTTCTTCGCGCAAAGACGATTCTGCCGCTCACAGTGCTCTGCGGTGTGCGCCTTCTGCCCAAAGAGGTCCGGAAACGGTGCTTAGCTCTGCAGAGCACCGTACCTTCGTCTTTAGCCTCTCTTCTCGTCTACATCTTAGCAAAAAGCTTTTCCACTCTGTCTGGCAAGGAGAAACTGTGCCAGCACAGAAAACATCTCCCATCGTGTTCTAGAGGCTGCACGGAGGTCTGCCGAGTGTTTTGCAAGAAGAGAAAGAAAGTTGTCCAAAACAGCTTGCAATCGAATGTTCATGTGAATAGAAAACGCAGGAGAGTGGTCAGGTACTGTTTTGTCTCAGTTGGCAAGCTGCGCACACAATCGCAGTGTTGTACAGCTTGTTTCATCACCTTTGCGAAGTTGCCGCTCTCTCCGGCTCCCGGAGACGAAGAAGCTGCTTCTTCGCGCAAAGACGATTCTGCCGCTCACAGTGCTCTGCGGTGTGCGCCTTCTGCCGAAAGAGGTCCGGGAGCGATGCTTAGCTCTGCAGAGTACCATACGTGCTTCTTTAGCCTCGCTTCTCGTCTACATCTTAGCAAAAAGCTTTTCCACTCTGTCTGGCAAGGAGAAACTGTGCCTGCACAAAAAACATCTCCCATCGTGTTCTAGAGGCTGCACGGAGGTCTGCCGAGTGTTTTGCAAGAAGAGAAAGAAAGTTGTCCAAAACAGCTTGCAATCGAATGTTCATGTGAATAGAAAAGGCAGGAGAGTGGTCAGGTACTGTTTTCTCTCAGTTGGCAAGCTGTGCACACAATCGCAGTGTTGTACAGTTTGTTTCATCACCTTTGCGAAGTTGCCGCTCTCTCCGGCTCCCGGAGACGAAGAAGCTGCTTCTTCGCGCAAAGACGATTCTGCCGCTCACAGTGCTCTGCGGTGTGCGCCTTCTGCTGAAAGAGGTCCGGGAGCGGTGCTTAGCTCTGCAGAGCACCGTACCTTCGTCTTTAGCCTCTCTTCTCGTCTACATCTTAGCAAAAAGCTTTTCCACTCTGTCTGGCAAGGAGAAACTGTGCCAGCACAGAAAACATCTCCCATCGTGTTCTAGAGGCTGCACGGAGGTCTGCCGAGTGTTTTGCAAGAAGAGAAAGAAAGTTGTCCAAAACAGCTTGCAATCGAATGTTCATGTGAATGGAAAAGGCAGGAGAGTGGTCAGGTACTGTTTTCTCTCACTTGGCAAGCTGCGCACACAATCGCAGTGTTGTACAGCTTGTTTCATCACCTTTGCGGTGCTGCAGCTCTCTCCGGCTGCCGGAGACGAAGAAGCTGCTTCTTCGCGCAAAGACGATTCAGCCGCTCACAGTGCTCTGCGGTGTGCGCCTTCTGCCGAAAGACGCACGGGAGCGGTGCTTAGCTCTGCAGAGCACCGTACCTTCGTCTTTAGCCTCTCTTCTCGTCTACATCTTAGCAAAAAGCTTTTCCACGCTGTCTGGCAAGGAGAAACTGTGCCAGCACAAAAAACATCTCCCATCGTGTTCTAGAGGCTGCACGGAGGTCTGCCGAGAGTTTTGCAAGAAGAGAAAGAAAGTTGTCCAAAACAGCTTACAATCGAATGTTCATGTGATTACAAAAGGCAGGAGAGTGGTCTGGTACTGTTTTCTCTCAGTTGGCAAGCTGCGCACACAATCGCAGTGTTGTACAGCTTGTTTCATCACCTTTGCGAAGTTGCCGCTCTCTCCGGCCCCGGAGACGAAGAAGCTGCTTCTCCGCGCAAAGACGATTCTGCCGCTCACAGTGCTCTGCGGTGTGCGCCTTCTGCCGAAAGACGCCCGGGAGCGGTGCTTAGCTCTGCAGAGCACCGTACCTTCGTCTTTAGCCTCTCTTCTCGTCTACATCTTAGCAAAAAGCTTTTCCACTCTGTCTGGCAAGGAGAAACTGTGCCAGCACAGAAAACATCTCCCATCGTGTTCTAGAAGCTTCACGGAGGTCTGCCGAGTGTTTTGCAAGAAGAGAAAGAAAGTTGTCCAAAACAGCTTGCAATCGAATGTTCATGTGAATAGAAAAGGCAGGAGAGTGGTCAGGTACTGTTTTCTCTCAGTTGGCAAGCTGCGCACACAATCGCAGTGTTGTACAGCTTGTTTCATCACCTTTGCGAAGTTGCCGCTCTCTCCGGCTCCCGGAGACGAAGAAGCTGCTTCTTCGCGCAAAGACGATTCTGCCGCTCACAGTGCTCTGCGGTGTGCGCCTTCTGCCGAAAGAGGTCCGGGAGCGGTGCTTAGCTCTGCAGAGCACCGTACCTTCGTCTTTAGCCTCTCTTCTCATCTACATCTTAGCAAAAAGCTTTTCCACTCTGTCTGGCAAGGAGAAACTGTGCCAGCACAGAAAACATCTCCCATCGTGTTCTAGAGGCTGCAGGGAGGTCTGCCGAGTGTTTTGCAAGAAGAGAAGGAAAGTTGTCCAAAACAGCTTGCAATCGAATGTTCATGTGAATAGAAAAGGCAGGAGAGTGGTCAGGTACTGTTTTCTCTCCGTTGGCAAGCTGCTCACACAATCGCAGTGTTGTACAGATTGTTTCATCACCTTTGCAAAGTTGCCGCTCTCTCCGGCTCCCGGAGACGAAGAAGCTGATTCTTCGCGCAAAGACGATTCTGCCGCTCACTGTGCTCTGCGGTGTGCGCCTTCTGCCGAAAGAAGTCCGGTAGCGATGCTTAGCTCTGAAGAGTTCCATACGTGCTTCTTTAGCCACGCTTCTCGTCTACATCTTAGCAAAAAGCTTTTCCACTCTGTCTGGCAAGGAGAAACTGTGCCAGCACAGAAAACATCTCCCATCGTCTTCTAGAGGCTGCACGGAGGTCTGCCGAGTGTTTTGCAAGAAGAGAAAGAAAGTTGTCCAAAACAGCTTGCAATCGAATGTTCATGTGAATAGAAAAGGCAGGAGAGTGGTCAGGTACTGTTTTCTCTCAGTTGGCAAGCTGCGCACACAATCGCAGTTTTGTACAGCTTGTTTCATCACCTTTGCGAAGTTGCCGCTCTCTCCGGCTCCCGGAGACGAAGAAGCTGCTTCTTCGCGCAAAGACGATTCTGCCGCTCACAGTGCTCTGCGGTGTGCGCCTTCTGCCGAAAGAGGCACGGGAGCGGTGCTTAGCTCTGCAGAGCACCGTACCTTCGTCTTTAGCCTCTCTTCTCGTCTACATCTTAGCAAAAAGCTTTTCCACTCTGTCTGGCAAGGAGAAACTTTGCCAGCACAGAAAACATCTCCCATGGTTCTAGAGGCTGCACGGAGGTCTGCCGAGTGTTTTGCAAGAAGAGAAAGAAAGTTGTCCAAAACAGCTTGCAATCGAATGTTCATGTGAATAAAAAAGGCAGGAGAGTGGTCAGGTACTGTTTTCTCTCAGTTGGCAAGCTGCGCACACAATCGCAGTGTTGTACAGTTTGTTTCATCACCTTTGCGAAGTTGCCGCTCTCTCCGGCTCCCGGAGACGAAGAAGCTGCTTCTTCGCGCAAAGACGATTCTGCCGCTCACTGTGCTCTGCGGTGTGCGCCTTCTGCCGAAAGAGGTCCGGGAGCGGTGCTTAGCTCTGCAGAGCACCGTACCTTCGTCTTTAGCCTCTCTTCTCGTCTACATCTTAGCAAAAAGCTTTTCCACTCTGTCTGGCAAGGAGAAACTGTGCCAGCACAGAAAACATCTCCCATCGTGTTCTAGAGGCTGCACGGAGGTCTGCCGAGTGTTTTGCAAGAAGAGAAAGAAAGTTGTCCAAAACAGCTTGCAATCGAATGTTCATGTGAATAGAAAAGGCAGGAGAGTGATCAGGTACTGTTTTCTCTCAGTTGGCAAGCTGCGCACACAATCGCAGTGTTGTACAGCTTGTTTCATCACCTTTGCAAAGTTGCCGCTCTCTCCGGCTGCCGGAGACGAAGAAGCTGCTTCTTCGCGCAAAGACGATTCTGCCGCTCACAGTGCTCTGCGGTGTGCGCCTTCTGCCGAAAGAGGCCCGGGAGCGGTGCTTAGCTCTGCAGAGCACCGTACCTTCGTCTTTAGCCTCTCTTCTCGTCTACATCTTAGCAAAAAGCTTTTCCACACTGTCTGGCAAGGAGAAACTGTGCCAGCACAGAAAACATCTCCCATCGTGTTCTAGAGGCTGCACGGAGGTCTGCCGAGTGTTTTGCAAGAAGAGAAAGAAAGTTGTCCAAAACAGCTTGCAATCGAATGTTCATGTGAATGGAAAAGGCAGGAGAGTGGTCAGGTACTGTTTTCTCTCACTTGGCAAGCTGCGCACACAATCGCAGTGTTGTACAGCTTGTTTCATCACCTTTGCGAAGTTGCCGCTCTCTCCGCCTCCCGGAGACGAAGAAGCTGCTTCTTCGCGCAAAGACGATTCTGCCGCTCACTGTGCTCTGCGGTGTGCGCCTTCTGCCGAAAGAAGTCCGGGAGCGATGCTTAGCTCTGCAGAGTACCATACGTGCTTCTTTAGCCTCGCTTCTCGTCTACATCTTAGCTAAAAGCTTTTCCACTCTGTCTGGCAAGGACAAACTGTGCCAGCACAGAAAACATCTCCCATCGTGTTCTAGAGGCTGAACGGAGGACGGCCGAGTGTTTTGCAAGAAGAGAAAGAAAGTTGTCCAAAACAGCTTCCAATCGAATGTTCAAGTGAATAGAAAAGGCAGGAGAGTAGTCAGGTACTGTTTTCTCTCAGTTGGCAAGCTGCGCACACAATCGGAGCGTTGTACAGCTTGTTTCATCACCTTTGCGAAGCTGCCGCTCTCTCCGGCTCCCGGAGACGAAGAAGCTGCTTCTTCGCGCAAAGACGATTCTGCCGCTCACAGTGCTCTGCGGTGTGCGCCTTCTGCCGAAAGAGGTCCGGGAGCGGTGCTTAGCTCTGCAGAGCACCGTACCTTCGTCTTTAGCCTCTCTTCTCGTCTACATCTTAGCAAAAAGCTTTTCCACTCTGTCTGGCAAGGAGAAACTGTGCCAGCACAGAAAACATCTCCCATCGTGTTCTAGAAGCTGCACGGAGGTCTGCCGAGTGTTTTGCAAGAAGAGAAAGAAAGTTGTCCAAAACAGCTTGCAATCGAATGTTCATGTGAATAGAAAAGGCAGGAGAGTGGTCAGGTACTGTTTTCTCTCACTTGGCAAGCTGCGCACACAATCGCAGTGTTGTACAGCTTGTTTCATCACCTTTGCGAAGTTGCCGCTCTCTCCGCCTCCCGGAGACGAAGAAGCTGCTTCTTCGCGCAAAGACGATTCTGCCGCTCAAAGTGCTCTGCGGTGTGCGCCTTCTGCCGAAAGAGGTCCGGGAGCGATGCTTAGCTCTGCAGAGTACCATACGTGCTTCTTTAGCCTCGCTTCTCGTCTACATCTTAGCTAAAAGCTTTTCCACTCTGTCTGGCAAGGACAAACTGTGCCAGCACAGAAAACATCTCCCATCGTGTTCTAGAGGCTGCACGGAGGTCTGCCGAGTGTTTTGCAAGAAGAGAAAGAAAGTTGTCCAAAACAGCTCGCAATCGAATGTTCATGTGAATAGAAAAGGCAGGAGAGTGGTCAGGTACTGTTTTCTCTCACTTGGCAAGCTGCGCACACAATCGCAGTTTTTTAGAGCTTGTTTCATCACCTTTGCGAAGTTGCCGCTCTCTCCGGCTGCCGGAGACGAAGAAGCTGCTTCTTCGCGCAAAGACGATTCTGCCGCTCACAGTGCTCTGCGGTGTGCGCCTTCTGCTGAGAGAGGTCCGGGAGCGGTGCTTAGCTCTGCAGAGCACCGTACCTTCGTCTTTAGCCTCTCTTCTCGTCTACATCTTAGCAAAAAGCTTTTCCACTCTGTCTGGCAAGGAGAAACTGTGCCAGCACAGAAAACATCTCCCATCGTCTTCTAGAGGCTGCACGGAGGTCTGCCGAGTGTTTTGCAAGAAGAGAAAGAAAGTTGTCCAAAACAGCTTGCAATCGCATGTACATGTGAATAGAAAAGGCAGGAGAGTGGTCAGG
Organism: Melozone crissalis; assembly: GCF_028551555.1. Taxonomy (NCBI): domain Eukaryota; kingdom Metazoa; phylum Chordata; class Aves; order Passeriformes; family Passerellidae; genus Melozone; species Melozone crissalis. Next base: position 393,808 of record NW_026535958.1, read on the forward strand.
TACTGTTTTCTCTCACTTGGCAAGCTGCGCACACAATCGCAGTGTTGTACAGCTTGTTTCATCACCTTTGCGAAGTTGCCGCTCTCTCCGGCTCCCGGAGACGAAGAAGCTGCTTCTTCGCGCAAAGACGATTCTGCCGCTCACAGTGCTCTGCGGTGTGCGCCTTCTGCTGAAAGAGGTCCGGGAGCGGTGCTTAGCTCTGCAGAGCACCGTACCTTCGTCTTTAGCCTCTCTTCTCGTCTACATCTTAGCAAAAAGCTTTTCCACTCTGTCTGGCAAGGAGAAACTGTGCCAGCACAGAAAACATCTCCCATCGTCTTCTAGAGGCTGCACGGAGGTCTGCCGAGTGTTTTGCAAGAAGAGAAAGAAAGTTGTCCAAAACAGCTTGCAATCGAATGTTCAAGTGAATAGAAAAGGCAGGAGAGTGGTCAGGTACTGTTTTCTCTCAGTTGGCAAGCTGCGCACACAATCGCAGTTTTGTACAGCTTGTTTCATCACCTTTGCGAAGTTGCCGCTCTCGGCGCCTCCCGGAGACGAAGAAGCTGCTTCTTCGCGCAAAGACGATTCTGCCGCTCACTGTGCTCTGCGGTGTGCGCCTTCTGCCGAAAGAGGTCCGGGAGCGATGCTTAGCTCTGCAGAGTACGATACGTGCTTCTTTAGCCTCTCTTCTCGTCTACATCTTAGCAAAAAGCTTTTCCACTCTGTCTGGCAAGGAGAAACTGTGCCAGCACAGAAAACATCTCCCATCGTGTTCTAGAGGCTGCACGGAGGTCTGCCGAGTGTTTTGCAAGAAGAGAAAGAAAGTTGTCCAAAACAGCTTGCAATCGAATGTTCATGTGAATAGAAAAGGCAGGAGAGTGGTCAGGTACTGTTTTCTCTCACTTGGCAAGCTGCTCAGACAATCGCAGTGTTGTACAGCTTGTTTTATCACCTTTGCGAAGTTGCCGCTCTCTCCGGCTCCCGGAGACGAAGAAGCTGCTTCTTCGCGCAAAGACGATTCTGCCGCTCACAGTGCTCTGCGGTGTGCGCCTTCTGCCGAAAGAGGCGCGGGAGCGGTGCTTAGCTCTGCAGAGCACCGTACCTTCGTCTTTACCCTCTCTTCTCGTCTACATCTTAGCAAAAAGCTTTTCCACTCTGTCTGGCAAGGAGAAACTGTGCCAGCACAGAAAACATCTCCCATCGTGTTCTAGAGGCTGCACGGAGGTCTGCCGAGTGTTTTGCAAGAAGAGAAAGCAAGTTGTCCAAAACAGCTTGCAATCGAATGTTCATGTGAATAGAAAAGGAAGGAGAGTGGTCAGGTACTGTTTTCTCTGAGTTGGCAAGCTGCTCACACAATCGCAGTGTTGTACAGCTTGTTTCATCACCTTTGCAAAGTTGCCGCTCTCTCCGGCTCCCGGAGACGAAGAAGGTGATTCTTCGCGCAAAGACGATTCTGCCGCTCACAGTGCTCTGCGGTGTGCGCCTTCTGCCGAAAGAGGCCCGGGAGCGGTGCTTAGCTCTGCAGAGCACCGTACCTTCGTCTTTAGCCTCTCTTCTCGTCTACATCTTAGCAAAAAGCTTTTCCCTCTGTCTGGCAAGGAGAAACTTTGCCAGCACAGAAAACATCTCCCATCGTGTTCTAGAGGCTGCACGGAGGTCTGCCGAGTGTTTTGCAAGAAGAGAAAGAAAGTTGTCCAAAACAGCTTGCAATCGAATGTTCATCTGAATAGAAAAGGCAGGAGAGTGGTCAGGTACTGTTTTCTCTCAGTTGGCAAGCTGCGCACACAATCGCAGTGTTGTACAGCTTGTTTTATCACCTTTGCGAAGTTGCCGCTCTCTCCGGCTCCCGGAGACGAAGAAGCTGCTTCTTCGCGCAAAGACGATTCTGCCGCTCACAGTGCTCTGCGGTGTGCGCCTTCTGCCGAAAGAGGCACGGGAGCGGTGCTTAGCTCTGCAGAGCACCGTACCTTCGTCTTTAGCCTCTCTTCTCGTCTACATCTTAGCAAAAAGCTTTTCCACTCTGTCTGGCAAGGAGAAACTTTGCCAGCACAGAAAACATCTCCCATGGTTCTAGAGGCTGCACGGAGGTCTGCCGAGTGTTTTGCAAGAAGAGAAAGAAAGTTGTCCAAAACAGCTTGCAATCGAATGTTCATGTGAATAAAAAAGGCAGGAGAGTGGTCAGGTACTGTTTTCTCTCAGTTGGCAAGCTGCGCACACAATCGCAGTGTTGTACAGTTTGTTTCATCACCTTTGCGAAGTTGCCGCTCTCTCCGGCTCCCGGAGACGAAGAAGCTGCTTCTTCGCGCAAAGACGATTCTGCCGCTCACTGTGCTCTGCGGTGTGCGCCTTCTGCCGAAAGAGGTCCGGGAGCGGTGCTTAGCTCTGCAGAGCACCGTACCTTCGTCTTTAGCCTCTCTTCTCGTCTACATCTTAGCAAAAAGCTTTTCCACTCTGTCTGGCAAGGAGAAACTGTGCCAGCACAGAAAACATCTCCCATCGTGTTCTAGAGGCTGCACGGAGGTCTGCCGAGTGTTTTGCAAGAAGAGAAAGAAAGTTGTCCAAAACAGCTTGCAATCGAATGTTCATCTGAATAGAAAAGGCAGGAGAGTGGTCAGGTACTGTTTTCTCTCAGTTGGCAAGCTGCTCACACAATCGCAGTGTTGTACAGCTTGTTTCATCACCTTTGTAAAGTTGCCGCTCTCTCCGGCTCCCGGAGACGAAGAAGCTGCTTCTTCGCGCAAAGACGATTCTGCCGCTCACAGTGCTCTGCGGTGTGCGCCTTCTGCCCAAAGAGGTCCGGAAGCGGTGCTTAGCTCTGCAGAGCACCGTACCTTCGTCTTTAGCCTCTCTTCTCGTCTACATCTTAGCAAAAAGCTTTTCCACTCTGTCTGGCAAGGAGAAACTGTGCCAGCACAGAAAACATCTCCCATCGTGTTCTAGAGGCTGCACGGAGGTCTGCCGAGTGTTTTGCAAGAAGAGAAAGAAAGTTGTCCAAAACAGCTTGCAATCGAATGTTCATGTGAATAGAAAACGCAGGAGAGTGGTCAGGTACTGTTTTGTCTCAGTTGGCAAGCTGCGCACACAATCGCAGTGTTGTACAGCTTGTTTCATCACCTTTGCGAAGTTGCCGCTCTCTCCGGCTCCCGGAGACGAAGAAGCTGCTTCTTCGCGCAAAGACGATTCTGCCGCTCACAGTGCTCTGCGGTGTGCGCCTTCTGCCGAAAGAGGCCCGGGAGCGGTGCTTAGCTCTGCAGAGCACCGTACCTTCGTCTTTAGCCTCTCTTCTCGTCTACATCTTAGCAAAAAGCTTTTCCACTCTGTCTGGCAAGGAGAAACTGTGCCAGCACAGAAAACATCTCCCATCGTGTTCTAGAGGCTGCACGGAGGTCTGCCGAGTGTTTTGCAAGAAGAGAAAGAAAGTTGTCCAAAACAGCTTGCAACCGAATGTTCATGTGAATAAAAAAGGCAGGAGAGTGGTCAGGTACTGTTTTCTCTCAGTTGGCAAGCTGCGCACACAATCGCAGTGTTGTACAGCTTGTTTCATCACCTTTGCGAAGTTGCCGCTCTCTCCGGCTCCCGGAGACGAAGAAGCTGCTTCTTCGCGCAAAGACGATTCTGCCGCTCACAGTGCTCTGCGGTGTGCGCCTTCTGCCGAAAGAGGCCCGGGAGCGGTGCTTAGCTCTGCAGAGCACCGTACCTTCGTCTTTAGCCTCTCTTCTCGTCTACATCTTAGCAAAAAGCTTTTCCACTCTGTCTGGCAAGGAGAAACTGTGCCAGCACAAAAAACATCTCCCATCGTGTTCTAGAGGCTGCACGGAGGTCTGCCGAGTGTTTTGCAAGAAGAGAAAGAAAGTTGTCCAAAACAGCTTGCAATCGAATGTTCAAGTGAATAGAAAAGGCAGGAGAGTGGTCAGGTACTGTTTTCTCTCAGTTGGCAAGCTGCGCACACAATCGCAGTGTTGTACAGCTTGTTTCATCACCTTTGCGAAGTTGCCGCTCTCTCCGGCTCCCGGAGACGAAGAAGCTGCTTCTTCGCGCAAAGACGATTCTGCCGCTCACTGTGCTCTGCGGTGTGCGCCTTCTGCCGAAAGAAGTCCGGGAGCGATGCTTAGCTCTGCAGAGTACCATACGTGCTTCTTTAGCCACGCTTCTCGTCTACATCTTAGCAAAAAGCTTTTCCACTCTGTCTGGCAAGGAGAAACTGTGCCAGCACAGAAAACATCTCCCATCGTCTTCTAGAGGCTGCACGGAGGTCTGCCGAGTGTTTTGCAAGAAGAGAAAGAAAGTTGTCCAAAACAGCTTGCAATCGAATGTTCATGAAAATAGAAAACGCAGGAGAGTGGTCAGGTACTGTTTTGTCTCAGTTGGCAAGCTGCGCACACAATCGCAGTGTTGTACAGCTTGTTTCATCACCTTTGCGAAGTTGCCGCTCTCTCCGGCTCCCGGAGACGAAGAAGCTGCTTCTTCGCGCAAAGACGATTCTGCCGCTCACAGTGCTCTGCGGTGTGCGCCTTCTGCCGAAAGAGGCCCGGGAGCGCTGCTTAGCTCTGCAGAGCACCGTACCTTCGTCTTTAGCCTCTCTTCTCGTCTACATCTTAGCAAAAAGCTTTTCCACTCTGTCTGGCAAGGAGAAACTGTGCCAGCACAGGAAACATCTCCCATCGTGTTCTAGGGGCTGCACGGAGGTCTGCCGAGTGTTTTGCAAGAAGAGAAAGAAAGTTGTCCAAAACAGCTTGCAACCGAATGTTCATGTGAATAAAAAAGGCAGGAGAGTGGTCAGGTACTGTTTTCTCTCAGTTGGCATGCTGCGCACACAATCGCAGTGTTGTACAGCTTGTTTCATCACCTTTGCGAAGTTGCCGCTCTCTCCGGCTCCCGGAGACGAAGAAGCTGCTTCTTCGCGCAAAGACGATTCTGCCGCTCACAGTGCTCTGCGGTGTGCGCCTTCTGCCCAAAGAGGCACGGGAGCTGTGCTTAGCTCTGCAGAGCACCGTACCTTCGTCTTTAGACTCTCTTCTCGTCTACATCTTAGCAAAAAGCTTTTCCACTCTGTCTGGCAAGGAGAAACTTTGCCAGCACACAAAACATCTCCCATCGTGTTCTAGAGGCTGCACGGAGGTCTGCCGAGTGTTTTGCAAGAAGAGAAAGAAAGTTGTCCAAAACAGCTTGCAATCGAATGTTCATATGAATAGAAAAGGCAGGAGAGTGGTCAGGCACTGTTTTCTCTCACTTGGCAAGCTGCGCACACAATCGCAGTTTTGTACAGCTTGTTTCATCACCTTTGCGAAGTTGCCGCTCTCTCCGGCTCCCGGAGACGAAGAAGCTGCTTCTTCGCGCAAAGACGATTCTGCCGCTCACAGTGCTCTGTGGTGTGCGCCTTCTGCTGAAAGAGGTCCGGGAGCGGTGCTTAGATCTGCAGAGCACCGTACCTTCGTCTTTAGCCTCTCTTCTCGTCTACATCTTAGCAAAAAGCTTTTCCACTCTGTCTGGCAAGGAGAAACTTTGCCAGAACAGAAAACATCTCCCATCGTGTTCTAGAGGCTGCACGGAGGTCTGCCGAGTGTTTTGCAAGAAGAGAAAGAAAGTTGTCCAAAACAGCTTGCAATCGAAAGTTCATGTGAATAGAAAAGGCAGGAGAGTGGTCAGGTACTGTTGTCTCTCAGTTGGCAAGCTGCGCACACAATCGCAGTGTTGTACAGCTTGTTTCATCACCTTTGCGAAGTTGCCGCTCTCTCCGGCTCCCGGAGACGAAGAAGCTGCTTCTTCGCGCAAAGACGATTCTGCCGCTCACAGTGCTCTGCGGTGTGCGCCTTCTGCCGAAAGACGTCCGGGAGCGGTGCTTAGCTCTGCAGAGCACCATACCTGCTTCTTTAGCCTCTCGTCTCGTCTACATCTTAGCAAAAAGCTTTTCCACTCTGTCTGGCAAGGAGAAACTGTGCCAGCACAGAAAACATCTCCCATCGTGTTCTAGAGGCTGCACGGAGGTCTGCCGAGTGTTTTGCAAGAAGAGAAAGAAAGTTGTCCAAAACAGCTTGCAATCGAATGTTCATGTGAATAGAAAAGGCAGGAGAGTGGTCAGGTACTGTTTTCTCTCAGTTGGCAAGCTGCTCACACAATCGCAGTGTTGTACAGCTTGTTTCATCACCTTTGCAAAGTTGCCGCTCTCTCCGGCTCCCGGAGACGAAGAAGCTGCTTCTTCGCGCAAAGACGATTCTGCCGCTCACAGTGCTCTGCGGTGTGCGCCATCGGCCGAAAGACGCACGGGAGCGGTGCTTAGCTCTGCAGAGCACCGTACCTTCGTCTTTAGCCTCTCTTCTCGTCTACATCTTAGCAAAAAGCTTTTCCACTCTGTCTGGCAAGGAGAAACTGTGCCAGCACAAAAAACATCTCCCATCGTCTTCTCGAGGCTGCACGGAGGTCTGCCGAGTGTTTTGCAAGAAGAGAAAGAAAGTTGTCCAAAACAGCTTGCAATCGAATGTTCATGTGAATGGAAAAGACAGGAGAGTGGTCAGGTACTGTTTTCTCTCAGTTGGCAAGCTGCGCACACAATCGCAGTGTTGTACAGCTTGTTTCATCACCTTTGCGAAGTTGCCGCTCTCTCTCCGGCTCCCGGAGACGAAGAAGCTGATTCTTCGCGCAAAGACGATTCTGCCGCTCACTGTGCTCTGCGGTGTGCGCCTTCTGCCGAAAGACGTCCGGGAGCACTGCTTAGATCTGCAGAGCACCATACCTGCTTCTTTAGCCTCTCTTCTCGTCTACATCTTA